>NW_023604861.1:109855646-110017237 GCF_014898055.3 Talpa occidentalis
TTCATTACGACTAAACCCCCACTCCAAAAATACTACAAGGAATCCTAAAGCCAGAACCACAGAGGGATGAATAACAACGAAGGAAGACCAACAAAAAAAAAAGTTATTAAAAGAATAAATCAAAAAATCAAAGGAAGACAAACACAATGGCAAATACAGATGCTAACATATCAATATTAACTCAAATGAATGGACTAAACTCTTCAATAAAAAGACACAGAGTTGCAGCCTGGATTAAGAAAGAAAATCCAACCTTTTGCTGTCTCCAGGAAACACATTTAGCTACAAAAAATAAAAATAGGCTCAAAGTTAAAGGATGGAAAACAATCCTACAAGCGAATGGACCAAAAAAGAAAGCAGAACAGCTATACTTATATCAGATAAAACAGACTTCAAACTCAAAAAAAAAAAAGAGACCCAATGGTCACTACATATGATCAAGGGGACAATATTCAAGAGAAATAACACTCATTAACATATACGCACCAAACGAAGGAGCACCAAAATAATCAGACAACTGTTGTCCTCCCTGAAAACAGACATCAGAGAAAACACAACATAGTGGGAGACTTCAACAACACCACTATCAACAATGGATAGATCAACAAGACAAAAAATAAGTAAAGAAACTAAAGCTCTAAATAAGGACCTAGAGCATTTGGGCTTAACAGACATCTATAGAAACTAAAACCCAAAAAAATGGAGTACACATTTTTCTCAAGCGCACACAGATCATTCTCCAGGATGATCACATACTGGGGCACAAGACAAACATCAACAGATACACCAAGATTGAAATCATACCAACCATCTTTTCTGACCATGAAGGCATCAAACTAGAAATAAACCATAAAAAGAAGGCAAGGAACTATCCTACCTCATGGAGATTGAAAACCACACTACTGGAAGACCACTGGACTAAAGTGGAGATCAAAGAAGAAATTAAAAAATTCTTTGAATTGAAGGACAAGGAGGACACCAATATCCTAAATGTATGGGATGCAGCAAAAGCAGTAATAAGAGGAAAATATATAGCAATAGAAGCTCACATCAAAAAACAAGAAAGAACTCAAAGAAACAACCTAATTTCGAAGCTCAAAGATCTAGAAAAAGAACAACAATAAAACCCCAAAACCAGTAAGAAAAAAACAATAAAAACCAAAGCAGAAATAAATGAATTGAAACTAAAAAACAATCCAAAAGATCAATGAAACCAAGAGCTGGTCTTTGAAAAATCAATAAAATAGACAAACACCTAGCCAGGCTCACAAAGGAAAAGGGAGAAAGCACAAATAAACAGGATCATAAATGAAAGAGGAGAAATCACATAGGACACAGCAGAAATCAAAAGAAAAATCAGTAACTACTATGAACAGTTATGTGGAAACAAGTTCAACAATCTAGAGGAGATGGACAAATTCCTACAACTCTACAATCACCCAAAGCTAGATAAAGAAGAAATAGAACACCTAAACAGACCAATTACAAGCAGCGAAATTGAAATGGTAATCAAAAACCTCCCCAAAAAACAAAAGCCCAGGACCTGATGGATTTACAAATAAATTCTACCAAATATTCAGAGACGAATTAGTGCCTATCCTTCACAAACTCTTCCAAAAAATTGAGAAGGAAGGGACAATACCAAACACATTCTATGAAGCCAACATTACAATAATACCAAAACCGAACAAGGACAACGCAAAAAAGGAAAACTACAGGCCAATCTCCCTAATGAACAATGATGCAAAAATCCTCAATAAAATTTTAGCTATCAGAATCCAACAATGTATCCATAAGATAATTCACCACGACCAAGTAGGATTCATTCCAGGGACACAAGGATGGTTCAACATCCAAAAATCAATCAACGTTATCCAACACATCAACAAAAAGAAATATAAAAACCATATGATAATATCAATAGATGCTGAGAAAGCTTTCGACAAAGTGCAACACCCATTCATGATAAAAGCCCTTGAAATTCTTGGGATACAAGGAACATACCTCAACATCATAAAGGCTATCTATGACAAGCCAACAGCCAGTATCATTCTCAATGGTGAAAAGCTGAAAGCAATTCCATTAAGATCTGGAACAAGACAAGGATGTCCACTCTCACCACTGCTTTTCAATATAATACTGGAAGACCTAGCCAGAGCAATAAGACAAGAGAAAGACATACAAGGAATCCAAATAGGAAAAGAAGTCAAACTATCACTATTTGCAGATGATATGATAATATACATAGAGAACCCAAAAACTCCACAGAAAAACTAATTCAATTCATCAGTCAGTACAGTAAAGTGGCAGGATACAAAATCAACACGCAAAAGTCAGTAGCCTTCCTATACACAAACCATAAATCTGAAGAAGAAGAATTAAAAAAAACCATCCCTTTTATTATCGAAACAAAAAAAATCAAATATTTGGGAATAAATCTAACAAAAGAGGTAAAGGACCTATACAAAAAAAAACTATGAAACACTGTTAAAAGAAATAGAAGAAGACAAAAAGAAATGGAAAGACATCCCCTGTTCATGGATTGGAACAATAAACATTATGAACATGGCCATCCTACCAAAAGCAATATACAGATTCAATGCTATTCCAATCAAAATTTCAATGTCATTCTTCAAAGAAATAGAACAATTATTGATGAAATTCATATGGAATCACAAAAAACCCCGAATAGCCAAAGCTCTCCTGAAAAAAAAAGGGAATGGAGGCATCACACTCCCAGACTTCAAACTATACTACAAAGCCATAATCATCAAAACTGCATGGTATTGGAACAAGAACAGACATACAGACCAATGGAATTGAATAGAAAATCCAGAAATAAACCACAGATTTACAGCCAACTAATCTTTGACAAAGGAGCAAAGAATACGCATTGGAGCAAAAAAAGTTTGTTCAATAAATGGTGCTGGGAAAACTGGGTCGCTACATGGAAAAGAATGAAGCTTGACCGCTACCTCACACCATACACAAAAATCAACTCAAAATGGATTAAAGAACTAGACATAAGACCTGAAACCATAAAATACATAGAAGGAAATAGGCAAAACACTACGGGATTTGCACATCAAAGACATCTTTACAGACACACCACCCAAAGCAGTGATAGTGAAGGCAAAGATAAACAGCTGGGACTACATCAAATTAAAGAGCTTCTGCACAGCAAAAGAGACAATAACAAAAACAAAGAGAAACCCCACCAACAGGGAGAACATTTTTGCACACAACACTAATGATAAAGGACTGATCACAAAAATCTGCAAAGAGCTGATGAGACTCAACAACAACAAAGAAAATAATCCAGTCAAAAAATGGGCAGAAGAGCTAAAAAGAAACTTCTCTGAAGAGGAAATGCAAATGGCCAACAGGCATATGAAAAAATGTTCAACATCCTTGTAATCAGGGATATGCAAATCAAAACTACCATGAGATACCATCTTACACCAGTGAGAATGGCACATATTAAAAAAAACTTGCAACAACAAATGTTGGCGAGGATGTGGAGAAAAAGGAACTCTTCTGCACTGTTGGTGGGAGTGCAAACTGGTCCAACCACTATGGAGAGCAGTGTGGAGATTTCTTGACCTATAAACATAGAGCTTCCATATGATCCAGCAATTCCACTCCTAGGTATTTACTCAAAGGACACAGAAACATCAATTCCAAAGAACACCTGCACCCCTATGTTATAGCAGCACTATTTACAATAGCTAAGCTTTGGAAACAGCCCAAATGCCCAAAAATAGATGACTGGATCAAGAAGATGTGGTACATATATACCATGGAATATTAGTCAGCATTCAAAAGAGATAAACACATGTAATTTGCAGCAACATGGATGGAGCTGGAAGGGATCATGCTCAGCGAAATAAGCCAGAAAGAAAAAGAAAAATACCAGATGGTCTCACTCATAGCAGGAATCTAGAAAACTTAAATAAGGGACCAGGAAAATGAATAAGAAAGTGAAAATCAAAATCAACAAAAAACTATGAACCAGAGACACTTTTTGGGGGCTGGGGGGCAGGAGGGGAGGGATTGGGGTCAGAATGGGGGGGGTTGCAATTGTATGGGGAATATAAAAATAAAATTTATTATTTAAAAAAAAATTCAGAAACGAATTAGTGCCTATCCTTCACAAACTCTTTCAAAAAATTGAGAAGGAAGGGATAATACCAAACATGTTCTATGAAGCCAACATTACACTAATACCAAAATTGAAAAAGGACAACACTAAAAGAGAAAACTACAGGCCAATCTCTCTAATGAATACTGATGCAAAAATCTTCAATAAAATTTTAGCTATCAGAATCCAACAATGTATCCATAAGAAAATTCACCATGACCAAGTAGGATTTATTCCAGGGACACAGGATGGTTCAACATCCGAAAATCATTCAATGTAATCCAACACATCAACAAAAAGAAATATAAAAACCATATGATAGCAACAGATGTTGAGAAAGCTTTCAACAAAGTACAGCACCCATTTATGATAAAGGTCCTTAAAATCCTCGGGATACAAGGAACATACCTCAACATCATAAAGGCCATATATGACAAGCCCATAGCCAATATCATTCTCAATGGTGAAAAACTGAAAGCATTTCCATTAAGATCTGGAACAAGACAAAGATGTCCACTCTCACCACTGCTTTTCAATATAATACTGGAAGTCCTAGCCAGAGAAATAAGACAAGAGAAAGACATACAAGGAATCCAAATAGGCAAGGAAGAACTCAAACTATCACTATTCACAGATGATAACAGAGAACCCCAAAAACTCCACAGAAAAACCAATTAAACTAATCAATCAGTTTAGTAAAGGGGCAGGATATAAAATCAACACACAAAAATCAGTAGCCTTCCTATACACAAACAATAAATTTGAAGAAGAAGAAATCGAGAAAACCATCCCTTTTATTATTGAAACAAAAAAAAATCAAATACTTGGGAATAAAACTAACAAAAGAGGTAAAGGACCTATACAAAGAAAACAATAAAACACTGTTAAAAGAAATAGAAGAAGACACAAAGAAATGGAAAGACATCCCCTGCTCATGGATTGGAAGAATTAACATTATCAAAATGGCCATCCTACCAAAAGCAATTTACAGATTCAATGCTATTCCAATCAAAATTTCAATGACATTCGACAAAGAAATAGAACAAATATTGATGAAATTCATATGGAGCCATCAAAATCCCCAAATATCCAAAGCTTTCCTGAAAAAAAAAGAAGGGAATGGAGGTTTCACACTCCCAGATTTCAAACTATACTACAAAGCCATAATCATCAAAACTGCATGGTATTGGAACAAGAACAGACATACGGACCAATGGAATTGAATAGAAAATCCAGAAATAAACCACAGATTTACAGTCAACTAATCTTTGACAAAGGAGCAAAGAATACGCATGGGAGCAAAGAAAGTTTGTTCAATAAATGGTGCTGGGAAAACTGGGTCACTACATGCAAAAGAATGAAGCTTGGGCCTCCCCGGTGGCGCAGCGGTTGAGCGCTGGGTTGCGAAGCTGCCCGCGGCCTCTGCGGCGCCGGTTCGATCCCCGGCTGCTCCCCGGCCACCGGAGGAGGATCCCACATGGTGCGCAGACCTCTCCTGCCACCCGCTGCTCCCCTCAGCAGTGTACTTCAGCCCTTCTGCCTGCTCTGCTCCCCGCTCTGGCTCTGGTGAATTCTCTCACCCTCCCGCGCTTCTGACTGTACCCAGTGCATGTATAAACAAAACAAACAAATATAATAAATAAATAAATAAAAACATGCCTCTATAAAAAAAAAAAAAAAAAGAATGAAGCTTGACCACTACCTCACACCATGCACAAAAACCAACTCAAAATGGATTAAAGAACTAGACATAAGACCTGAAACCATAAAATATATAGAAGGAAATATAAGCGAAACACTACATGACATGCACCTCAAAAACATATTTACAGACACATCACCCAAAGCAGTGGTAGTGAAGGCAACAATAAACAGCTGGGACTACATCAAATTAAAGAGCTTTTGTACAGCAAAAGAAACAATAACCAAAACAAAGAGAAACCCCACTGACTGGGAGAAAATTTTTGCACACAACACTAATGATGAAGGGCTGATCACAAAAATCTACAAATAGCTGATGAGACTCAACAAAAACAAAGTAAATAATCTGGTCAAAAAATGGGCAGAAAAGCTAAAAAGAAACTTCTCTAAAGAGGAAATGCAAATGGCCAACAGGCATATGAAAAAATGTTCAACATCACTTGTAATCAGGGACATGCAAATCAAAACTACAATGAGGGCCTCCCCGGTGCCGCAGCGGTTGAGCGCTGGGTTGCAAAGCTGCCCGCAGCCTCTGCGGCGCCGGTTCAATCCCCGGCTGCTCCCCGGCCACCTGAGGAGGGTCCCACATGGCGCGCAGACCTCTCCTGCCACCCGCTGCTCCCCTCAGCAGTGTACTTTGGTCCTTCTGCCTGCTCTGCTCCCCGCTCTGGCTCTGGTGAATTCTCTCACCCTCCCGCGCTTCTGACTGTACCCAGTGCATGTATAAACAAAACAAACAAACAAACAAACAAACAAATAAAACATGCCTCTATTAAAAAAAAATGCATGTCTATTAAAAAAAAAAACTACAATAAGATACCATCTTACACCAGTGAGAAGGCACATATTAAAAAAACTAGCAATAACAAAAGTTGGCGAGGATGTGAAGAAAAAGGAATTCTGCACTGCTGGTGGGACTGCAAATTGGTCCAACCACTATGGAAAGTTGTGTGGAGATTCCTCAACCTACTAAAGATGGAGCTTCCATATGATCCAGCAATTCCACTCCTAGGTATTTACCCAAAGGACACAGAAACATCAACTCCAAAGAGTACCTACACCCCTATGTTTATAGCAGCACTATTTATAATAGCTAAGCTATGGAAACAACCCAAATGCCCAAAAATAGATGACTGGATCAAGAAGACATGGTACATATACACGATGGAATATTACTCAGCAATCAAAAAAGATAAACTCATGCAATTTGCAGCAACATGGATGGAGTTGGAAGGGATTGCACTCAGCGAAATAAGCCAGAAAGAAAAAGAAAAATACTGGATGGTCTCACTCATAGCAGGAATTTAGAAAACCTAAATAAGGGACCAGGAAAAAGACTAATTATAATAAAGAAAAAAATCAAGATCAACAAGTAACTATAAACCAGAGACACACTACGGGGGCAGGGAGAGAAGAGGAGGGATTAGGGCCAAAATAAGGGGGGTGGGAATTGTGCAGGGAATATAACCAAAATGAAAATGCATACATTGTGCAAAAATGAAAAACGATATAAGAATTATATAAAATAAAATATTAAAAAAATGTACTCTCAGGCAACTAGATTTGTCAACATTATACATCTACAATCACTTACCCTGCAAGGCTATTGTAAGAAGCAAAAGATATATGAGAAATGACTTTGAAAAATAGAAAGCACTTAAGTAATTAATTATAACGTATCCCCCATAACATAGTACAATAAAGGATACTATATCCATAAGAGCCTAGAAAATTCTTTGTAACTGTATGGAATATATATATAATTTAGTGCCTTTTTCACAGAAGGCAATACCTTGCTTATAAGAAACTAAAATGAGTTTCAAACTAGGAACTCCCTTTTCTATTGTCTACTCCTTCTTGTGCTTGATTTTCAATCTGCATAAAATGTTATAGGGAAGAAAATATTATTTTTAGAGAAAAGGATTTATTTTTACAGCAATTTTAAATACTATCTATCCTCTGTTCCCCCCAAGTATATTGAAACTGTTATTGAAAAAAATGTCAAAGATATGAATATCCATTAGTCGTTGGGAAAATGCAAATCAAAACTGCAGTTACTGCTTCACACACATTAGATTGGCTAGAATCAAAAAGGCTAGATAACAAGTGTTAGTGAGAATGTGGAGCAATATGAACACTCATACGCTGCTGATGGGAGTAAAAAATGGTACAGCCACTTTGGAAAACAGTCTGGTAGTTCCTCAAACAATTACCATATGACCCAGGAATTCCACTTCTACGTCTATACAAGAAATGAAAACATATGTTCACACTTCAAAACTTGCACATGAATGTTTACAGCAGCGTTCTTCATAAAGTCAAAAAGTGGAAAAGATGAGTGAATAAACAAAGATGGTACATCCATTCAATGGAGACTAATATTCAGCAATAAAAAGGAATGAAGAGCTGTTATATGTCACGACATGGATGACTCTTGAAACACTTATATCCATCGAGTCAAGTTTGGATTTCTCCTGCCAGGATGCAGGATTTTTCAATCTGCTCCCAATTGTGTCTCGCACCCAGCTTCATTTCCTAATATATCCAAAAGGAAATGCTTCACTCAAGGCTGAATTGTCTCTTCACTGTCCCTGGTACATTCTATATACCTTCATTTCACTGCCTTTTATCAGGCTATTCTAGTCTAAATGCCTACCCCACACACACACTTTTCTATATCCTACAAATCACTCAATACCTATTTCAAAGCCGCACATCACCCACAAAGGGTTTGTGGGGAATTCCAAATACAAATGATTCCTTGCATTTAAAACTTACTGTCTGTCCCACATATCATAGTGTTTGATTTACATGCCACTCATCTCAGCACTTGATTTACATGTCACATATTTTAGCATTTGATATACCTGTCACATTTTACTTTTTTATTTACTTACCATGCCATTCTATTATTCTGTACAGAAACACCACCTTATTAAGATAAAGACTTACTTTTTTTGGTGTCACTAACACTGCACAGTACAGTATTAGACCCAAAACTTACATAATTATAACTTACATAATTACAATTAACTATCCCAAGATTAACTATGAACTGTGACTATCATATTTCCCATAATTTTACATACCTTTCCACTATAAAAGCAATCAATAAACCCAAAGTCCAAAGATGAATATAGTACCTTGTCATACTGACAGACAATTACATTATCTGTGTCAAACAGGTCTGGCACATCCTGCTCACTAACATCATCTCCAGAATTTAAAGGGTCCTAAAGATGAAAGATGGTCACATTAAGGGATTTCATGATGCTTTGAATTTTTTAAAATTAGGGAGACATATAGAAATAATAAAACTTGGAGAGGGAGAACATTATTGTACCAAAAGTCAAATAGTCTAAGTTTGAATCCCAGTTTGGCCACTTAATAATTACAAGACTGACCTTCAGCAAGTTACTATAACTTCCCTATATCTCAGTTTTCTCATATATACAATGAGGGTAATAATAAGACCCATAATAAGGTCACTGAGTATATGAAATAACATAAAGCAGGTGATACTTAGTAGAGTACCTGGTACATGAATAAGGTCACCCTAAATGATAATTAATACTACTACAGGCTTCTTTATTACCATGTTCCACAAATATTTTACTGCATTTATTGGAATTACAGCAGATACTATATACTCCTACCTTGGCTGCCTTCTCTATCTCCACTCCCATCCCCTAAGCCTCCCACGATCTCTAGTTATGATCAACAAATATAGCAGCCTATTTCTAATACTGATTTAAATTATAATTTAAGTTTAAAAGCTTAAATCCTTGTGTACAAATAATCTTTAAAAACTAAAAACAGAGTTAATCTCAATAGATATACTTCTTGGTTCCAAGGTATATTTAAATACAAATGTTGTAAATTTAATATAGAAAACTCAGCCCAAAGTGAGCCTCACCTCTTCCACAATGTCTATCTGAGGATCTTCATTATCACTACTGTTAACAGTTGAATCTTCATTTGATATACTATCAGCTTCTTCTTCAAGTACTTTCAGAGATCCTGCATCAATAGTGCCTAGAAATTCATTCTCATTTATACTTCTTGTACTTCCTATTTCATCATTGGAAGATGTATCACCAGTTCCATCTATTTGAATTATTTCATTAATATCATCATCAGTTACCTGACTGCTTAAATCCATATGAGAATTAGAATCCTAAAAAGAGAAGGAAATGCAATAAAGTTGTTCAAGTCAAAGTACATAAAACACATAAAATTTAAAATTAGATATTTCACAAGTAGTCAAATTAAAACATATTTCTTCCCTATGAGGTGATAATCACTTGTAATTTGAATGTTAGAACACCCCAGAATTTCTATGTAATATAAAAATAATTTTTAAATTGTAACTAAACTAAACCTACTAGTCATATGTAGACAACAAAGGAGTACATTGCTTTAAGATAATATTTACCAGTATTTATGTATACCTTCTTGTACTCATATCATACCTGCTAGTTTTAACTATTCTATGTGATTTTAAACAATAATTCAATGATGTAGAAAGAACAAGCGAAATTGTGTTCAATGGATGAATAAAAGCTATAAAGATTGTACTAAGTGAAGTAAATCAAAAACAAAAGGACAGATATAAACCAAAACTTACAAAATGGAAAAGTAAAACAAATACACAATTATAGTTCAAGAATTCAACATTCTTCGCTTATTAGTCAACAAAATAAGTAGACTGAAATTCATTAAGAATGTAAAACACAACATTGATCGTAAACAACACAATCAACCAACTTAACCTAACTTGTTTAGAACACACCACCTAAAAATAGCCAAATGCACATTCTTGTAAAGAGCATACAGCATGCTTACCAACATGGACTGTATTCTGCTCATAAAATAAACCTTAACAAATTTAAAACACATAGAGTATGGTCCCTGAGAACAATGGAATTAAGGCATATCTGTAGCAGAAAGATCTAAAATATCCCCCAAATATTTTTATTAAATTTTCCAGGTACTTATATCTATATAACTTTAGGGCTACACTTTTACTCTTCCATATGTGCACATGCTTCACTCATCTTTCACCAAAATGCCCAAGCCAGTACTCTATACCCTGTTCCCTCTTGTAACCAGTAAATTTTTCACTAAATCTAATATTTGTTTTTGCTCTATTTTGCCAGTATATGCTTTTTGTATTATTTACATTCCATAGATAAATGAAACCACGTGATATTCTTCACTTTCTGACTTATTTCACTTAGCATAATCACTTCAAGTCCATCCATTTTGACCAAAAAGACACTATTTCATCTTTCGTATTAGCTCAGTATTCCATTGAGTACATATTCTACAATTTCTTTATCCAATCATATATCAATGGGCACTTAGGTTTCCATGACTTGACAATTGTGGACAATGATGCTATATGAACATGGGAATACATAAGTCTTTTTGTATTTGATTTTTCATTTTTTTGGGGGGTATATACCTAACCCAGGTATTGCTGGACCATATGGGATTTCCATTTTTATTTACTTAAAAATACTGTTTTCCATAGAGGCAGCACCACCTTACATTCCCACCAAAAGTGGATGAGAGTTCCACATTTGTTTTCAACATTCATTGTTTCCATTCTTTTTTGATATGGGTCATTCCACAAGAGTGAGGTAGTATCTCAGTGTTTTTGATTTGCATTTCAAATAATTTGCATTATTTATAATAAGTGATACTCAACAATTTTCCATGTGTCTACATATTATCTGAATATCATCTTTAGAAAAATGTCTGTTTAGGTTTCCTACTCATTTTTTGATTGGGTTGTCTGTTTTTTTTATGTCAGATTGTTTAAGAACTTTGTATGTTTTGGAAATTAGCTCCTTGTCAAGTGTGTGATTAATACCATAAGGCAAAGTGTAAAATCTGCAAGATGTAGAAATTAAATAACATACTCTTTAAAGGAAAAAATGGTCAAAGAATAAAAATCTAAGAACCAAAATAATCAATCAAAAGATAAAAAAAAATCTTGAGACTAATGAAATTGAAAACACAACACCAAACCTTATAGGAAACAGAAAAAGCAGTGCTGATAGGGAAATCAACAGCTATATCTCTTCATGCCAAGAAAAGAGGATCTCAAAGTAGCAATCTAAATTATATCTTAAGGAACTACAAAGAAAAAAGCCCAAAGCTAGTAAAGAAACTAAACAATAATAATTAGGGTAAAGATAAGCAAAGAATTTAAAAATAGAGAATATCGATAAAACCAGAAGAATTGGTTCTTCCAAAAGAGCAACAAAAATTGATAAGCCTTTAGATAGATTTATAAAGAAAAAAAGAGAGAAGGCTGATAACTAAAATCAGAAATGAAAGAGAGGACTTTACTATAATTTTATAGAAATGAAAAGTATAAGAGAATATTATGAACAACAAATATTATGAACAACAATTGGATAATCTAAATGAAATAGACAAATTCCTAAAAGCACACAACCTACCAAGACTGTATCCTGAAAAAAATAGAAAAGCTTAATAGAGCTACAACCAGTAAGGAGACTGAATTAGTAACCACAAACCTCTCAACAAATAAATGCCCAAGACCAGATAACTTCACTGGAAAGCTCTGCCAAATATTTGAAGAATTAACAGCAATCCTCAAAATTCCTCAATAAATACTAACAGAATTCAATGGCACATTAAAAGGATTATACACCATGCCAAGTGATATTTATTTCTTGAATGTTTCAACATAGAAAAAATCAATACAGGTAATACAACTCATTAACAGAATGAAGAGGGGATGGGGCACACAATTACCTCAATTGACGCAAAAAAAATACATATTTGACAAAATTCGACATGCTTTCATGATTACAAAAAGCACTCAAATTAACAACAGAAGAGAATTGCCTCAATATAATAAAGCCATTTATGAGAAGTCTTCAGCTGTGAGCATATTTAGTGGTGACAAACTGAAAACCTTTTCTGTAAGATCAAGAATCAAGCAAGGATGTCCACTCTTGCCACTTCTTATTCAACATAGTACTGAAAGTCCTAACTTTTGTAAAAATTAGCAAGCTTATTCTAACATTTATGTGGAAAAGCAAAGAGATTGGGCAAGCTAGAACAACATTTAAAAAGAAAAAATTTGAGACTCATACTCTGATTTCCACACTTAATGCTAGCATAATTAAAACAACGTGGTACTAGAGGGCCTCCCCGGTGGCGCAGCAGTTGAGCGCTGGGTTGCGAAGCTGCCCGCGGCATCTGCGAAGCCGGTTCGATCCCCGGCTTGGCGCGCAAACCTCTCCTGCCACCCGCTGCTCCCCTCAGCAGTGTACTTCATCAGTCTGCCTGCTCTGCTCCCCGCTCTGGCTCTGGTGAATTCTCTCACCCTCCCGTGCTTCTGACTGTACCCAGTGCATGTACAAACAAACAAACAAATAAATAAATAAAAATACATGCCTCTTTAAAAAAAAAAACAACAACGTGGTACTAGAGAGTAGACACATGAATTAATAAAAGAGTGAAAGTCCAAAAATAAAACCACACACATCTAGTAGCTGATTTTCATTAAAGTGAAGGGCTTTAGGCTACTCCATGGAGTCTTTTCAACAAGTGATACTAAAGCAACTGAACATCCATATGCAAAAAAAAAAAAAAAAACCTAAATCCCAACCTTGTACTACACACAAAAATTAACTAAAAATAGATTTCAGTATTAAAAATTCTACAAAATTTTTAGAAACATTAGATGTTTGCAAAATTTATTTAGATAAGACATGCATCAGAAATCAAAAGGAAAATACAACAAATTGCACTCATCAAAATCACAAAATTCTCCTCTCAAGGAGTGTTAGAGAAAAAGGATGTGGGGCAACTACAAATCTTATACAGTGCTAGTTGAAATTCAAAATTCCACCACACGATACTGGCCAAAAACAGACACTTTGGAAATGAATTTGGCACTCTCTTAAAAGCACACAAGTATCATATGATCTAGAAATCCCACTCTCTCACTCAAAAGAAAAGGAAATATATGTTCACATTTTTTTAAAAAAAACATGATGTGAATGTTTTTAGGGGTTTTATTCATAAATGCCAAAAACTGGAAAAAACCCAAATGTCTAACACGTAAATGGATAAACAAATTGGTACAACAGAACATACTGATACATGCAACATGACTGAATCTCAAATGTATTACTTTAAAGTTATCTGCTAAATGATTGTATTTGTTTGACATTCTTAAGAAAGGAAGATGTGGTGTGTGTATATACACACACACACACACACACATACACACACACAATGGAATATTACTCAGCAATCAAAAAAGATAAACTCATGCAATTTGCAGCAACATGGATGGAGTTGGAAGGGATCTTGCTCAGTGAAATAAGCCAGAAAGAAAAAGAAAAATACCAGGTGGTCTTACTCATAGAAGGAATTTAGAAAACCTAAATAAGGGACCAGGAAAAAGACTAATTGCAATACAGTAAAAATCAAAATCAACAAGCAACTATAGATCAGAGACAAACTACAGTGGGGAGCAGGGGGAGGAGAAGAGGGATTAGGGTCAGAAAAAGGGGGTGGGAATTGTATGGGGAATACAATCAAAATGAAAATGCATACATTATGCAAAAATGAAAAATGATATAAGAATTATATAAAATAAAATAATTCATTTTAAAAAAACTTACAATTGGGCCTCCCCGGAGGCGCAGCGGTTGAGCGCTGGGTTGCGAAGCTGCCCGCAGCCTCTGCAGCGCCGGTTCAATCCCCGGCTGCTCCCCAGCCACCGGCGAAGGGTCCCGCATGGTGCACATACCTCTCCTGCCGCCCGCTGCTCCCCTCAGCAGTGTACTTCGGTCCTTCTGCCTGCTCTGCTCCCCGCTCTGACTCTGGTGGATTCTCTCACCCTCCCGCGCTTCTGACTGTACCCAGTGCTTGTATAAATAAATAAAAATAAATCTTAAAAAACAAAAAAAACTTAAAATTGCCAATATTAAAAAAAAAAAAAAGGCAAGCCTGGTCAGAAGAGGCAGCAGGGAGGAACTGTCAGGGACCAGAAGTGGAGGGAGGAGTTTGACGACTAAGGAGCATGAGGATACTCTTAGTGGTGATGGAAATGTTCCGTATCTGGCTGCAGTAGTGATTAAATAAGCACAAGTGTTCACAAAAATTTCATACTATACACCTAAAAACTGCACACTTCAAAAAATGAACTTTACTGTACGCAAATTCTATCTTAATAAGTTTGACTTCTTTTTAAGTAAATTATGGTAAGGTTACTCCTAGGTGTAAATTACATGTTGGAACTGGTGTGTTTGGCTTTTTGTTTTTGTTTTTTTAATAGCAGCAAGTACTAAAACCTTAAACCACAGAATCTCTTACTGCAAAATGAATCAGAGATCTCATGGTATTTTGCCAGGTGAGTAAAAGCTTATTAAGGAATATTAAAGATTCCAGGACATTTCTAAATGAATTCATGTAACCATCGTCTTATTTCATTTAAATCACTGAGGTCCTCTTTACTCTGGGAAAGGAGTAACATTAGAAATCCAAATTTAGTATTAATAACTACAAAAGAATTTTGTCAATCTCAACTTCTATCTTCAGAAGCACTTCAAAAAGCATTGGAAGTTCATATGACTCCAACCTCCTTTTCCAAGGTGGCAATTTAACCAAAGTAACAAATCGTTTCACAGCAACATCCATAATCAGTATTTTAGGACCATGAATAGAAAGATCGAAGTCTTTCGTATGACCATATATCCACTACATACATTCTCAAGATTCTCGTCCAAGCCAGGTTGTTATGAGGGAATTTTCATTCTCTCTTAAAAATCATTAATGTCTCCCCAAAGATCAGTCACGAACTTCAACCACTGTCCTTTGAAAAGGCAGAAATATTCTGCATGAAGAAGAATTTAACTTTTTACTGACATTTTTTAACAAATGTCTTGGAAAAGAAAATATTTCAAAACCTTTGTTCTAAAGTATTTGAGTTCCATGGCAGCCAATGAGACTTCTTTTAGAATTACTGGCTGTGTCTTAGTGTCAATGCATGCCATGTGCTGAAAAAGATAGCAATGCTCTCTTCACAGAGCAGCAAAATCCTATGTTGCCAAGCATCTTCATCAGTGTAGAGTAACCAAGTTTTGCTAAGTAAAAAAAGACTTTTCGTTATTACAAAGATGTCAGTTTTCAGTTTCAAAAAAAATAGAAATAAAAAAGGACTCACTACACAACCACACAGGAATTCTTGTTGGTGTCAATGTGCAAATAATGATTAAAATCAAACGCTCACTGCCCTTAGAAGCATTGGTATTTTTATCCTGTTGAATGTTAAAAGAAAGTCACTGCTAATTCTTCTATGAATTTCAGGCAAATGTGAGGAAATGTCAACAGTTCTAGTACAGATGATGTAATCTGACAGAAGCACCGCTTCAATTTTTTTTCTCTGCTCTAAAACAAATCAGTTTAATGATTTCCAAGATTCTCAGCTTCACCAAGATCTCTTCAATTGCACAGGGCTTCTTTGGCTGGGTAGCACAATAGGCAAATGGATCAGATGCTTCAAGATAAAACTTTGTTTGCCAAATTCAGGTTCCAATCTTTTCAATTTGTGCTTTCCTCTAATGAAAGAGCCATATTTTTCCAATGGCTGCTAAGGACTGACAGAACTTCACATCCATATGTGGGGATAAATATAAAACAAGAGAAAGCTAAGTTATACATACTTTCTTTTCACATTTTCATGCTAAAAAATGTGAAATTCAGTTCCCTATAATCATAAAGGCAAGGAACATCTTTAATGCTTAACAGAAATTGAATCCAGATAGCTACCATAAATAACACAGTGGCAGTGATGATTACATATTACCTGACCCTGTAGGGTGGCCTCTTGGCCACTCTACTCTTACTTGGCATGATATGTACCTTAACATGTTTTGACAAATACAAAAAAAGTATTTTACTAAATTGGCTCTTTTCCTATAAAGAAAGAAAAACATCACATATCTGGCTTTAAAATTGCTAATTTAGAGATACTTAGGAGTGGCATATAGTGATTCAAAAAATATTTGCTCAATTAACTGAATTCTAAATTCAAACAGCTACTGATAGGACATTTTGTATTTTAAAAGAAAAATATCAAAAGGGACTTGGAAGAAAAATAAAGCTCTTACTTGAAGCTATTATTCTCTATTCCTTCACTCTATTAATTTTTCATTCATACATTGATTCTGAGCTACACACATGGTTCCCAATTTTGACTACATATCACCTATCACAATCACCTCTCAATACTCTTAAGCATTACTGAGCAGACTCACTTCAGACCAATTATATCTACCCTTTAGTGTAGAACTAAACATTGTTTTTAAAGCCATAATTATTCTACTACTTAGCCAGGGTAGAGAATTACCAATGGAAATAAACCAATCATAGATCTTATTCTTTAAAACTTATATTCTAAGTATAATAAGTTTGTTCATTCTAAGGTGCTGAGTATACAAAGATTAATAAAATGAGCTTCTCATTGCAAACAGTATATTTTCATGTAACTTTTTACTATATGATGACAGACACAAGCCTAAGATGCTGTAACACAGAAGAGACACATCCAATCTAATAATGAAGGGAGAAGCGGTAGCTAGACAGATACTGAAGTAAAATTTCTAGAGACTGGATAGCAGAAAAGGATGGTGGGGAGAAAATCTAAGCACCAAGCAGAGAGGAAAACAAAAGCAAAGAGAGAAGCAGGAATAATATTAACACAGAGAATCATAGTTTATGTTACCAGTAAAGCAGTAGGCATGAAATGATGTTTTATATATATATATATATATATATATATATGTGTGTGTGTGTGTGTGTGTGTGTGTATGTGTGTATATATATATAATAAATTTTTTAAAAAGGAAGATTCCAAAATATTTCAGAATTTTAAGTTATCAAAATCACATGATTCATGATTCCTTTAAAAGGAATGAAATTCTGACATGCTACAACATGAATGAATCTTGAAAATATACATTAAGTAAAATAAGCCAATAACAGGGTAAATATTGTATGATTCTACTTACGAACTACCTAGAATAGCCAAATTCATAGAGCCCAAAATTAGAAGTTACCAGAGGCTAAACAAAGAGAGGGTATATAATTTCAGTTTTAGAAATATATTTTATAAAACATTAAGAATGTTAAACCTAGATAGATCCTTAAGATCTCCGGTATTCTACACAAGAAAAGCAAACAAATATAATTAATTATAATTTCCTTACAAAATAATTTCAGAAAAGCTACTTATTAAAAAAAAACTATTTATAAATTATATCAGCATAAACTTCACCAGTTTACTATTTTAAAGTCATCCTACAGTAAATTAATTTCTAAAATATATAAATACTTCTGTATGTTTGGACTTTTGTGTTTTATATTTAGATTTATTTTAAAACTAACTGACAATTTATATGATGTTACCCAATATATCACAAATCCATAAAACATAATAGCACCACTCTAAAGTTTACTGTGGTTCCAGAAACTATTAAAAACTCTATATACATCCTCTCTGATAATTTTAAAAATTGTGAGGTTGATTTTATGCCCAGTTTACAGACTGTAACTGAATTTCAGAAAGTAATGTTACATAGTTTTGCTTATAAGTGAATCTGGAATTTAAAGCTATTGTGGTTTCAAAGCTTAGACTCTCAACCACTATCCCCTAAACAATCCTTGCTTAATCTTCCTTAACTAATCTATTTCCCTATATCAGAATAAAGCACAAGATGACATCTAGTAAGTAACACTAGAATAAAAGTCCTTGAATCATCATACCAAAAATCTGCAAAGTTCATGCAGAGTCCAAAAACTTGTAACTCCAAAGGTTCTAAGTGATGAAAACACTTATTTTAAACTTACAAGTTATTTTTATCTAAAAACCAAACATTGCATAATTACGGGTTTAGTCTGCATTTCTCAACCTACATATTATGTGGAAAATATGAGTAAAATACTCAAAAAACATTTTAGTCCTAGTACTCTATACCCAAACTCTACTAAAAACAGACTTACTTAAAGTTTTTAAACAGGTTTCAAACATCTGAAATAGTTCAAAACAGTTCAAAGGTCTTGATCATCATTTTCTTCATTTGTTATCCTTCATTGTTCCCTCTATTTCCTCCTTTCTACCTAGAAAACTTTTAAAGTGGCATTAATTATCCATTGCCACAGATTTGAAAAGCAGTCCTAAAGGACCATTAAACTATTAGAGATACAAACCTTTCATTATTGTGACATCACTAAATTGTATAAATGGAATTGGCAATATGACATATTTTATGTTTGTAAAAAATAACGCAAGCTTTTTTTTTTTTTTAACTATCCAAGATTCTCTATGACTCTTTCTGGCATCACTGTGAATTCCTTAGAAGTTAATAATTTGAGCCTATTTTAAATATGGAAATTAAATCAGAAATTATTTTTTAGTGGTTTGAATTTCAAAGAAATTAACTAGTATTTTAGAAGGCCAGGGGAAACAAAACATCTACTGGTAAGGTAACTCAAGGGGGAATAAGTTTCACTTGGTTATTTGGAAAACTAGGTAGAACAAGGGGGAAAAACCATCGAACCTCTTTTGTATACTAAACATGACAATGAATTTCCTCAAAATATTCATTTAATTAATTTAATATTCATTTAATATTCATTTTAATTAAAGGAATGGATTTCTGGGTCATTTAAATTTTATCTGTAGACAAAAAAAACAATTCTCATAAGAGAAAATGGATTACCTTAAAGCAAGTACATTTTCTTGAAAGCAATATTCTAATTCATTAATGGAAATAAGTTTAGAAATGCTGAACATGAATAATTTAAGAAGTGATAGTTATATCCATTAAGTTGAACATAGAACTACCTTCTCGGAGTCAGGCAGGCCACTGGGCTCCTCAATATTTCTTGCCTGCTTTGTAGAATCACATCCAAACATCCTATTTTTAAGAACATAAGGCTGGACATCAGACATGTGCTGGTGCGGAGCCCCCTGAGGGCCCATGGAGAGGGGCCCACCATGCAGATTTTGAGTCATCCCAGCTGGCACACTGAGCACTGGCTCCATATTACAGTCTAGTTGAGAAACCTGTGCAGGAAATGCAACACCTGGAAGACTAATAAGCTGAGAGCTCTTGGGTAGACTCAACAAAGCTTCACACATGATTTTATGCTCATTTCCAGGAGGTATAAGAATATCACTGGTGGCATTTTCTAAGTGTTTCCTTTCCACTGCCCCAGGATATAGAATTGTGGGTTGTTGGAACATAGTCTCCATTCTCTGTGATTTTTCAGTAGTTGCTTGAAGGGAACATGGGGTCAATCGTGGAATACTGGTCTGTATTATTGAAGGTTGCCCAAACTGCTGAAATACTTGTTGAATTGGATGCTGAAGAACATTCGCTCTTCCAGACGTCTGAGTCACCATAATTGGTACATTGACTTTATAAAGATGACCTTCCAATGGAGAAAACAAAACTTTAAGTACAATAGAATCCTGATTTCCTTAGTGAAAAAAATTCTATGCATAACTGATTTGGGTGAAATATATCAATATGTTAATAGCAGTTATCTCTAGGCATTCTCTTCTATTCTTCAGATATTTCTGTATTCTCTACAATAAATACGTATTGCTATTATTTTTTAAAATTAAATGTCTTGCTTTAACTCTAGCCTTTCCCCACTACTACTTATATGGTTCATTTACAGATGTATACGGGCCACCAAGATTTACTCCATGAACTTCTACCATGCTTGATAAATTACAGTATTGCCGGGCCTCCCTCATGGCGCAGGGGTTAAAGACGGCACTATGAAGCTTCCACCATCGACTGCAGCACAAGTTCAAACCCCAGCCAGGCAGCAACCCACATGGCGCAGCAGACCTCTCCTGCCTCGCCCGCTGCTCCCCGCAGCAGTATATTTCAGTACATCTGCCTGTTCTGCTCCCCATTCTCTCTGGTGAATCCTCTCACCCCTCGCACCTCTGGCCTGTATCCCAGTTCTTGTATGCATAAATAAAGAAATCTTTTTAAAAAATTACAGTATTACCAATGCAAGTTGAGATTTTAACAAACATCATCAGGTAGAATGTATTTCATATACATAAAATACCACATAACAACTATAATACCATGCCTTATCAAACAAGGTTTAAAAACTTCAAGTTACCAAATTTTTAGCATATTTCTTCCTCCACCCCTTTTCTTTAAAACAATACTAAAAAGAAGAAAGAAGTCTATCTTTTGAGCATTGAGTTTGATGCACTGCTTAAACGTTAGAACAACCCAAATAATAGATACGATTCTCTTTCAAATCAATAAATTATATTCTGAAAAAAAACAGAGATTATTCTCCACAATTTTGGGATATTCTTTCAATTATACCAAACTATCTCCAATAACAAAGGAGGAGAAAGTTGATCAATCCAATTTTTAGTTTTTCTTAACTGGAGCTAGCAAGGACACAGATATGTTATTTTGTGTTTTTCAAAATTTAGATAACTTGAATTAGACAAAACATATTTAAAGTATCTTCTACAATACTGGGAAAGAGAATTTGGAATGAAATACAGGACAGACCCAGTACAGTGTCTTGTGGTAGTCATTTTCACAACAATAATAACCATTAGCTATTAATAATCTTGTGATGAGGGGCCTCCCTGGTGGTGCAGCAGGTTGAGCACAGCGCTATAAAGCTGTCCGCAGCCTCTGCAGCATGGGTTCGATTCCTGGCCAGCCAGGGAGATTCCCACATGGTGCAACAGACTTCTCCTGTCTCGCCCGCTGCTCCCCTCAGCAGTGCCTATTCTGCTCCCTGCTCTGTCTCTGGTAAATGCTCTGACCCTCCGGTGCCTCTGACCTGTACCCCAGTTCTTGTATAAAAATAAATAAATCTTTAAAATAATAATAATCTTGCAATGAGTTTTATTAAAATTTCCTATAATTTGTTATATGATTAATTGAAAAATCATGAAAATGAATGTCCAGAGGTAACAATACTAAAAACAATGTTATTTTTAGAATGTTCTTACCAGATGAGGTCTGCAGTGTCACACCTGCTGGTACATGAATAGGATAACCAGGAAAAGCAAAGTTTGCACTGGAATTTGAGGCACCCTAAACATGTGAAATTTATATTAGGAAGTTAGAAAAGGATCAACTTGTGTCTTTTTTTTCCTCATCTCATAAAAGGTCAAGAAATCTGATTCAGGACAACAGTTTGACACCACTTAAGATTACGGTTAATATCTTTGAATAAAAGAAATTCATTATTTGGTTTAGGTCATCTCATTAAAAGAAATGTGTTGTACAGCTGTTAGCAATGAAGCTAGTAAGTCTTAATAAACAGTATGAATGTAGACTCATAAAGTGGCCCACTAGATCGTTTTGCCTAAGACGCTGACTCTTAAAAATGATAAGGATCACAGCTATTTTTAGGATTCCTATAGCCTCTAAGTTAATTATTAATGGTATTTTAAAGTACATCATATGATATGATGTGTATAATTTTTACTTTGGAATAGTTAAACCTTAGGATTTTAATTTTTTTAAATACTAAATCAGAAGACAAACATTTTTGTTATCAAATTTGTAAAAATTTAAAACACTAATTAGTAACAGGCAATGCTCACAGAACATGATAAAAATGACATTCTCTTAGATCAGTGCTTACACAAGCATATATGGTACAATCCTTTTGAAGGGCAATTTTGTACTATGTACCAATATTGAAAACATGTATGACTTCTGACATAGAAATTCTACTTCCAGGAATTTATCCTGATTACCTAAATATCACACAAACTACAAACTACAACTATTCAATGGAATGTTATATTAGAAAAATACTTGAAATAATTTAAATGTCCATCAAGAAGAGATTAGCTAATTAAACTATGATTCATTTACTCAGGCCAATAATACTTATCTGGCAATGAAAAGGACCCATCTGTATTACTAAGTCAAAAAAAAAAAGAAGTACAGAAACAGTACAGAGAATGATTCCATTAATTTTCTGGTTAAAATTTTTCCCTGAAAAATTAACATAACTTTCATAGAAGAAGTCTAGATGGCTTTACATCAAACAGTTATCTTTGGTGCATAATACTGCAGGGCACTTTCACTTCTATTTCATAAATTCATTTTTACTTTTTAAAAGTTTATTTCTCCTTTGATCTAGAGGAAAGGCATTTTCAAGAATTTCAATGCCAGAGATACTTTTTCATTGATCTCACAAGCATCACTACTCCTTCAAAAAATGCTGGTGAGGGGGGCCTCCCCTGGTGGCACAGCATTTACGTGCTGGGCTATGAAGCTGCCCGCAGCCTCTGCAGCACCAGTTCGATCCCTGGCCACCGGCGAGGGTTCACATGGCACGACAGACCTTTCCTGCCGTGCCCACTGCTCCCCTCAGCAGTGTATTTCGTCAGTCTGCCTGTTCTGTTCCCCGCTCTGGCTCTGGTGAATTCTCTTACACTCCTGCGCTTCTGACTCTACCCAGTACTTATATAAATAAGTAAATAAATCTTTAAAAAAAAAATCCTGGTGAGGGGTTTAGTTTTGTTTGGTATAATGAAGAAATAGAAATGATCCACTAAACTGTCTAACCTGGAAAGGTAGCTCATGGATTGAAAGAGAAAGAAAAAGCTAGTGAATTATATTCCATCAATACCACAAAAGAAAGGTGAAAAAAAAAGTGTTATTTTTCCCACCTAAAACTACTCACTTTTCTATATATAAGTTTTAGTTTTAGTTTCTGCTCACAAATCCTAAAAGGGAGCAAGGGGGAGTTATGCTCTAGCCACTACTACACAAACATGAAAAAGATGACCAAAATGTTCCACTAAATAAAGCCCAACTTGGGGGGAACAAATCAGAAAAAAATACCATATCAAAATCATTTATTTAGGATCCTCTAAGTACATAATATACAATGAATTAAAAGTCCATGGAATATAACATCAGAAATGTCTTAAACTTGTAGGTACAGTCTTGGCAGCTGCTAACAACTGCCCTAGATGACAGGAAAAGTTGGTAAGAAAATACCAACTCTGGAATGCTCAAGTTTGTACTTTAAGTGTGTTGTAGAAACTCTTCCTCTCTCCCCGCTTACATTTTTTCCCATTCAACAGGAGGACTGCAAAATATGTCTGTACCCACTCCTCTGCCACCATTCACCACAAGTAGTATATATCCTTAAAATTATTTTTTAAATAAACCACATACCAGTTCTGTTGTGGTAAAACTGGGAAGTGCTCTTCCAGCAGGAATAACTAATGATGCTGCATTTAAAAAAAAAATAATAAGCATTATACATTCATTAGAATTTAACAACAATAAAATTGCTAAGTGTTGCTTAGTTTTAAAAAAATAAATATTTTCTATTACTAACATATTCAACATATTCTCAACTCCCTGATTCCAAGTGAGGTAAAAGAATATTTTTCCCACCAATTTTAGATAAAGACTTTACAACTAAACTATCTTAAGGACCAAAGGAAAACATCTCATTGTAATCAAGCATATTGTACTTTAGAAATTCACAACAAAATACCTAGGTTGTATTTTCATAAGTTAAAGTAGCACTAAATCTCCATTACAACTTCTCACAAGGGAGAAAAAGTAAAATTTGTTAAAGTGACACACTTCTGCAAGTGTATTTAAAAAAAAAAAAAGATTTATTTATTTATGCATAGAAGAACTGGGGTATAGGCCAGAGGTGGGAATTGGGGGAGGTGAGAGACTTCACCAGAGACAGACTGGGGAACAGAACAGGCAAATTGACTGAAATATATTGCTGAGGGGAGCAGTGGACAAGACAGGAGAGGTCTGCTGTGCCATGTAGGTTAGCCCCCTGGCCAGGGATAAAACTAGTGCTGCAGTGGCTGCAGATAGCTTCATTGTGCTAAGACTTAACCCCTTGCACCACCAGGGAAGCCCCTGAAAGAGTACTTCTAAACAAAGATATGTAACCCAACATAAACCCATTCTAAGTTTTTTAAGTTCCATTTATTCATTTCATGAAAAGTTATCCACAGTACTTTTGCCAAGTAACCAAACACAACTATATAGTTTCAGGAATAACTGAGTAAGAACATGTCTCCTGAAGTTGTTGCATGCAACAGGTTCAACTAAGAAAAATATTAGAAAACAAATTCTTAGGAGACAGCCTGCATTAAAGCTCCAGTCTCATATCTTTGTTATCTACCAATTTTCTATGCTATGTCTTCATTTATAAGACAACTAATAGGTTGGTCAAATGGTTGTAAATGTAATCATTAATTAGTACATCTAAAGAAAAGTAACTCCAGTAGAAGAATCCCAGATGATCAATGTACCTTAAACCTTAACTCAAGGTTGGTATTACCGAGCTGAACAAGACTGTTAGAAAATCATTTTGCCCTTTTTTGAACAAAAACAAGAATTTTCCAACATGTTTATGAAGCACGTATGTGTTAAATGTAATGTTTATTATGGCCTTTATTCACATACTATATTAAGGAAAATTATCCAAAGATCTGTTTCTGACGCTAGATTGGCTCTGTCACATCCAACAGACAGCTAAGAAGAGCAAATTCTTTAACTAACCATTTTTCCATGATAAGACAACAGAAATGAAGCTACAGAGATTGATAGCTAATGAGGCAAAAAATTATTTTTATCCTCTGTTCATCTATGGCTTTGCTTATTAATAGGCATTCTTTTAGAAAGTCTAAATTAGAAAGAACTGGAATGTCAGTAACACAATAGTATTAGTCTTAATTAGCTGAAGTGAGCAAAGCTTAAGCTGATATAGCTTAAGCCATAGCCTGAGAGGAAACAAAAATCTGTTAACACACTGTCTGAAGCAATTAAATGAATTTCTTGGGGGGAAATAGCAACAATCTGGTCTTTTAAATTCCTAGCAATAAATCCTTAAGGCTAATTCTCAATACTTATATAAATCAAACAGCTGTAAGAGAATTTTAAGAGTTTCTTTATAACCAAGAGAATGAAAGCATTGAACTGTTTTATAGTAAAATTTCATGCAGTGCCTACTTAATTGAAACCAAATTCACAAGTCACATGCATCATTTATATATATTCACAAATTATATATATCATTATGCCACCTGAAATACATGTTTTAAACTACCAAGATGGTTTTAATAACCAATTAAGTTTTAACTTGCATGTGTTTTTTTACTTAAACAAAAAGTGTAAGTTAGTCTTCAGGCATATATTCTAGAGATATTAAATTTAACAAACGATAATAATACAGAAAGAATTCAACCCCACAAATACAACATAAGAAACTTTGAAAAAGATAAGGTATAACAACATTAACATTTATAAGTATATTTTTCCCTACATGCCACCAAAAATTCCTTGATAAATTAAACAGCTAATAATTTCACAATTTTTGGTCCTGCTTTGAACCGTTTCAAATCTTAACACCCTCACATGATTCAAGAAGTACAATTTATTCGTTGTGACTACTATTAGTATATGGATATCTCTTGACGACCAAACTGAGTATTTTAACTCAAATCACTAAACTAATAAACAGAATTGCTAAATTTTTCAGCAGATCAAAGTTCAAGGACATTTGGACACACAGTTTATACCCAAAGCTTAGGTGTTTTAATACTCAAAACTGAAAGTAACCACAAACTTCTCAATGTTCCTATTCTCCTCTTTTTTTCCTCCCACAATGCAATAGTTTCATCAGAGACCACGAGGCATGAATACCAACTAGAAAATGATTTTAATTGCCCTAGAAATAAAGTAATCATAGACAAGGTCCCACTTTGCCCAGGGGACTTTAGCTAGTGATAACCCCACAGATGCAAAATAGCCAATTCAATATTCAAGGAGAAAAAGTTAGATGACTGACACTATCTGACCTCAAGACTCACTATAAAACTGAAGTAATCAAGTCAATGTGGTGTTGGTAAAAGAAGAGACAAATAGATCATAAAATAGAGAACCCAGAAATAGTTCCACATATCCACATAAATATAGCCAACTGATCTTCAACAAAGGACAAAAAGCTATACAACGGAACAGACAGTCTCTTCAACAAATGGTGCTGGAAGGACTGAATTCCAAATCATACATCCTTCAAAAAAATTAACTCAAATCGATCATAAACCTAAGTATAAAACACAGAAATATAAAACTTCTGGAAGTTAACTTAGGACAAAGTCTAGAAGACATGACACTAAAGGCACAATTCTTAAAAGAAATAACTGATAAGCTGGACTTCATTAAAATTAAAAGCTGCTTTGCAAAAGACAATGTCAGGAAAATGAAAAGACAAGCCACTGAGAAAAAAATATCTGCAAAAGACACATCTGATAAGGGACTGTTACCCAAAATATACAAAATTTCTTAAAACCCAATAAGAAACAACTGACTAAAAAATGGGCCAAATACTTTAGCATATACCTCACCAAAGAAGATCTACAGATGGCAAATACCTCACCAAAGAAGATAGACAGAAGGTGAATGAATATATATATGAAAAGATGCTCAAATATCATGTTACCAGCAAATCCAAATTAAAACAAGACACCACTACACCCCCACTAGAATGGACAAAATCCAGATCACTGACAACACCAAATACTGATGCCACAGAGCAGTGTTCATTGATGGTAGGAATGTAAAATCGTACAACCACCTTGGAAGAAAATTCCAGTTTCCCACAAAAATAAACATTCTTACCCTACAATACTGCAGTTGCACCCTTTGGTAATTAACAAACATAGTTGAAAATTTATGTCCCCACAAAAACCTGAACATAAATGTTTATATGAGCTTTATTTATAATTGCCAAAATTTGGGAGCAACCAAGATGTCCTTCTGTAGATGAATGGATTAAACTGGCACATCCAGACAATGGGATATTATTACTCAGTGCTAAAAAGAAAGAAGCTATCTATAGCTTACCTATTGTAAATAGTGCTGCTACAAACATAGGGGTGCAGGCGCCCTTTTGAATTAATGTTTCTGTGTCCTTTGGGTAAATACCCAGGAGTGGAACTGCTGGATAATATGGAAGCTCCATCTTTAGTAGGTTGAGGAATCTCCACACAGCTCTCCATAGTGGTTGGACCAGTTTGCACTCCCACCAACAGTGCAGGAGAGTTCCTTTTTCTGCACAGCCTTGCCAACATTTGTTGTTGCTAGTTTTTTTAATATGTGCCATTCTCAATGGTGTAAGATGGTATTCTCACATACTACGGCGGTGGGTGGGGGAAGGAGTAGAATCAAAACAAGGGTGATGGGAATTGTATGGGGACTATAACCAAGATGAAAATGCATATTGTGCAAAAATGAAAAATGGTGTAAAAATATATAAAATTAAAAAATTTTAAAAAAAAATAATCTATCAATCCCGAAAAGAGATGGAGAAATCTTAAAATCACATTAGTGAAAGAAGCTGGTCTGAAAAGGCTATATACTGTATTATTCCAAATATATGACATTCTGGAAATGGCAAAATTATGGAGACAGTAAAAAGATTAGTGGTTTCCAGTGGTCAGTGGGGCAGAAGGAATGAATAGGTGAGTACAGAAGATTTTTAGGCAATGAAATTACTTGGTATTAATTACTCTATAGAATTATAACAAGAGTAACATGTCATTATTAAATTGGCCAGCCCAAAACATACAATACCAAGAGAAGTGTGTTTGTGATGTATCAACATAGGTTCATCAGTAGTAACAAATGAACCACTCTGGTGGAGGATGTTGATAAAAGGTGTTTATGTATGACTAGGGGAAAGAGGCATATGAGAAATCTCTTATATAAATTTGTTTAACAAATTAAATCTTTTAAGAAATGGATTATAAATTGTACATAATCAATCTAAGAATAGAACAGCAGTCCTCAAAATGTAGTATGCAAAACTCTGGAGGTCCTAGAGACCCTTTCAGGTGTTACAAGGTCAAACTATCTTTACACCAAAAAAAAAAAAGGGATGCATTTTTCATTTCTCACTAAATAATTTTTATTCTATTTTGTTGACAACTGCATTGATGGTGCAAAGTAATGATGAGTAAAACTGAAAGCACGTTAGCATGAATTAAGGGAGTAACATAAAAGCTCAGTCATTGCATTTATTCACCACTGCACAGTTAAAAAAAAAAAAGACAAAACTATTTCACTTAATTCCTTGATGTAACTTTAAGAATCATTTTTCCTAAATTTCAACTTTTAAGAATACTTTCTTTTAATATTCTGAGCAATGAAATGGGAAGAGCACATGAAGTATTTCTGCAGCACACAAAAACACAAGGAATTACAAGGAAAAGCATTGTGCTATTATTCAAGTTAGGAGCTGAGCTCTTTTCTCAAGAAACACTATTTTACTTTAATGAATAACTGAAAATTTATGGTTAGTCAGACTTGGATAGCTGGCAGACATTTTTTTGAAAATGAACTAAGTGTACCCATTATTAAGAAGAAAAAAAATTGACAGTTTTTGTTAGGTATTGTTAAAATACAAGCTTTCAACCAAAAACTAGAATTTTGGAAACTTTATATGCTACACAGTGAGTTTGATAGCTTTCCAATATTTAAACTCTTTTCTGATGAGATAGTGGTATTAATACGATTTTTTTTATCTTGTATAATGAATAATTTGTCAACTGCACAACTCAGTAAACCAACGTTTTCCAAATGACAAACACATGTTGCAAAATTGCACATAGGTTAAAAAGTCATTCCAAGTGCAAAATGAACTTTAATAGCACAAAAAGTCCACTGGTATGATTTTTTATTCCACTTTGCAGCTAATTTCTTATAAACTACTAGTTGTTGAATTTTAAAGTAGTACCTAATTATCAGAAAATGCTATTACAATATTCTGCCTTCTCCAATTATACATCTGCGGGGGGCTAGATATTCTTCATATTCTTTAGCCAAAACAACATAGCACAACAGAATGAATTTAGAAATAGATATGAGAATCCAGCTGTCTTGTATTAAGCCAGACATTTAACAAGACTTGCAAAGAACTAAAACAATAACATTCTTCTTATTTTATTTTTAATATTTTCTCAATCATATTTTTTGTTCTGGAAAATAGTTACTTTCAACAAACACATTATCATGTTTAACATAACAAATTATTTAATCAAACAACTTTCTCAGTTTCAATTTTTAAGATAGTACATAGATACTTACAACCCACATAAAAGAAAGCTCAGCTCTTTAAGCTCAATTTTTAAAAATATAAAGCTCTAAAGTACCAAAAATAATTAACAACTGAAGATACAGGAAATTATTAAATGAATGGACAATAAAATTGAAGAAAATTTGATAAGCCAAACAAGCTTTAAAGATGGACTAGACAAAAGCAAATGACTTATTCCAATATAGATTTAATTTGAACTTGTAATCAAGAGATAAAAAGTTTGTAGAAGTTAGTTTCAGTTATTTTAATCAGACTTTTAAAATCATACAATGAGAAGATATAATTAAGAAACGCTTCAATTTTCTGAGGCTATTTACTTCAAGAATTGTATTGTAAGGTACCCAGAAATGAAGTGAGATAGAAACAAGACCTATAATGCATTTTTAAAGGATACATGTACTTCCTTAAACCACTTCATTATAAATGATGTAGAAGAGAATAAGGAGAAAAGCTGTCTTGTTTAAACATAATTATTTCTATTATTCAACTTCTAAGACAGAGAATAAGAATAAAGTGCTGAGTGAAAATCAGGTAATTGAGTTGCTAGACTATTTTGTGATTTAAATGACTAGTAATATTACCATCTTGCGGCAAAATCAAATACTGCAATTTTGAATGACAAAGAACCTGGTTCTGATAAATAGCCAAGCATTTTACTCCTCCACACACACAGCCCCTTCCAAGTCACTTCTAACTAAAAAATGCTTTAAATTCTTTAATAGTAATAAAGAAAAAGTTTAAATGTTATTTAAAGAGAGAAAAGAGAGATCTTAACAGTAAAGTTAAAAACAAAAATGTTCTCATGTGTCAATTTAATAATTAAACTGCCATGCCTAATTCTTACAGAATAAAATTATATTTTACAAGCACGTATTTTATAAGCATTGATAAATGTTATGTTTGGTAGTTTCGTATTTATTGTCAATTAATTTCCATAAATAAATTGTTGCCACACTTCAATTCCTCATGTTGTAGTAGAAGAGGTACTAGCTCTTACTGTTTCTCTTTACCCTGGCCCATGTGATCTTCATATACTGCATGCAATGGTCAATCTAGTTATTACTCACAATCTAATCCAAAATCTGCCCTTACCTCTTTCAGATATTAGTCTATTAAATTTCAATAAAACCTAGTTGTGTGTGAGTCTGTGTGTGTGTATATGTGTGTATCTGTGTGTGTGTGTGTGACTGTCTACAGTGTATCTGTATGAGTGGGTCTATCGAATCTATCCATGTCTTCTGTGTGTCTATGTCCACAGATATATGCATACATATACAGAGTAGCATAAATATTTTAAGATACAAAGGAGAAAATAAGAAAGGCTAGAAGGATACAACAGTATTATCTTTTATTAGCTAGTCTCTCCCAGTTTAAACTGACACATAATATGGACAAACATATCCCTTAACAGCAGAGGTCTAGATTCAAAAAGTCCAAGTACAAAGTTAAAATACTAGACAATTTCAAGTCATCATTGTATATATACAAAACAGTAAAGTAACCTGAAAATTCTCCATATTCTTGTCAACTCTCCATTTTGCTTCCAGTACAAAAGGAGATAACATACAGAAGCGAAAGAGAGAAAGAATGCACAAGTACGCAAGTACCCACCTTTCAACCTGCTTCTGCAGTAAGGTACCTGGATTACACCTCACTAGATCTAATCCGATTCTCTAAATAATCTATAGGTACTCTCGATAGCCCATAAAATATATAACTTGTTCCTCTCAAGTAAGGCTTTGTCAACTTAGTGTACTTTACTATTGAAAAAGAAACTAGTTAGAATAACCTATTTTTTTTTCGCCAGTAATTACATGGGGTCATAATTTCTTCTATTTAGTGGATAGTAATGATTTTAAGGTCTAAGCCCTCTCACCTTAAGAACATTGCCCTGTCTAATTCAAAACAAATGAGAATTTGTTCTGAAGAGCCAAATAGCACCAATTTACTAACTGTATCCAACCTGTTGATGATTGCAATGTCTGGTGCAAGCTGTGTGGCAACTGAAGAGTGAACAGAGGTGAGTGGATGCTATTTCTGAAGAAGTCTTCTGTTGCTTTAGACTGCAAAATCTTTGCTTCCCAGAGCTGCAGAGAAAAAAATGTTTGGCCTTTTAAAAATATTGGGATTTTTTTTTTTAAAGATTTATTTATTTTATACAAGAACCTGGGTACAGGCCAGATGTGCGGGAGGGTGAGAGGATTCACCAGAGACAGAGCGGGGAACAGAACAGGCAGACTGATGAAATACACTGCTGAGGGGAGCAGCGGGCGTGACAGGAGAGGTCTGCCGTGCCATGTGGGACCCCCGCCGGCTGGCCAGGATTGAACCTGCACTGCAGAGGCTGCAGACAGCTTCACGGCACAGCGCCCAACCGCTTGCGCCACCAGGGTAGGCCCTGTTGGGATTTTTTTTTTTTTTTTGTCTTTTTTAATTGTCAGCTGATGGCACAATGAACAGATAAGTATTAAACTATAATTAAGGAATTTAAAATTATAATTTATCATTTTTATGCTGAGAAAAACAACAAAAAGACAGAAAAACCTGTATTGTGTACACACCTGTTTCAAGTCTTTTAAGACTTGTTCCTCTATACCTTCTTCAGCAAACAGATTCCGAACTCCTTCAATTACATCTTCAATTACAGATTTGTAGAGTTTAGGCTACAAAAAAAGCAATTGTTAAAGTTTTAAATTCCCAAGTTTGAGTGTATTCTACAATTTAGTCACCATAAGTATTTTCACTAAGTACATACTACTCCCATGTACTCGCTGATGTCAGTGTGTTTTAAGATACATAAAATAGTTATGCTTAATTGTGAGTTTACCCTGTATACAATTTTATCCAATACCATTTTATCTGATGGTGAATTCCAAGAAGGAGCGTGTATGTGTGTTTTATTTTAAATAGAGAGGTTAAAATTTCATGAATTATACATAGTTTTAATCAGGATAACAGACAAAAGCAATACAAATCTAGAAGAGTAAATATGTTCATAGTCTTTTTTTTTCTTTTGTTAGATTTTTATTTGTTTCATCAGTATTATCCTAGCTGCAAACCCACAGTCACAGCCTAATACAAGGCTGAATTACAGGACTGAAAAAAAAAATGAGGTAATAATTTCATAGAGATACATGGTTACAGTTTTGCTACATGGCTTTTGTGTCATTATTTGACCTCCCCTGTTCCTTTTAAACAGGGAAATTCACTTAAGGATGTGGAAATGAACATTCTACTTTCAATTTATCTTTTTATCAAAGAAGCGAAAGGATCTTTTTTTAAAGTTCACTATATTATTTCCACAAATGTAAATGAATTCCATGCCATAAAACTGAGGCAAACACATACAATAAAGCAACCAATGCCCATCCCACTTGCAAAGAAATACTCTAAACTATTGTCAAGTCAAAGTACAATTGTCCCAAAATGAATTGAAAGGGGTAAGAGAAATGTAAGCTTTCACAATCTGCATAATGCAGACTATGTAATATCCTAAAATGCTTCCTAAGGAAAGCATAATATGATAATACTATTAAGTAGATTTCAACCCAGGTTAAATATTGGTTATATCCATACAAAATAAGCCTATCACATAACTCAAACCTTCTAAGCAATATAAATTGTGTTCCATCATCTCCCCATTTCAAAATGGCAATGCTAAGTGTATGAATACTGACCTAGCGGATGTTCCACTGACGAGAAAAGCCAAAACAGAAATTTGAGTTCCTCTTATTTCAAATTTCTTAATCAGGCCAAGGTAAAAACTGGCATTCTAGGACTGCTTTTTCATAATACCCTACAAATACTGTTAAGTACTCCTGCTTATGCCAAGGTTAGCTAGGTTTTAAACTAATTTTTCCAAAGAAGGCGGGATAAGCCTATGAATAGATCAATCAGTCATATTTAAATAACACATTATTCACCAGTATTATCCACTAAGATTAAGTACCCCTGGGTAGTTTCTTCTACAACAGCTTGGCCAAATAAAGGCATACTGAATTGATGCTTCATTATTAGTCCCAGCTAGTGTGACCATATTTAAAGTCAGAGGAAAAACATCCTAGAGCTAAAAATATATTTAAAATCTGCGTTAAGTGTAAAAGCAGCATCAAAAATAACCAATTAGAACACAATTTTCAAAAGGAAAGTAGGTATTCAACATACGTTCTCTTTTAGGACTGCAGTTTTCTATTGCTGCTTCTACCTGTTATCTTTATTAAAAACTTTGTACAGTCCCTGCAATCTTAACCTCTCCTCTATTTAAAATAAAACACAAATACATTCTCCTTGGAGTTCACCATCAGATAAAATAGTTTACATGGTTTAAATTTACGCTCAAGCATAAGTATTTTACTCATCTTAAGACATGCTGACATCAGAGAGTGGATATAGACATTAAAATAACATTTATCTAAAAATTGCCGTTTTTATGCTGCATATGCATCCATAGCACCCATAAAATAGCACACATCTGGACAGGCACATGGCTTTTCACAAATGTGAATCAGCCTGCTGGGATGATCTGAAAATAAAGATTAATCCTTGATTTTCTTTTGTTCTTTAATTCAGGTTTTTAAGATGGATTGAGGGTCTCACAAGCGCCAGTGAGTCTGTCAATTCTCACTGTGAAGTTGAGGCACCTCTTACGGGTAGGAAAGCAACGTTTGGTGTTTTGTTTCTGGTTTTCTTTTAAAATTCTAACGATACAGTTAAGTATTAAGATGCTTACGGAGATGTAATTCGAAAAATATGGGAAGGTAACATGAAACATGTCACTTCAGGTGAATAATACAGCTGGAAATAAATGATAATACAGCTTCGAATAAACACTGAAAGAACTCGAGGACTACTTATCTCCAGAATTTTCTAAACAGGAAAGGGGGGGTGTGTGTTAAGGTAAATGACAGGCCTAGCCACCTTCTAAGCACCTCACGCCAAACAACATTCGCCTGGGTGAGGAGAGAGAAGGACTAAAAAAGGAAAATGAGGGGCACTTGCTCTTTTGGGGAGGTGAGGGGTACCGCCAAGCCCAACTTTTGGGGGTTCCTGGCCCTCTAAGGGGAAGGGCTTCCGAAAGGCTGTGAAGGGCGAGAGGGGGAAAGGCAAGGCGGCGAGCCGAGCTCCCAGGGCACTCTCTGAAGAGTGCTCAGGCCCACAGGGCGGCGGCCCTGCTTACCACCGGGTTGACGCAGGCCATTGCCGCGGCTCCGGCGCCTCGCCCTCGCGCCTGCGCAGCACGCGGTGCCGCCGAGGGCCGCTCCCCGCACGTTTTGAACGGCGGCCCAGGTTGCCGCGCAACCACGTAAGGACGCAGGGGGCGGGGCGGGGTAGGGCAGGAGAGGCTGGTGGTTAACGGATTGAGCCCGGCTTGTGGAAGCGGGTGCTCGGGCTGGGTGGAGGCTGGCGTGCAAGAAAAGCAAAGAGGCAGCTAAAACCCATGGTGACGTCTGGTCGACCAGCTATGGCTGTTCGTGTGATTCTGAAGAGACTTTATTGTCTTAATAAGACTAAGAAAACAGGGGAGGGACCCAGCAGGGGGAGAGAGCCCAGTTCATCTTCAGCTTTGGGGCCAGAAAGGGGAAATTATTACAGTACCTGTCCTCTCCTAGGAATTGTCATTCCTCCTATGCCCCACTTGGAATTGAACACCAAAAGAAGTATTTTTCTCAAAGCCAGACAGACCTGAGCGAGAAACTGAGGTGGAGTCCAGTAGTCTGTAACTTGAACATGCTCTCCAGCTGATTCTAATGTGTGCTTAAATGAGATTCACTGCCCCAAAACAAAGATTCTCAGCTGTGGTCACACATTGATATCACCTGGAGAGTATTTTGACACCTGAGTCTCACCCCAGAAAACCTGATTATAATATGCAGCCAAGATGGAGAAGCACAGATAAGATACAGTCTGCACCCCAATGCTGCCAAGCTCCTTTTCCTCTTGCAGAAACCACCTTTTGACCTGCAACAAGTCCCTCCTTCCCCTGAAGGGCAGGACAGCTAGAGGCAAACGTTGCCCAGGGCTGAGTAGATGTAAGGACAGATAAACTGTCTTAGAAAAGGTATGAGGATATCTGTGGCCAATATTCTGCCTTTTAAACTGCCTTTCTAGCCTGCAGATAGGCCTGACCTACCCAGATGGCTAAATTATTTAATGATCAAGATCCTACTAAGTTTAAAAATTGGCTGTTTATTTACTTGTGTGTATAAGTTCAATAGAGCTCTTTATGCCTCTACTTGCTTTGCCAGGGTCAGGTACCTCAATGTTTGTGAGTTTCAAGCAGCTGATTTATATGAACCCTTCAGCAGACATTCCTAAATTGCAAACTATCTGAAATTTCTTTAACGAAAGCTATAGTAATTTCTAATGATTGTATCGCTATGCCTGGCAATTTACTACCAGAAATAAAGTGACTTATCTTTAACCACGATAGAAAAGCAAAATGTAGTCATTGATTCCTATTGATATTTTAACTCCAATTAAATTATTCACACTGGAAAATAAAAAAATTGAAAGGTCTCTTGTTTTCCATCTTTTTCATAGCCAAGTTTTAAACCTTTATTTCTAAATGCATGGGATCGGTAATCACTTAACCTTTTTTGACAGCATAGTATTTTATATTACTTCATTATGTTACCCTTCTCAGGGTTTTACTGTATAGGTCATCAATATTTTTTAAATTAAATTTATACCCATAAAAAGTTTGACTTAGAGTTGAACCCTTATTGCTCAGTATGCTTAGTAGACTTAGGTTAGAGAGGTTATGTAACTTTGGCCAAGAAACATCAGCAACTTTCCATTTGTCCTTTGATAGACTTATCTGCATGGTCACTAGTTTCTTCCCAATAATAGACAATGGTTAAAGCATACGTCCTTTAAAGGACGGTATGCTTTAACCCATGTTTTTGGTGGATCCAAGTTGCAAACCTGTTCTGGACCAGTGATAGCCAACTTCCAAGATGTGCCTCCTCCAGGTATTTACAACCTTGTGTTATCCCCCACCAGTCACTTCCAAAAATATTTTAAATGACTACATAGTTTCCCTTCTGTCTCTGAGATCACTCACTTTGGGAGAAAACGGCTGTCATATCCAATGAAATGTCCATGTGGCAAGAAACTGAGGTTCCAACTCATAGCCAACAAGGATCAGTAGCCTGTAGACACATGAGTAAGCTTGGAAATTGATTCTTCCCCCATATGAGCTGTCAAATTATATCAGCTGTGACTGAGAGTTTGACTGCATCCCATTGAGACACCCACCTTAAATCAGAACAACCCTCTAGGTATGTCCCAGATTTCCAATCCCAATGTAATATAATAAATATTTGTCATTTTAAGAAGTTAAGTTTTGGGGGTAATTTGTTACACAGTATGAGATAAGTAACACTGGACCCATTCTCTGAGTGGCTAGTGACTGATGGAGGTTTAGTGTTCCCTCATTGTAATTTTAACATTAAAGTTTCTTGAATACTTCATCAGTCACAAGAGCATTTGAAAATTATGTAAAGGAATTTTTATAGACATTTTATAGCACTGACCCCAGGTTGTCATCAAACAAGCCCACTGTTATAGTCATATAATGGTCACATTTCTTTTGTCAATTTTGCAAACATAGAAGGGAAGTGTGTTGCATACACAAAGCACTTTGATACTAAAACTGCAATTTCAAGATCCCAAAACCTCAGTGAGGCAATTTTACAGTGACTATTTTTTATGTTAGTAAATAGACAATAAAAAGAGGAATGCTGAGCTTTGGTTCTTCTTTGAGTACACAATTCTTTGAAATTACACCTGTGGCAAAGTGTAAAGCTCTTCTCCAACTGCCCGTCACAGTCCAGAACATTAAATTTTTATTTTCTCCTGCTATGTTTAGAGACTATAATATATATTTAATATACTATTAGCAATCAACACCAGTTTTTGCAACATCAATTTGAGCAAACCTTAGTAATCAGAATTAATTTCTTTGCATTCTGTATGTTCTCATTATCTATACCTACCTAAATAATTTTGCTTTGCTTTTTTTGAGAAAAGGCCCTATCTATGAAGTACTTTTTCTCAATAAGGTAAAAAAAAATGTATTTTATAGATCACCCATTATTCTTTACATATTAAATTTTATACTCAAATACAGGGCATTCCAGTAACTGCATAGACTCTAAATAATATATTTATCAGTAATGAAAAATGCAAGTTGATCTATGAGTTCATGGCTTAAGGCAGAAAATATTTATAATTAGTTTCTGAACATTTTGCAACCAATTCACTAAACCCAGCAGTATTGTGTTTCTCTGCCTGTTTCATCCTTTACATCTTCCAGGAAATGAAAATCCAGATAATCTTTGCCTCACCTTGTAACTTTGAAATGGTTACAATGTTGGTAGTTCTGATTTATTTATATTCTGCACTTTTGTAACATTTTCCATTTTCTAGTACAAAATCAACTTACATTCTCTGAACATCAAATACCATTTCATCGAGATGAATCCCTTCCCACCCCCACCACAACAAGACTAAAGTTGGCCAGGGCCTCCCCAGCGGCGCAGCGGTTGAGCGCTGGGTTGCGAAGCTGCCCTCAGCCTCTGCAGCGCCGGTTCGATTCCCCGGCCGCCGGGCGAGGGTCCCACATGGCGCGCAGACCTCTCCTGCTGCCCTCTGCTCCCCTCAGCAGTGTACTTCAGTCCTTCTGCCTGCTCTGCTCCCCGCTCTGGCTCTGGTGAATTCTCTCACCCTCCCGCGCTTCTGACTATACCCAGTGCTTGTATAAATAAATAAATAAATATTTAAAAAAAAAAAAAGACTAAAGTTGGCCAAAGCTTTAATATTTTGACAGGATGCTATGGCTAACTAGTGACCTTATCACACAATGGAATATTGTTAATGAGTAAATGAGTACATTACTACCTATTTCAAAGTGTTTTACTATTAAAGAGACATATACATTATGTACATGAAAAGTCGTGACTGTAATTAACTCACCAGAAGTATGGAAGATGACTACAAACATAATTTTCCCCATGACTGCTATTTCAACACTCTATCAGTGTCTTGATAAGGATTCAATAATTTCCTAGCTAATTAACAATTCTATTTTCATGTGTTTAATCACAGTGTATCATTGTGATTATATAAACATATATGATAATGTCCATTGTCCACCCAGTTAATTTTCCAACCAAAATTTCTGCTGAGAGAAGATGGAGGTAAAGAACAATAAACCACACTTATAGCTATGACCTATAGAGAATCATCCAGCTTTGTTCCTACAATAACTGGACCATTTCTCTTTCCTAATTTGTTTCCTTTTATAAGAAGTACATAGCATCTTGAATATGCTATGTCATTACCTTAGGTGCTTCAAATACCAGGAGAGGCAAGACAACGTGGCTTAGACATGCTTTTCCTATTTCTTCTGCTAAGGACAGCTAAAAACTCTGGATATTGTATATATCACAAACATGAAGACTCTGAAATGTGAAGAGGACAGGCAATGTACAAATAACCAACAGGAAGGCAGGAAAAAGAACAGAGGGAGCAAACACAAAACCAAGTAACATTGGCAAGGATATACAGAATGTATATAATGATGCAGTAACTACTTTGACAAAGAGTTTGACAGTTTCTTGAAAAGTTAAAGCCAAAATTTACCACATGATTCAGCAATTCCACTAATAGGGATTTACCCAAGAGAAATGAAAACATGTATTTAACTAGTATTGACATGAATGCTTGTAACAGCATTGCTGATAATAGTGGGAAAATGGGGAAAGCCCAAAGCTCCCTCAGTTGATACATGGGTAAAGAGAATGTGTTAGAACAACACAGTTGAATACTATTTGATAATAAGGAGGACAAAATAGTGACACGCACATGAACCTGGATGCAAAATGTGAGTGGACCTTAGAAACATTGTCCTAAGTGAAAGAAGCCAGGGACAAAAAACCTATATTATATAATTCCATTTGCATGAAATGTCCAGAAAAGGTAACCAGAGTCAAAAATTAGATAGTGGTTGCCTGGAGCTAAAATGAGAACTCCAGGAGTGACTGAAAATGGGCTTAAGAGATATTTTGGGGATGACAAAAATATTCTGAAATTAGTATACTCAAAATAGGTGGATTTTATAGTATATTATAAAATATATTAGTCCCCAGCAAAGCTGTTAAAGCTATCAGGAGGCTCTCTTCTTTAGGGTGAACCTAATTTTTATAATTGTGGTAAAATACACATAAAATTTGCCATCTCACCCATTTTTCTTAAGTGTACAGCTCAGTGGTATTAATTATACTCATCATTGTGCAATCATCATTACCACCCCTTCCCAGAACTTCTCATCTTGCAAAATTGAAACTCTATACCATTAAACAATAGCTCCCCATTTTTATTTAGAGATACATTTTATCCTTCTGTAGACAGGTCAAGGAAATTAAGCACCAGGTATTGTTCCAAGTACAGGAAAAAACCTGCAACTACAGGATGGTCCTAAAATACTTTTAAGAGACAGATACTCTCCTTTCACATCCAGAAATAATACTTTATCAGATGCTGGGTATTAAATGAGAAAACATGATCCCTGTCACACAGTATGTACTAAAAGGCTAAAGGTTCTTCTGCTCCACTTTCATCAGCTTTCTGAAACAAGATTAAATCAAATTTAAAAGCAAAGGCTTTAATCGTTGTGATGGATTTTAAATTTCTTGAGGACTGAGGCTATTATTCATCTTTACATGCCCTCTGAGTTCTTGAGTTCTTTGCATAGTGTCTCCAATATTGTAAGCATTCATTAAAGTTATTGGTTTGAATTTATTGTTAAACTGCCATAAGATGGCATTTCTAGCCTTTTTATTGGGGAGGGGAGATTGGGGGCTAAAATGCAACTATGTAGGAGTAGTGTATTGATCTAAATTCATCCTGTCATTCGTTCAATATTTTTTTACTCCACATATAGATCATAATCTCTGGCTAAGGGGTTAGCATCATGGCATCAACATGAATAGTATCATCATCTACCACCACCCCTATATTTGAACTTCTCCCCCCAAAATGGAAAATCACAGTGAGAAAAGCTCGATCAAAATCTCACACAGGTAAAGGGAGGTGGGGGAAGAAAAATGCACATGCAAGTACAATATGAAGGGATTAGCATGAATATTTACTTACGTGGAGCACCTAACCAAATGGGAAGAGACAGTTCTTGGAGTGGTACCCTTAACTCAGATCTGTTGAATGAAAAGTGCTCCAGGGAGAGGACTAGTCTGGTCTAGTCAACACTGGGGGATAAAAGAGAATGTGGTATGTTTAAGGAAATTAAAGCAGTTCCTTTGGCCAGAGGGGAGAATGCTAGGCAAGCTGGAGCAAAAGCTAAGTTTGTCTAGTTAGCAAGGACAGCTAATGTGTTCTCCCCGGTGCAGTGTGGAGCATGGATTGCAAGGCAGCTACTCTGGAAGCAGAGAGAAGTCTATGGGGTGTGGAGGAATGAGAAATTTCCACAGGGATGAGCACCAAGATCTAATTTAAAGAAGTCTGTCCTTTCCTGGCACTCAATCACATAAACAAAGAGAAAAATGGGGGAAGACCCCTTGAGACACAGGCAGTGAAGGGGGAAGGCAACAGAAACATCCTCTAGTCACAGTTTTACTCAAGGCCGTCTCTGGACCCAGTGTGAATTTAATATAGAACTTGTCCTTTTCCACAATGAGTACTTAGCAAAGCCTTTGAAAAGTGTTTCAAAATGTCTCAAAATTATCCACTGGAGAGGCAGGCTCTTGGCATTTAACAATGCCACCGTTCGGAGATGCTCTTTCCTTGTCCTTTTCATGGCACTTGAGGACCTTTGGGTAGAATTCTCTCTGAGCAGTGTGAAAATATCAAAATAAAATCCTACAGAAAAGGACAAGCACAGCAACTGGCACCACCTCCCACCCCCACACAGCAGCTCAAAGAGCTACCGCAGCTCATTGGGAGACAAGAAGCTGAAAAGGAAGTGGAATTCTACAGCGTTCACAATTGGGTTCCCAAATCAGGACACTTATTTTCTGTGAGAGAGGACTAATAATCACAGTTCCAGAATCACAAGAAGATCCTGATTTGGATCAGTATAGTTTATAGTCAATTATTAATTCCAATAAAGAGCATATAAATTGAAAGACATCACCAAAGCATTCAAGAAATAGAAACCCTCAAGGATCCTAAGGGTCCACAGACACCCACCTCTTGTCTTGAGAGGCCGGAAATTCTCTGAATCCAATTCTACTTCTGGAAAAGAAACTAAAAAATAAAATATAGGGCTGCCTGCATCTGTACCCATAAATGCTGCCTTCCTCCCTATTGCAATGGGTGAACTGTTTGTGCCCTCATCTAAATCAGCCCCTCTGCAAGTGCTTTGGATCCCATCCCCTCTCATCTACTTAGAGATATATGACTCAAGCAATTTTCTCTGTCTCTTTTATGCACCATCAATTTTCCTTTCACTACTGGATCACTGCCAACAGGCAGAAACATTCACCATCTAGTGGTGTACCAAGGATGGGGGAGGAGGCAGGCAGTCCTGGGTGCAGGCAAGGATGGCATGTGCTGTCCTTAGAGAATTTAGATACAATAATAAAACTGACTAAAAGTCATTCTGCTTTCCATTATCACTACGTGCTGGCAATTCTAAGCAATTTCTGAAATAAAATACCACCCCAACATTTTTATTGGCATACTGTTTTAAATAATTGCTGCAACTATTGATGAGTCTTAATAATGCATATGTAAGCTTGAAACCAGCATATTTTAATTTCTTAGCATTTAATAAACACTGCAGTCTAGGTAGAAATCAATTTGGAGAACTCTCAGTTATGCAGCTGGGAACTGGAGCATACATGGACTCAGTCAGATACATGTATTCATTTGGGGAATTCATAATAGTCCCAAATCATTCTAACATGCTCATGTAGTGTTCTTGTCTCCATCCCCTTTGGTATTACATATTCCTGGGTTGAAAGCATGGATTCAAAATAAACAATAATTGCAAAGATGAAGAAACAGAACTGGTGTTACTTAAATTCTGTCATTCTATGTGATCCTTTGAAGTTGCTGTTCACGTCTTTAAATTTAAAAGAGTGAAAAGGAAAAGGAGCAGAAAAAGAGTCTTACAATCTTCTGTTACTTCAGAGTGTGATGATACCTTTGGGAATGCTTCATGTGTTCAGAAACTTTCATTCACTTATCATATTTTAGGAAACATATTGTTCTAATGGGCTTCATAAAAGAATACAAACATTCTTCCAGAGAGCTTTTAGAGAAAGAGCCCCTCCTTAAGACAATGCTCATTACTGATTTCTGAGAACCAGGGTAAAGGCTCATCTGCAAGACAAGGTAGGATGGACTATCATTCTGAAAAAGTATGTATCTTGTTCTTACCTGCAGTCCTGGGTTGGAGCTTTTGGAGACCACATTGACCTTAATACATGCAAGTGAAAGCTTAGGAGTCAAACAGAAAGGATTCGCGAAATATTATAAATCTTTTTAAATAAGCAGATTTAGAGTTTATCAACTCTCATTAGAAAAAAAATTGTTTGAAGTCTGTTGAGAAGGAAGGAACTATTTTTCTGTCTCTTTAGTACTTAGAAATGTTTAGAGATAAGCATGGTATTTAAAGCTTTGGGATGTGTAAAATTGTATTCAACAGCATTTTTAGACAAGGCATTAAGAATGCTTTAAAGTGTTTGTCTACCGCATTAATTTTAATTATACTCCACTGGACTCACAATGCTTTGAAATGCGTTACAAAATGCCCCCAAGATCTTTTATTAATCATAATACAAATACCAAGAAATTCAAATACCCAGGTTTCCAACGCTTGGTATCGGCGCCTTGCCTACGAGCGCCCTCTTCTGTCTCCTGAATATATTGCAAATCGCAGAAGCACAAAAATGGTCTTTTCAGGAAAGAGATAATAACCCACACAGGCTTATTTATTTAAATAAGCTATCGTTTGAAAGGTTTGAACGGTTATTCTGAGACAGATACACGAGGGGAAGATGAGGGAATAGCTGCAAAATCCTGAAGTGAAGTGCTGATTTGCATTTCATCCCCAGGAAGTTTCACAAACATGAACTTCAATCTTTCAAACCATGGAGCAACTAGTCAGTTTCTTGTTCCTTCCAGAAATGAACATGACTTTAAAGGCATAATGTTACCTGCATCTATTATCTAAATTTTTTCTTTCCAACTCAACTATTTGTTTTCTGTCCAACAATTTCTATCTTGCTTTAATAATTCAGTCAATTTCATATGTAGATGCTAGTTCTAAGCAGAAATTCATTAATACAATTATAAGAACAATCTTTTGTTTCACATAAGCCGAGAAAATATGCAGGTAATTAGGTTGAGTCCCATGAAATGGTTAAAATATTGACATTTCATATGGTTCAATCAAATACACCCTGCTCTGTGTTTTGGGTGCCTGGCAAAGGGCAAAAAAGTCCTTGGAGTGGAGAAGTTCGGAAGGGGGTGGCAGAGACATGTCAAATTCTAGTGGAATCCCTGTGTGTATACAAATAGGGGACAATGGGCCTCCCTGATGGCACAAGGGGTTAAGAACCGCACTATGAAGCAATCCGCAGCCTCTGCAGCACAAGTTTGATTCCAGTCTGCCAGGGAGAAACCCACATGGCGCAGCAGACCTCTCCTGACTCACCCACTGCTCCCCTCAGCAGTGTATTTCAGTCAGTCTGCCTGTTCTGTTCCCCACTCTGTCTCTGGTGAATCCTCTCACCACCCCCTCTTATCTCTGGCCTGTACCCCGGCTCTTGTATGCATAAATAAATAAATCTTTTAAACACACACACACACACACACACACACACATTGGGGGCAGGAGAGTCTTGGTGGAGTTGAGACAGAACAGAATCAACTGATGGGAATTTGACGAATTTTGTTACAAAGATTATCAATTTATGCCACTTAATCCACCGGTGGCTAAAAGAGTATTTAATAATCTGGCCTTTCTGAAGTTTTGTTTTCAAATCGTTTTCAAATTTAGTAGGTAGGCAGAAATTTTCAAAATTCAGCAGTATCTATTTATAAATTCTCTCCAAAATTCCTTGTTTTCTATGTCTTTCCTCTTTGAATTCTCCTTAGAACCCATTGTAACATCTTACCAGTTCTCTCTTTAGTTAACTCATTAAGAAAAACACTGAGCACTCACGTATCTTTATGAGCATCATGATTATATGCTCTTTTAAAAGTCATCCTTTAACATTACAAATTGTAGTTTGATGGTGTTATTTTCCAGGATATACCAAGGTGCCATGTTCACCAACTATTTCTCCTTAATAGTGAAGCAGTGTAATTCACCTGACAGAAAGTCAATTGTTTAAGGTTATTGAAATTGATTTCATACCTTTAAAAAAAATAGCCCCAGACCTTGCAAAAGAAGATATAAGTCCATAGCACAGAGTCATTTGAAATACATCTTTAATTTTGAAAAATCAATATGCAATCTACAAAATGTTTTGTTACATGATTATTAAGGCTCCATCTGATTTATATTTGTATTGCTATGACACAAAATAATATTTTAAGATATAATATTTAGTCATTATTAAGGAAGGCCTTCTAGCTAAATTTATAAGAAAAATGGTTGTATCTAAACACAACTCCAGAATGAAGGGAACTTAAACCCTAGACCTGTTTAATATATAAATCAGGTAAAAAATTTCAGCCTTTATGTACTGGAAAGTATCTTTTTTTAAATATTTTTCAATGAATGAACTATATCTATTCCCATAGAAGGAGAAAACATCCTAAATTCAAATCTGCACAACTGATTAAGTAAACATCAAGCCATGAATTCATTTACAAAGTTCATATGACCCTTTCACCTACAGGACAAAAGACCAGATTAGAACAGAACAACCAGTCACAAACTGGACAACTCCTTGGAAGTCTGCCATTGCATCAGTCCGCCAACTGGTCAAACTCATGCAGGACTGATCGAAATTACCTAAGTTAAAATGCTGCCTTTCTCACTTCTCAATTTTAAAAGTAGGGCCCCTTGTCATCATCATTGTTGCTTTGAGAATCTTCATTTACTTTCTGGCAAAGAAGATTCTGCTTCTTAATTTGTAAGTCTAAATGGACCCTACCTGATTTTTTACTTACAGCACTGTGGTCACATTTGACCTCCTGCCATTTCTGAGGTCAGAGAATTATATTAAAAAGTCTCTTCTTCCTACACAGAATGTTAACTTAATACTAAGTAATGAATATTTAAGGATCCTAATAGATGTGCAAATTAACAATTATGCTGTAGTACCCTGTTGTTAATGCCATCAACCTTTAATATTGCCACAGAAACTCAATTTGGGCTTCAATCAGCCTTTATTACTCTATTTCCAACACTGAATCTCCTACAACCCTGACGGATGGTGAATCAACAACCCCAAGAGTAAGGTGCCCACAGAGACTAGGCAACCTGTGGAAGAGGGGCAATTAATTGAAACATTTTGCTGAATTTGTTTGTAATGTTAATTTCATTAAATACATCCAAATCAGAATCTTCGTTCTTGTTTTGGCAGTATGTCATAAAACAGATTTAAAAGAAATGGCAGGAATTAACCTAGTGAACTTCCCTGAGAATATGAAGCAGCATCAGATACAGCCAATTCCATATTTGTTTTGGAGGTGGGGGGTTTGCTTGTTTGTTTTTATGTATTTATTGCATCAAAGAACAGGGTGGTGTTGTAGCCAGAGGTGTAGGGGTAAGAGGATTCACCAGAGAGAGACTGGGGAGCAGAACAGACAGATCTACTGAATACACTGCTAAGAGGAGCATTGGGTGACACAGGAGAGGTCTGCTGCAGCATGTGGGTTAACTCCCTTGCCTGGGATTGAACTCAGGCAGTAGAGGTGGGTGAATACAGTGGTAGAGCTGAGACTTAACCCGTAGGCCACCAGGGAGGCCCCCACCTCCATATTTGTTCTGAGCAGACGGCTGTCACTCCTGAATGTGCCATACCAGATAAGGAGAGAAGAAGGTAGAATATTTTTTTTAATGATGCACACATAGATTGTCCTCCTATAAATCAACCATGAACCTCAAGTGTATGACATGAGCAATGTGTCAAGTAGAGTTAAAAAGTGCAATGCCAATTCATTTGAACAGTCAACTTCTAACAGCTTTGCCTTTATATATAGTAAATAATGAAAAGCAATAAAATCTGCTGATTGATACTGACCATCATAAATGTTTGTTTTAATTCATTTTTTAACAAATTAAAATGAATATAGTACAATATTAAACAAAACGTATGACATAAATTCTGTGGCCCAACAAATAAATGTTATTTGGAAGAACATTATTATATCTGTTTTGACTCAAAACAAATGTAGTAAATAGAGAAAAATACCTCCTAATCATATTTAAGATTCAACGTAACTGGAGGGTCTATTAATACCACATGGAAGGCTTTGTTTTTCAGGCTAAAAAAATACCTAGAATATAAATTTCATAAATTTTAAAAGTCTGTCCTTTCACTGTAAATACTGAAAGGAAAGCATTACCAGAATTATAAATGCTAATGCCATTGGCTTTTCCTTAGAAACCAAGGATTTATCTAACTGTAAAACACAGAATGACACCTCTTGGAATTCTAGATAGATTTAATCTAGTATATTTCACTTTGCCATCTTTTAAGGAAAAATACTCTAAGTTAAGCAGAATTAGCATTAATAGAACAACAGCAGAGCTAGCATAAAATAATCATAACATGATTTAGACTTCTACTCAAGAGAGGCTTGCGTTAATTACAAATAATACTTTATCAAAATATATTTTTAGAATCTATTCTTTTGGGAAACAATATTCATGAACTTTAAAAATTCATCTTTAATGTACATAAATATTTTAACTAGTGTCCAACACTGGGATTCCATTTTGAAAGGAATTTCTCCAAGCAAAAGGCAGTAAGTCTTAGTGACTTGCGCTAAAATATGTATGTCAACTGAAATAGCTTCTTTGCAGCACACGCCAAAATAGAAATACATTCTGAAAATGATAATACAGTTGGGGGAAGGCAGGTACCAAATATGATTAGTCACCAATTCGGGGCTGCCCTATAACAGTAAGAGGACAGGGAGATTAAATAATTCAAAATTGCAGGTATTTCCACAACTCCTCGGTTGTGGTTCCAATAACAGCTGCGTTTAAAAGATGAGTCAGAGAGTAATTAAATATTTTGGTGATGTCTCATTTGCCTTACCCTCCAGTACAGGTGCTAACACAGCGAGAAGGTGCTGGAGGACAAGAAAGATGGCACTAGGTAATCCAGGGTGCAAAACAATCAGCCACTGAGTAATCACAAATCAAAAGCCCTTCACCCAAGCTGGCTGTCGGGTAACACACTGAATAACAGTGCCTTTGAGTATCAATAGGAAGCAAACATCACACAAGTTATAGACATATTTTAGATCAAACCCCTAGGCACAAACATAGCAAAAGCATAAAATATAAATTGTTCAGTTTCAGGGCTAAACTTCCCTAACCACAGACATTGGACCTCTATTCAGAAGTCATTTCCACTGTATGGCAGCAGAATTTCAGCTGGGTCACTTTCTGTGAATTACATATTTGAAAACTGGGTGGTCATCGTTTACTCTGGCTGCTCCTACTGCGTGACGCAGTCACCAGCTTTTTCTGGGTCTTCTCCGTCAATTTTAATCCACTTCTTTTCTATTTCAACCTGTTATGTAGAAACAAATCAGGCCGTATTAACAAATGTGGCACACCACAAACTCCTGTCCAGTCCTATTTTATACGTGAGGCAAGGCCAGTAGCCACTTCATCCTTTGGACACAGGCTCAGCCATTCTACCTTCTCATGCTAGCTCCTTAATAAAGAACTCTGCTCTCTTTTTGAGCCACAGAGCCCCCAAACTCTTCCCTCTAGTGTCAACCTTAAAGAAGACTTTCCTCTTTTAAGTCTAATGTAGCTTTTATAAAATGTCCACAGATTATGCATATTGATAAGACATACATGGATCTGGCTAGACGTGATCAATTATACCCCCAAGGATCAATTATCCAGCCTTTGGCCCATCTGAGATTTATGACAAATCCCGTATCAGCTCTTTGGTCAACTAAAACAAACCAGTTTACAAACTAGAAAATCAGTTTACAAACTGGATAGAACCATCTGCCTGCCCTCTCATCTTTTTCATACAGCTCATATATCACCTCCTCACAGTGGCTTCCGGCCACTCTAAATAAGGAAGCCCTCCAGCACCCTATCCTATTGCCCTGTTTTATCCTCTTCTTAGAATCTGTCAATAATGAAAATTCCATTATTTACTTATTTACTAATTATTTTTGTTCCCCACTAGAAGGTAACTGTCACAAACACACCCTGTATCCCCAAAATCTCGTTACACCAAGCACTTTGAAATTGCTCAATTAGATACTTACAAAATGGAAGGTAACATTTTGAAACTGACAGGCACCAAATGCAGATCAATTAGTAAATGTTATTAAAACTAAAGAGACTTACTATAATTTTAAGCTGACATATCCTGTGACTGGGAACACAGGTATAAACGAAGTCTCCAGTGATTCTGACCTACACTTCAGTCACACAGAAAACTAAACATCTAGTGTTACAAGTTGGGTTCCCCAAGAAGCAGACCCGCAGATGGAGAGTGGTATGTAGTGAGTTTACTGGGGAGGGCTATTGGGGTCAACACCTGTTGCAGAAGTGAAAGGGAAAGAAAGCAGCAGAAGGGGAAGTAGGGGAAACTGTCCTGCAATGCAGTATAATAGAGGCTTCAGTCAATCCCAAGCAGAACTGAAGCTAGGATGGCCCTGCAGAGTTATCCCAAATTGAAGCAAATGGCCTTTACATCCCTGTATCCACCAGTCATCAAAAGCAGGCTGTCCCCAGAAGGGGGTGTGCCCTGAAGCAAGGCCATTTTCTATAGCCTGATCAGCTCCCAGCTGCTGGGGGTACCCAGGGAGACACACAAGACAGCAGCCACCCATCATCAATTTTATCAATAGGAATGAAAATTCACTGGACCAAAGCATACAGACTTCTAAACACAGTCCAGAATAAAGAAAAATCCTGATCTCTATCACTGTTATAAAAGCACTTAATGACATCTTCTATCATCACACTTTTTCTGATAGGAATAAACGAGTAGGAAGTCAGAATGACATTAATCCTAGCTGGGATTCAAGTAACATATCGATTTTAAAATATCATTAGAAAATATGAAATGTTACTCATGTGCATGACAAAAAGAGACATAGAATTAAAACTGGACCACCAGTTTATTTGCTATTCAATGTTTGTGAGTTCTGACATATTTTCTAATTAAACAGTATGTTTATAAACAAAAAAACATGTCATCATTTCAAGATACTACAGGAAGTATGCTGCACCCCCCCCTGCAGTGACCTTCAGGGCTAATGGCTGTTGCCATGGTCCCTGAGGTCCGGCGTGGGCAAGGAACCATGCGCGCAGGGGGAGAACAGCAAACTCCCTAAGATGCAGAGAAGCCGAATGCCTGCCAAGAGATAACGACCACCAGAAGCCGCCACAAAGATGGTTAAAAGAAATGCTGACCACCTGGAACCTTATCTCGCTTTCTCAAGGCCCACAAACTTTATTCTGCTACAACTGTCTCTCTAAAATCTTTCCTTTTTCTGGTCATTGATTGCTAATTAAAAAACATACATAGTTTAATAATTAGGCTAATGCAAATGAAACATTACTAAACACTGTGTAATAATAGAATTGTTAGTTTAATAATCTTTCTATTATGTGCTTGACTTTAGTACCTATGATATTAACTGCATTATAAAATAAATTCACCCATGACAATTATGAGTAAAAATGAGTAGGTAATAGTGATAGTTAGTGCAACTAGAAAATAATTATATAGAACAGTAGAAAGAATTTATAGCCTGTCCAATTAGGAATGAGGCTAGGTCCAGATGTAACTTCGGACATAAATCACTGCCCTGTCAATTAAGCTAAGCCTATGAGCAAACTGATCTCTTTGATGTTCACTGTTCCTATGCCTTTAGAAAAAACATATATATACTGACCACTAACTTAATTAAAGCGCACTCAGATTTACACTCTCTCTTGAAGTGTGTCTGTTTGTCATTTCTTTAGCCGAATCCCTGACCACCCTGCGCAGTCTCTCAACCCTGAGATGGCCTCATCGTCTACTGCTGTGCTGGTCCGCGGCAGAAGTAGGTAGCAATGATCCTATCTTTATCTACTATCTTGGAGGATGAGAAGGGAAAGCAAGTTCAGAAACAGATGCAAGTGCTTTTCGTCTGCCCTGGGAATGCAGAAGTGACAGAGAGCATTTAAAGTTGTTATAATAATAATACAGCATTACCCAAAAGGTGCACCACAGAATACTATTCCAGAAGGTGTTTTACAAGCACATCCCCCTACAGACAAGAGTTGGGGGAAACTGAGTTAAATTTAATAAGTTTCTTCATTTTAGGACTTCTCAGAGCCTTCATTTAATATTAGCCTATAGCATTCCCCTACTTATTTTCTTCTTGGATCATTATATGGGACACGTGTTCAACAACTTATCTTGGGAAAAGATATTGCAACATAATTTTTATTATAAATATGCTTTTGAAACATGAATTCCTTTTTAATGCCCTGTTTTTTATTCAGAGCTGAATTATTAAGTAGGCAGCACTGTGTGCTGTGTTCTTGGTGTTCTCTAGAGCTGAGGGGAAGAACCAGGCTCACATGTGACCATCTAGTTTCCACGGCTGAGCTCTTTTCTAGGACAAATACTCGCGCGAGTGTGCGAGATTACCTAAGAGGGCAAAGCAAATATTTAAACACAAGTCAGATCACAGCTCTGGAAGCCCCAACACAAGGCAAAGGGGACTCTGGGATATACCTGGATGTTGTAGCAGGATCGCTGCTGGAAGTGTTTCTGTGGTTGGACATCACTCTCCACCCCCAAGGACCTGACCTCTGTCCGTGAGGCACAGGTGTCAAGCATCCCAAACTGAACAGTAGCAAATGGATACCAGTCAGAGGGGATTTCTTGGTCTGATCCAAGTTCTAATTTGTATGACAAACAATGGGGGTGATCAGGACCTTGAGGAGGAAAAAATAAAATGGTCAGATAAAGTATTTCAATAGCCACTGAACATTTCTCTTGAACTTAAGAACTCATCCCTGTCTTTAATAAACAATTCTGTTAGCACTGAGGCAACATGAGTTACATTTAAACAACATTGTCAAAATTCATGATTTTGCATTAACTGGGGGGACTTGTTTTTTAAGTACTATTTTTAAAATACGTGCAACTATATTACTATAAAAATGCATACATTAACTCCTGAAAAATGTTTTTAATTAGAAGTATGCTAAGTTTCTTTAATTAAAATATGAGTAATATTATATTAAATATCAGTTTTTGGTTATAATACGCACAGGATCTTTCACAAGACTTAAGCAGACTGAGTAAACTCCTATAATAAATTTAATATATTCATTTTCTTACCACTGTGTTTGCTGATTAATAATGAAAAGGTAAACTTCAGCCCAAATTAAGTTACATTATAAAAAATTCTGATTTTTTTAAAGTTAAACAATGAAATTTTACTGCATTTCAGAAAATAGTCCAAGAATTCTTTTTTTAGTACAGCAGATTTTTTATTACTGTAATTCTCACCCACCCGTCATAAAACTTCGACTGGGATATATACAGTGTAGAGATGAGCATATTAGCTTCGGTGTTTCAATATAGTATTTGCTTTTACTGAATTTTCCATTTATTAAGTATCTACTCTGTACAAAGCCAGGCTCTGTGCCAGACCCAGTAAGTATATTGGTTATACTCAAAGATTTTAAGTGAGGTCATATAATGCCTGTGTGTTCTAAGAGAGTGAAAAATATTTTCAGCGTAATTACTGCAGTGACTCTACAAATGCTCCATGATTCTGTTGCATTGTCCACAACATTTATATAGCCAATGCAGCTATCTTTACTTAAATAAATGTATGAGACGGCAGTAATTTCAAAAGCCAAATTCAATTACTATACCACTGACAGAGCTGGAGAAAGGACATTTCCATCAAAATATAGCTTTAGGCACAAAAACAGGAATTTAAAGGATTTCACTTAATTCTTTAAAGATAAATTGCCTTTCGTTCCTTACAACCTGTTTCTTGTAGAGAAACTAATAGAATTCTAAGGCTGTAAAAGGCCCTTAGAAGTCATCAGTCAATTAACCAAGGAATGTTCATTAGCTATCTCCACCACTTACTCCGAGGGTAGGTCAACAGTGCCCTCTGAGGTGCTCTAGGCAACCCAGACACTGTAGGCAAGTGATAACTTCATTCACACTCACACACACCCAGGGGAGATTCCCAAACCCATTACCCTTTCTTGCCTTCCTTCTGCAGCAAGGACACAGTAAGTTCATTTAAACTTAATTCAGGAGCTCTTAGGTCCTTGATGGTACTGGTTAAGAACACAAACACTGGATCCCCTCTATCCACAGTCCCAATATCCACAGTCCCATACCAGCTCTGCTACTTAATAGCTATGTAATCCTATACAGGTTACTTAATCTTTCTGAGCCTCAGAGAGAATGATAACTTGAACCTGGTGCGATTGCTGTGCGGATTAAACCAGTTGTCACACAGAGAACCCTAAGGCAGCAAGTACACCAAGTTCATGGTACAGACAGAAGTGCTGAACATAGAGATTATTTTGCCAAGTGCGATTCCATTATAAATGGAATGTTTATATTAATGTTACTATTGTATGACTATAATTTTGTTAATAAAGGAACTGCAAATTCTATACTTTTAAAGCTGAAACTAATTTGTTATTACATTTTATAAGAAAAAAGCTATTTGGAAACTTTTGCAATTAAAAGTGAAGACCTAGAACTCCAAAAATGTTTAAAACAAAATCTTTCTACCTGCTTTTCTTTAAAAAAAAAAAAAAAAACACACACCTTATAAAAGATGAAAGAAAACATTTCCCTTTCAAGTTTTTCTGGCACATTTTCCTTGACTTTTAAATACTGTAAATACTCAATGATATTTAGTGACACGCTCCCCTTTAGATTTTTATCTCCAAGAGGCGAGGCATCGTGTCTGTCCCTGGCACAATGGCTGGCACGTTTTGGGCTCAATAGACACTTGTCACAGTTTAAAAAAGGAATTTAAAGGAAAAACATGTTGCTTGTCTCAGTACTACCACCAGGGGGCACTCTCGGGCTTCCATAGTTGTTATTCTTGCCCCATCACTTTCTAAAGAGGGGGATGAAAAATCACAAAATCCACTTATAGGTCTCTAGTCCGTATCTGGTGCCCCCTGAGCCAAAATGTTTGACATCAGAAACAGTTGCTGAGAAGTGTTGGGAATGAGGGGTAAGATGCTGATACAAGTGGAGGAGAGAGCAATCCATGGGCCGATGACAAAGAACAGAAAAACCAAAGGCGATTTATATTTTTAAATTGATGAAATTGGGACGGTAGAGAAAACTTATTCATTGACCCTCTCCCACCTCCACTCCCCTTCCTAACTCTACATGACCCAGTGTTCTCATTCTTCTTCTTCAATTCCTTTCTCTTCCTCTCCTTCCTTCTCCCCTCCCTTCCTAACCCTTGCATCCCCCAAGAAAAGCTGTCTCAGGAAAGGCTAGTCTGTCCCTCTGTCTTGTTCATGCTTTGGTCTGAATGAACGGCCAGAGCTACCTGCCTAAGGCCAACCTTTATTGTAAACTGTGAAAGGAATATTAAGCATGGACACATTAACAGACATGCAGGGCCGGCAGCCTTTCCACCTGCCCTGAAATCACAAGTAAGTGACAAAGAAAGGTCAAACCTGATCTCAAAAATCCACAGGAGAGGCACTGAAAATAATTTTTTTTAATTACTGCATGCTTTCTCAGCTCATATATTCTCCTTAGTTTCCATTACTTTTTTCTCATAATATAGGTTTTTCCCAGAAACTGGCCTGAAAAGGGTTATGTTTTATAGATTTTTAAAAAATATTCTATTTTTCTAAACACATCCACCTGATGTTAAAGTCATATAGGAAAAGAGACACATCCTAAGGCCCTGTTACTCTAGGTGTGGGCAGGGCCTTAGCATCACTTAAGCATGTACGGGAAACGTGGTACCTAGGGTCCACGTGCTGAATCAGAATCTGCATGTAACTGTTTATTCATGTGCACACAGAAGCTTGAGGAGCACTGCCTTAGGACATAGATTTGCTCTCTGCACCAGTCTTATCTTTCGAGGCTTCTCAGAGGCAAATTTTGCCAAGCACCCCCTCACTCTGGCATTACCCTCTCTCCCCACCACTGCAAAGATGTAGAAAGCTTGGCAGGGTCACGTGATCCCAGAAGGGTGCAGCCCACCCCCACTCTCCCTGAAGTGGCCCCATGGCCTTTCTCTGGGCCTGGCTTTGCACGCAGGCCTGACAAAGCCACTTTGATCCCAAAGGCACTGTGCAGTGAATTATAACCATATAATTGACTAGAACGCCTGTAAAGTGTTGCATTGTGTGTGCCACCAGGCTGCGGCACACACTCCAAAAGAATTCTGAAGGCCAAGATCGAGGCCAGCCAGCTTCTGGGAATGTCCACTCTTGTCATTGTTCTCAGTGAGCTCACTACTAGTAAATGCGGTGGGGGTGCACAGGGCAGGGAGGAATACGCTCTACCTTGGGCACTTACAGTCTTCCCAGGAGAGGTGCCAGCTCAGCATCCTCAACCCTGGTTCTTGACAGAGCCTTTCATAGTCACCAAGGCCTGGACCTCATCCCCAAGAGTCTGATTGGTAGGACTGGACTTTAATATGGATATGTTTTTAAAGCTCTAGTGACTTAATGACTCTCCCTTGCAGCAAGGGCTGGGAGATACTTAGGTTTTAGAAGATGTGATGAGAGGATCCCAGACTCTGCGTCACAGGCACCATCGCCAAAAACAAAGACCCTAACCTCCTCCCATCACCTCACTTACCCTCAGGTCCAGAGATAATCTGTCAATATTTTGGAGGCACCTCCTCTAGATTTCAGTGGGGTTGTGGGGCTCAGTCCCCGCCCCCAAAAGATCAAATAGACTTTCCTCAATTAAGCCGAGAGAAGGACTTCTTGTCACCTTGATAAGGGAACGCAGAGGTCAGTCAAGGCCCCGTGAGCCTCAGGAAGAATCTTACCATTACTTAAAGAGTGCAGATGGTTTTGCCTGAGAGCAATGAAGGCCTTGAAGCTGGGAGAAACTTCTGTTCTTGCCCAAATCCTTAGCTCCTCCCTAATAAGAGACCAAATGTTCTAAGCTGCTGTCCTTTTCCTAACAGAAGCAACAATCACTGCTGTCCCTTTTATGACCTAGAAGAATGCAGTTGGGGAAGTCTCACCCAATTCCAGGTTTATCAGTAAACATGTATGCTCTAAGATCTCACCTTTACTCTCAGAGGATGAGGTCACCACTTCTTGTCACAGAGTGCTCCACCTCTCTCCTTGATGCCCCAAAATGTACGATAAATATTCCTGGTCTGCTCCATTATTCTTAAGAATTTACAAGTATGTGAATTCTTCACATTATTGTTTTTCCTTCACTAACCCTCCTGGTGCCAGAGAACGCAGAGGGGTATGGGATGATTTCTTTTGCTCCCCAGAGCAGCCCTCACCACCTCAGTGCTCCCACTGTCTGTCACTGGCTTTGCTCAGTATCTCTGACCTTCTACCAGCATCCCTGTCTATAATCTACTCCTGAATCTCTCCTCCACAACGCATGCATTTCTAAAACAAGCTGATTCCCTCACAACCCTGCCTGAAAACACTCTGGGCCCTGTTGACAGACAGATGCTACATCCCACAGCATGGTTTCTGCTGTTTCTTCTCCACCAACTCAGTCCCAAAGCCTGGGTAAGCCCCCCACCTACATGCCCTTGTTTCTGCTGTCTCTGTTCTCCATGGAATCCTACTGATCCTTGCACATCAAGCTTAACTATCATCTCTTCAACACAGCCTTCCAGTGCCCTGGCAGTTTCTCACCCCCTTCTCCGGGGTCACTGCCATGTGTTTGTACATGCCAGAGGAGAGCACGTTTCCACAAGGCACTTGCACAGTTACGTCCAAGCCCATCTTGGCTACTAGACAGTTATGTCTCCAGAGAGCTGGGATCATGTTTCTATCCGTCCCTCCCAAACACCCAGCACTCAACTTAGAGGAAATTTAGGAAGCAATGAGTTCACCAGTGAGCCTTCTTCTCAAATTCTTGTTGATTGAATCAACAACCACGCCATTAACTGGGAAAATGCAACGTTATAAACAGAATCCATTTCACTGGGAGTTTCATATTTGTTCCCCTTCCAAAATTGGAAAAGAATGATTTGTTCGGGTTCTCAGTCTAAAAACTAGGCATGACTGCCATGGTCAAGTCCAGCGGAAGGGCTTTGTTCACCAGAGCCTCCCGAGTGCCTGGACCCCCAACCCCAAGCCCGCCCTCCACACCCCGACCCTCCCTCAAAAAGCCAGCAGGCTCGAGCCCTTTGTGCTCTTCTCTCAGAGGCATAATTGTGACTGCAAATCTACATGCAAGCTCTGCTTGGCCTTTTGTTCCAGTCCCAGTGGCCATCTTTAGGGTCACAGGAAAACCACCCAGACTCTGAAGGAGTTCTATGGATCCGGGAGATTAAGCAAGGATTCTGGCCCACTTTCCTCTTTTCCTTTTTGTTTAGCAAAATAAAAGGCAATAATATTCTGATTTTAATAACCCCTCTAACCTAAAAGTAGCACATGTCACTTCTAGAATAGATCGTTTGGAATCTTCTACTCAAAACTTGTTTCCCTGGGAGGAACATCATCTGGAAAGGCTTTAACTTTTTTCCTAAGAAAAGTTATAAAAGAAAACAGGAAATATCGCCTCTGTGGATTATATCATGGAAGATATTCCCCTCACACTGCAGATGACCAGGAGGTGGGGCCATCCGTGGACCATGCTCTCATCACCTCCTCGCCCTGATCCTCGCTCATGATTGGGACTAGAACTGTAACTAATAGGAGTCATTAGAACATGAGGAGCAGAACTTGGCATGAATGGAGAAGAGTGAGGGAGGGCTTGGAAGGGCCACCACAGACTTCCCTTCTGCACAGGGTTATGGGTTCCCCAGTCAACTGGGCTGTGTCCTTAGCCTGCTGGACCATCACCCAACCTACAACAAGGCAACAAATGTTAAGGCAACAAACTGCAAAGACGGACAAGATGCCCCTGCAGCCCTTAGGGGGAGGCCCACTGGTTGCCCTAAAACCCACTTCAGTCAGGGGCTCGCTCTTCCTGCTCCAGAACATTGCAAGGCCCACAGAACAGTATCCCCCAACCCTGGCTACACAATAGGTTCAACTGAGGCACTCTCAAAACATATTGGTGCTTGAGTCCTTCCCCCAGGGATTCTGATTTAATTGACAGACCTGGAATGAATCCTAAAACGTCAAGATTATTTAAAAGTTCTCAGGTTCTCAAACCTCATTCAGGTTTGAGAAACACTGCTATGGAGCTAACTGAACAAAAATGCTTCCTCTGAAGTCCACAGCCTGGAGGGCCTTAAGAGGAGCTTAAATTTCCCTGAAAGACTGGATCAGTATTTTGGAGACCTGATTTATCTCTATTGCTAGTATCTGAAGTGGCTCTTGGTATACAGTAAGTGCTTAAAAAAGTTTTGGTTAAATGAATAAATGCATCAACTCAAATCTGTCCCCAACTTAACTTCTTAGCCCAGTGTTCTGCTAGAAATAATGCAACTAAAACAGTGAGTCCTAATTTCAAAATTTGCTTTTTTGCTCTTCTACACCCACTACTAACTGTTCTAAAATAAACGAGGTGTAGGATGATCTCTTCAAAGCAAGCTTTGAATGTCTACATTAATTGTTTTCTTTTCAAAATGTTTAAAATTAACTGAATTTTAAACACATAGGTTATAGCTACCTGGTTTTGAAACAGCTAATAGATATGATCAAGTTGGTCTATTCATACAAATAAATCAATTTGGATAAAAAAGCCAGTCTTATTTCAAAGATCAGGAAGTTAAATCCTAAGAAGGAAGTGGTAGTGGCTGAAACTACAGAAAAAAGTACTCATGGATAACAGATGCTTGAAGGTTCATTAAGAAATCTAAGCCACGTGAGGAACATTTCTAATATTTGAGGGGGATGGTTGATGTCCAGAAGTTGAACTGCAAATATTCCCTCACCATTCACAACAAAATCTTAGCCTAGGATGGTATTTCTTACGATATTAAAATTTTTTTAAATTAAACTTATCTGGTGGAATAGACGCAAGAGTTAAAAATAACCCAGGTGTTTGACTAAATGTTCTGTCTCCTACCAAGCGATGGAAACATGGCCTCAGCTGACTAAAGTTATTACCATCTGTCTGAGCCTATCTCAGTCCAAGGAGGGTGAAAACACTTAATCTATTTCACATGAAAGTCAACTTGGGGTGTTGCTATTTACTTGAATTTTTATCGGGAAGCCGGTCGATCTTCCACACCACAGCCCGGTAAGCACTCTCATATTTCGCTGACCCCACAGTGACCTGTATGACAGGTTCAGACTCAGGCTCTTGTAAACTCCCCAGACATGCCCGGCGATTCATCTTGGCTTTCAGGGACTTCTGCCTCTGGAGGTTCATGGTCCAGAGAGCCTTAATCCACTGTGATGGGACAGGAAAGTGTATCATTATGTTGTCACAGGACCTCGAGGAACTGGCCTGCGACGGGACCATGTTGACAAAGGCCTGAAGCTCCACATATGCCCCCTGGACCACAACTGTAGACTTCAGAGAAAAGGGAAGATCTTCTCCATGGTACAAAGTCTTAAAACGCATCAGTTCAAACCGGCAGGCATCCAGGGGTACAAACTTAATGATTCTTGATTGTTCAAATTCTTGTGCTTTCACGGACTTATGAAAATGATAGTCCAGAATAACAATCCCCTTCTTTTCTGGGTCTTTTTCAAAATAGTGTTCATCTCGCTTCTGCAACTCAAGGTCATTCAAGGTTAAAAAGCATTCTGTGTTCCCATTCACAAAACAGAGGCAACAGATTTGAGTTATCACAGCACTTTCCACCAATTTTCCTTCTTCTTTTGTGATTTTTCCCCAAAAGTTGTCCACAATTTCCAGGGAAATTTCTTGTTCCTCATAGTTCTTTTTGGGTTTTGGAACAGCTGGCAGCTTCATCAGCTCCTCCTCCACAGTCGTCAGAAAATCAAGGAAGTCCCGGTACTCTGTAGACCCCAACTTCAGCATCTGTTCTATGTCTGGTTCATGAACTAGTTCTGTCTTAGAATGGTATTTCCTTTTTTCTGTGTAAGATACATGTTCAATCTTCACAGTATGGATTTTTCCTGCCACACTGAAGTTCTCAACTTTGGGTTCAGAAAGCCTGCAATGTGGATCTAGCTGTAACTCTTTAAATGGTTTCTCTAACCCCCTCTCATAATACATTTGCATAATTCCTCCAGGTAAGACTTTGAGAAAAATGGGTCCCCACTGCCGGGAAGACATCATGTTCTTCTTCTCAGGAATTCTCAGCATGAAAGACCATCCAGTTTTGAGCTGACTTCTGAAGAGTGTGTGGGGAACAAAGGAAGAGGCAGTGTCTTCAGCATGCAGACACTGTATTGACAAACTTCCAAGGGAGTCTTGGTACTCAGATGACTGGAGATGCTCAAGCTTCTCACAAATGTAGCTGAGAGAACATTGATTTAGGCTTTTTTGCTCCATAGGTATCTCTTTGCCCCTTGATGGGAATGTCTTTCTGCTTCCTGGAGGATCAATGGTGACCTGGGAAGCGCTGCCCTCATCTTTCCAAAATGGACTTGAGAAAGCACAGTCCTCACGAAAATATTGAAACTGGGAGGTATCACTTTGGAGCCCCGGGTTTGCAGCCTGGTGAGGGCTAATTTCATCTGCAAGACCCACTTTGGGAGCTGGATGTGTACCTGAGTGGTCACTGGGTGATGAAGCATGGGACAGACATGGCCTCGCAGGCAAAAAGGAGGAACCTCCTCCTGGTGTAAGTGGGCTGCTTGAAGATGACTCCGGAATAGGATAAAGCACATGAGTTCCTGCTTTGGGGATAACAGGAAAACCTGGGAAGTCTTTGGTGGGTGTAGAAAGAGGAGAGTTACTTGGAGGTCCTGGACTGAAATAAAAGTCGATGATGGGAGAGGAGAGAGGGGTACTGCTAGTGGAGGAAGAGCCACTGGGAAATTCCTTAGGACCAGAGAGATTCAGCTTAAGTCCATTTGGCCTACAGATGCCTTGATTCTCCAGAGGAAAATTCTTTGGCTTTTGAGAAGATTGAAAAGCGGCATCATCATCAAAGGTGACCCAGTTGCCTGGGTTCGTAGAACACATCTTTGCAATCAGATTATGGTCTCGTCAATGAGTCAGATTTGTTGTCTCTGTTAAAGAAGAAAGATAAGAATATAAAATGAAAGGAGATCAAGTTACTAGTGTTTCGTTCTGAAAAACACTTGTTTTAAAAACATTCAGCTTTACAAATTGAGTTCAAAGAATGCTTAAAAACGCTAATGCTTTTGATGGCTGAGTTGATTTTTTAAAAAGATCTAGCCACATGCTGTTTACAAAAAAAACTCATTTTAGATTTAAGGACACTTATAGACTGAAAGTGAAAGGATGGAAGATGTCCTGTGCAAACAGAAACCAAAGGAGGGCAGGAGATGAAGTTAATATCAGACAAAATAGGTCTTAAACCAAAAACTGTCACAAGAGACAAAGAAGGACATTACAGAATGATAGAATGGTCAACTTATCAGGAAGCTACAACAATTACAAATATATATCAAAAAATCAGAGCACACAAATACATGAAGCAGATGTTTAAAAACTTGAAGAAAAATAGACAGCAAACAATAATAGTAGGAAATTTCAATATCCCATTTTCAACAATGGATAGAACATTCAGATAGAAGATCAATAAGAAATCAAAGGACGTATACAACACTATGAACAAACGGACCAAACAGACATACAGAACTATGCCCCCAATAGCAAGAGAATGCAAATTATTTTCAAGCACACACAGAACATTTTCAACATATGAAAATCAACCAATGTGACATACAGCTTCAACATGGGTGTCACTTACAAACATTATGTCAAGTAAAATAAGTCAAGCACAAAAAGAAATTACTGGGTGATTCCACTTAAAAGAGGTATCTAAAGTAGTCAAATTTATAGAAGCAGAAAATAGAATGGTGCTCAACAGACATATGGTTTTAATCAAGCAAGATGAAAAATTTCTGGAGATCTGTTGAAGACGCGCAGAATTAACAATACTGTACACTTAAATATGTTAAAAGGGTAAAAAGGTCAAAAACGTTTAGCTCTTCAAACACAGCTTTTAAAACTACAATATTTTAAGTTAATTCTAAAAGATTTTATTTGAATGATTATTATAATCAGACCTTACTAGTAATATAAAAAATATAGATTAAAAACCCAATTTATAATGATCTTATAACCCACTCACAACCTAAATACATGTGAGGTTTAGAGTTCAGATGCATTTTCAAATTCATGATCTCATTTATCAAAACGACCCTGGGTGGTATATATCATTATTTCCATTTCATGGCTGAGATTACTTGGATTTGGAGTCATTGCCTAAAATCGCCCAACCAATAAGAAGCAGAATCAGGACTTTTTTTTCTTACATAACAGCTTTATTAAAACATAACTCACATACATAAAATTCACCCTTTTTCAAAAAGTGACAATTCAGTGTTTTTTAGTATATTCACAGAGTTGTGCAACCATCACCAATCTCTAGTTCTGGAAAAATGCTTATCACCCCAAAATAAGCCCCATACCTAACAGCTGCCACTCCTTATTCACCCCCTTCTGAAGGCGATAGCAACCACAAATCTACTTTTTCTGTGAATTTGCCTAGTCCGAACATTTTATTGTAAACAGTCTGTAACAATATGGTCTTTTAAGCTGGCATCTCTTGCTCACAAAGTTTCCAAGGTTCATCCATGTGGTAGCACATATCAGAACTTCACCTCTTTTTTATGACTGAATAATATTTCATTACGTGTATACCCAATTTTGTTTATCCATTCATCAATTGATGGTCATATGTTGTTTCTTCTATTTGACTGCTATATTATGAATAATACTCATATGACCATTTGAGTATGAATTTTTGTGTAATCATTTGGGGGGGGATATATAAGTAGACTAGGAAATAAGAAGAATGTGAACACAAGTCACTTCATCCCAATCTAAAACAGCACTGATCACTGAAATTATTCTAATGACACCAGATTGAGCAGCACTAACTGGGGATGCTGGGTGACTTGATGCAGAGTGCAGCTCTGCCAATCACTAGCTGTAGGCACAGCCTCTGTGGACAGTCAGTGGTTAGATAAGAATCATTTCTGAGGTCCTCTCCAACTCTAAAGTACTTGTATATTAGTTGACACCTAACTGAAATTTTTTTTCAAAAACAGTTGTGTTAACATTAAGTATAGAAGCCTTGGTGCTGGGATTCTGTAACAAAATGTGGAAACAGACAGAAAGTGCAAATCCTTAAAACCTACTGATAGGAAAACTCAAAACCTGCTGGAATAAAGCCCAGGAGAAAGGCACAGAGAGAGCAGGCCTGGGGCTCCACTGTGGACATGGCAGCTCAGTGTTATCCTTTGCTAAATCCACACATTCCTGAGGGCACAAAAACACCCGGTGGAGCAGCAGGCTGGGCCAGCTGGCACTCTCTGAAGGGCATTTCACTGTCACTGCTGTTAGGTTAGCATTTCCATAAAGCACTTTCCCTTCTGAGCAGGAAGAGTAGCGTTTTCTTCAGCAACTCCACCAGGTGGCTCAGAGGCAGGACATTGGCACCAGTATCTCTTGACCCACCCATCCTATCTGACCCTCTTCAAGAATTCAGCCCAAATAATTGTTCATATAGGGTAAGAGGTGGTCCAAGTATTTACTTTAGTTGGGTTTATTAAAACAGAAGAAAAAGGAGAAGACATAATTCAGCTTCAGACTGAATTCTAATCTGATCCATCCAAGTGTTTTTCCTCATCTGTTTTCCACTGGTAGTTTCAAAATGTAGAACAGTGATATTGGTTTCTTCAGAGTGTTTGCTTATTATGGAAAAAAAAGGGAGGGATTTCCACCAGCCAGACAAAGAAGTTAATCCCATCACACACTGGAACCTATGCAATATTACAAAACTGCATTACTTCAATAAATGGTCTTTAAAAATCAACCCAGTTACTTTTTAAGTGATTACAGGCTTTGAAAAGCAAAATTGCACCCAAAAAATCTCCTATCTTGAATCCAAAATCTATGCAAAGCACACCCATCTCTCTTTTTTTTTTTAACATTTATTTATTTATTTATTTATACAAGCACTGGGTACAGTCAGAAGCACGGGAGGGCGAGAGAATCTACCAGAGCCAGAGTGGGGAGCAGAGCAGGCAGAAGGACCGAAGTACACTGCTGAGTGGAGCAGCGGGTGGCAGGAGAGGTCTGCGTGCCATGTGGGACCCTCCTCCAGTGGCCGGGGAGCAGCCGGGGATCGAACCAGCGCTGCAGAGGCTGCGGGCAGCTTCGCAACCCAGCGCTCAACCGCTGCGCCACCGGGGAGGCCCACACCCATCTCTTATGTAGGACTCTCCCAAAGGAGGTGCTCTGCACACATAAGTGAGCTTCCTTCAACCAACCAGAATTCTGTATTGTGCCCAACAGGAGCCCAAACCGTGTCCCCATCTGAAAGGCAGGATGTGGGATGAGAGGATAAGCCTCCCAGCTCCCCCAGGGTCAAGGGCAGGTTTGTTTCCCACTGTGCTCCTCTTTCTCCTCTCTGGATCCCTCTTGCTATCCTTTCTTATCAATCCTTTCTCCAGTCATTTCATTCTCACCTCACCGCTTTAGCCACCTCCCCATCTGCGACCTCCTCCTCTAGTCTAGTCTCAAAGCCCCCAACAGTCAGTTGGCCCAAAATAAACAACTAGAGCCAATTCCCTTCAGAGCTTTCCTTCTTTCCTAACCCATCCCCACCGGCAGCTGGAAAAGGAGGCCACTTCCTGTGCAGAGTTTTGGTCTGTCCAAAGCACAGCAGGTCTCATGAGGGATGAGAAAGAGCAGAGTCAATAAATCTAGAATTTGTCTTCTTTTAGTCACCTGCAAGCTTGTCCATCTGCTTTAAGACACTGGACTCTGAAAGCACTCAAGCAGCACCACCTATTTAACAGGAGTATTTTCAATTCTGCATTGCAATTGGGATTGGATCTAGACAGTTCTGCCTCCCTGAGGGCCCTGAGGCAGAGCCCTTTCTTAGGCAACATTTCATTTAAACTTCATGGCAGTCCAAAGTGAACAGCATTTCAGTGCCTTCTCCAAACTGCAGAATCCAGTTAGTGCAGAACTGAGAACCCAAGGACTCACAGCACCAAGTTCCCAGCTGCCTCCCTCTAAAGCAAAGATTCCTCTGGCTCAATTCCCTGGTTTTTTCTTCAGTTGTGGATTCCACCCTATCCTGCCTGCCCTAATCCACTTAGAAGGTCTGTTTTCAGTCAATCTGGATTACCCTGCAAACTCTTAGAAAACAGACAATTCCAGACAAAGTTCTGAGACACTGCAAGGCACGAGATTCCAAATGAAGCACAGACAGTAAAGGAAAATGCATTAGGGTGTTGTGAACATGCTGTAACATTCTCTGGGAACAGCCTACACCCCAGGTCTAGAAAGGGAGCACTTGACTTGATGTCTGTGAAATGGGAAGCAGTTATGCCAAAATTTGCTTGTGGGTCAACCAGCCTTTCAAGGCCCACTAAAAACCCAGGAGGCAGAAAAAGAAGGTTTAAAGTGTAGGTACCCAGCCATTGCATCTCCATGATACCTTTAGAAATAAGTGATTAGAACCCCAGTGTTTGCCTTCCATGAAGAAAGATGACAACAACATCTGTAAGTCCAAATAACTTAGCACCAGAAGCTCCCCTCCCCATCCCCAATAATTACATTTTTTATGTCACAGATTCACCGTTCCTACCCATATAAACCAAACTCAAACTTGTGATTGTTGGAATAGTTCTTGCAGAGTAAATCTGTCAGTCAGCTACCTGGGTTCAAATACTTTGATTACCTAATAAACTCTGTCTAACCATCACTGAGGCTTTTATTCCAGTTAACAGTAGACATTTCTAGAAATTGATCTCTGAAGTTTGAACATGGCTAGGGTAGTGTTTGCTTCTTTTCAAGACTATTGGAATTCTTTTCAGCTGACGATTTTCAAAGCAACATCAGAGCATATTGAACACAAGAACAAATCAAAAGGAGATACAACTTGTCTATTCACACTGGGAATAACAAGGACATAGGTAGACAGTGGTTTTCAACCCTTTACACAAGTGACAGAAGCCCAGCACAGTCTCTTCGAGGCACCCAGATTTTTAACAACCCTACAAAAATCTAGGGAAGCCCTGAAATAATTCATTATCCCCATTCTATTACCATGCTAAATGCGGTACCAAAAACAGGAATTGTGGGGCGGTGGGGGGTGGGGGGGTAGGCCACAGCCTGTACAAACAAGGCTGCATAACACACAATTCCTCTTTCTTTCTTCCCACTCTTTTTTCCACTTAAGAAATCATACTGGAGATTATCACAAGTTAACTGTAAATTGTTTTAAAAAGCAAACCTTTCACAAGTAGCTATACCTTAAATCTTATTGACAATATTGCAAATGCTTGCAACAAGTCTTAGGAATAAGAAGCACTGGTATGAAAAAGTGGGCTCACCAAAAAAAGAATTTGGAGATAAAAATGTTCAAGTTTTAGGGAAAATTCATATATTCCTTGAGGGCCAGAGGGGAGGTTTTTCTGGGAGGGATCACATCTTATTTGTGAAAGTCTTTTCCACATTGCCTACTGATGACTGACAGAGATGCAGCTCAATAAATTTTTGGAGTAATTTTGCAGAGTAAATCTGTCAGTCAGCTACTTGGTTCAAATCCTCACTTGGAGTAATTTTTGAGTAATTTGAAATGATCTTCTCAGTTTTCCATAAAGTGACTATATTGCTCTCCTCAGGTCAAAGAATCACTGAATTTTAGAGTTAGACAGAAACTGGAGATATTTTGCTTGGTTAAGCACACCAATAAAAATGTATCAAGTACTTACAAGGTGCCCCTAGTGCTCTCAGGGTTCTATGTGCATGATCTCAGTTGATTATCACAACTCTGTGGGGTAATATTATCATCATTTGGTAGAAGAGGAAAGTAAGGTTCAAAGATGTTAAGCTATGTGCCTGCAGTCAACCAGGCAGCATGAGGCAGACCTGGATGGCGAGCAGATCTGATCCCAAAGTCCACGCTGGACACCAGCCACCAGCCCAGAGACAGGCTGGTGGCTCGCTGGTGCCAGTGTCCCAACTGCCACTCCTGAGCTCGTCCCATCAGCCCATCCTTCACACAGGAGCAAGCGGCCAGATGGGAGTCACCACAGCCTGGAGCAGGAACTCTCTATACCGGAAGGCAGCTGTTCTCACCTGAGAGGAGCCTACTTCTGCACAGCGCCCACCACAGACATGCAAGTGCCCTCCTGGCCATCGCTTTGGAAAGGGCAAATTCTGAGGCAGCTGTCCCCATGACTGCCAGGAGCAGCACCAGCTCAGGAGCCACCTGGGTCCTTCTGACAACAGTGTGCGGAACTCAGCCTCCCTCTTCCCGGTCCCTCCTTGACTGCATCAACTGGCGGTCCCACCTGATGTGATGAACAATTTTTCAGATTTATTGTCCAATAAGCAATTACCTCTTCTAGTGGCAATCTTAGGGTACTGTCTAATTCCCCAAACTCTGTGTATCTCCCTGCCTCAACCTTCCTTCTCCCACCCTTCTCAAGGATCTACATCTGTTGTTCTTTGTAGTTTTCATTTCCTTTTCTTCAGAAACCATTTGAACAAAGTGTAAATATGAGGTTGTACCTTTTCCTGCAGATTGTCAAGATCAGATGAGAAGCATCTGGCTGCTGAGGAAGCACTCTAGGTTTTCTGCAGCTGGAGTCGCTGTCCCCACCTCGGCATATACCTGTGGAAGTTACCACCCTCCAGGATGGCTCCTTGGATCTGGCTTCTCTCTGCCAGGCACTGGGGACAACTGATGCTGAAGAGGTATCGCAGAGGTCAGAAAGGCACCCCCACCACCACACAGTCAGTGCCTGGTATCAGCCCCAACAAAACTGTCACTGGAAGGCTGCCTCCTACTCAAGCCCCATGCACACATCTGAACCCTCAGCAACGCCCTCGCCTGTGCAGAGGGCTGAATTTAGTCCTTTATGCCTGACTTTTTTGCTCTATCACAATGCTGCATAATCTAAAGAAAAGAATGTCTTCGTGTCAGTGTCTGTGTGGTTTCATTGGCTGACCCCCAAACAAGGAATGCTCCCGCCACCCCAGTGCCCAACTCCTCAGCCGCAGCCCTGGAACTGGATTGGGGCGGAGGGGGGAGGGGGTGTTTGTGAAGCATCCCTAGTTGGAGGTCTGCAGCCAAATCCTCCTGTATGGATGTCCTGGAAACAAAACCAAAGCCAGGGGCAGTCAAGGTGCAAAATGCAACCATGAAGAATGTTCTAAAAGATTTGCCATGAAAGCGTTCAAAACAGCATTCCTATGGAATTTGTCCCTTGAAAGGAGAAACGAAAAGTCTGAAACAAAAAGACAACACAAAACCCTAAGTCAAGTAAAAAGGCTCGTGAGGGGCCTCCTGGTGGCGCAGCGGGTTGAGCGCAGCGCTGTGAAGCTGTCCGCAGCCTCTGCAACGCCAGTTCGATTCCAGGCCAGCCAGGGAGATTCCCACATGGTGTGGCAGACCTCTCCTGTCATGCCTGCTGCTCCCCTCAGCAGTGTATTTCAGTCCTTCTGCCTGTTCTGCTCCCTGCTCTATCTCTGGTGAATCCTCTCACCCTCCCAAGCCTCTGGCCTGTACCCCAGCTCTTGTATAAAAAAATAAATAAATCTTTAAAGAAAAAAAAAAAAGCTCGTGAGCACACCCTCACCTAGAGTCCCAGAGGAGTCCAGCATGTACCGTATTATTGGCATGTATATTCTGCCACCCATGATATTTAACCACAAATATGTGTGGTATTTAATTCGGCTATGTGACAGGAAATACTGTTTCTAAAATAATAAATGACATAGCAAAAATCAATCCTGCCTTCGAATATTATCTACGCTGGTTCCCGCTCTGCTCCCCAACTCCACTCCACCCCCATGGCATTTAACCTCCATTTTGCCAGGGTGTTTGGGTCCATTTGTTTTTTTAACCTTATAATCTGCTCACATCCTAAGTTTACAGAGTAGCATGAACAGGCACCAACCCAAACTGGCTAGTCCCAAGAGACGGTCTACACATCAACAAAGAAAAGATTTGAAGCTGGGCAGGCAGTCTGATTTCAGACTCTTCTGTTTCTTATCATTTATATGGAGTATTCATACCATGCTCATGTCATTGTCACTGAAGCTATGAAAATCTGCTAAGCAGTCTCTAAGCCTCAGCTTCTTCATCTATAAAATGGTGCTATTATTTGCCTCCTATATAAATTGTTTTATAACAGATATTCAATATATATAATTAATTTTCCTTTCTTTCTCTCCCTCCTTTATCAGCCCTTTCTCCCCTTCCTGATTCCTTCTTTCTGGAGTCAGGAGGAAATGAAAGAGCCCAAATTCTGAGTTTGCTGCAGCATGAGATCAACTTGTTACACATCCTCTCCTGGAGCTGTCTTCATCCTGGCCGGCGCAAGGCCATGTCTCCAACCTGCTCTCCAAAAGTGAGCTGTTTATATCTTAGTCCCTTGTGCCTGAATTCCTACTCAAAGGTTCTCTTTAAAGACAGCACCTCCCAAAGTAAAGAGAAGTTAATAGGCATGGGGGAAAAAAATAACCCAGGTCCAAGTATGTTTGAGAAATAAGTCCTGGTTAAACAAGGGTTGATAAGTCTCTTTGTAGCAATCCTCCCCAGAGCCTATAGGATGCTAATGTGCTCATGGGTTCCCAGAAGAAGTAACAGCTTTGCTCAAAGAAAACGTGAAAGGCATGCCTCAAAATGTTCTGGAACATGCTATTCCAAGACAAAGTGCTTGGGCTTAGCTGCCCATGTCTTGGCTATCCCACATCCCCTAGGCCCCAGCTTCTGGGTTTCTGCTGCTCTGAGGCCAAGCTGTTTCTGGGCAGACGGGTTTCTCGCAGCCCTATTAACGGCCTACCTACCTTCTGGTCTCAGGAGCAGCACAAAAGGGCCCCAGGGCTTCCCACTCTCCAAAAAATCCAGCCCACCCTTGGGCAGGGAAGGAGGCAGACAAGTGAGTCTTCGTGCAGTCGAGGGCCAGCAAACAAGGCCTGCTTTCAAGGCTGCCTTCTGGTATTTATATTCCTGTGGGTTCTCCAGTGGGAAGAGCAAGACGCTGGAGAGAAATGAGAAAGGGCATTATCTCCACAGCGGCCTCCAGGGCTGGGTTGGGGTGCAGGGCCCTGTGGTTACTAAATAGATTTAAAAATGGATTTTGATGCAAAGGAAACCAATGAAAAAGTCAGCTAAAGAGGGTTTGGCTTAGATCGTGCATCTTAACTATGCCAATCTCCTCCTTCTCCACAGCAGGCCTCCTAAGATAAGCAGAAAGTGCTGCAAATTTAAAGAACTAGAAAGACCTTTCTCTGGACTCAAATATTTAGTGGGGAGGAAAACCAAAATCAATCACTTTGCTATTAAAATTGGTCAAGAAATTCATCTTAATTACTATGTAATTGTTTTTAGTGTTTTCAGAGGAGGCAGTGGCTAAATAGCCCTGAAAAGATATACAATGCTGTGAAATGAGATTCCTTCCCACATATTAATCATGCCCATTTCAGATTAGAAAAATGTGTGGGAGATTCTGAGGGCCATCCTCTGCTGGGAGAATCCCCAGATCTAGATCCTTGGATGCTGGGCTTTGGGGAACACCTGCCACAATATTCTGCCCAAATTCTGGCACCAAACCTCCCGGCTCATTCACCAGTGAATAGTCACAGTGCTATACCCCAGGCAAAGCCCATGCAGGCCACAGAAATGATTGAGAGCTGATTCACTTGGCCCCGTGGTGGGAAAGGAAGATGCAGAAGTCAGAGACTTGTCTGACAAGTGCAACTAGTGGTGTGACATGGGGCAAATGACTTTAATCCCCAAGCCTCAGTTTCATCAGGTGTAAAACAAGGATAAAATAGTTAAATTCTTACAGTGTGTTACAGGCTAAACTGTCTGACCTCCCCCAGCCCCTTGCCAATTCAGCCCTAACCTTGGCAGCAGAGAAAGTGACTGTATTCTGAGACAAGGCCTTTACCAAAGTGAAGTTAAAATGAGGCTGTCAGGGAGGGTCCTAAGCTAACTTAGCCCTTCTAAGACAAAGAAATTAGAACACAGAGACATACAGGATGTGAAAACACAGAGAAAAGCCCCTGTGAGGACAGAGAGAGAAGATGGCCATCTGCAAGCCAAGGAGAGACACCTCAGAAGAAACCAAACTTGCTGACACCTTGATCTTGAACTTGCAGCCTCCACGCTGAGAGAAGTTGCCCAGGCAGTGAGGCAGTGATGTTCTGTACAATGGCTCAAACACACTGAGGCAAGGTTCTTGTTTTCTAAATACAGTAACATCTATAAAATGCAGATGCAAGGAGGAAATCATAAACAGAGGCTGTTATTGTTCTAGATTTCTATCCCTATGGGGCTTATAATCATGTGGGGAAGACCAGAGAAAACAACTCATAGAAGGCAAAATGTGCTCACCCTCCTCTGCTCAAAGGCCCTGGAAGGTGTGGAAAGGGCAGAGAATTCATGGGAAAAAGGGGATACCTGCTTGGGTGGAGACATGGGGGGGCCTAGAGACCACATTCTCTACCGCGTTTCTGTGGACCACGTGGCAGTTAACACCAGTGTAAGGGAATTTCTCCCACCCAACTTCATTCACTCTATTAAGCAAACACATTGATCGTCGCCTGGACAACTGTCCTCTCTGGCTGCCCAAACTGGGTCACAAGCTATACAGATGACCTCAGAGGTAATGAGGACCATGCATGTCCCAAAGAAAAGTGCATTTTGCTTTATCTATAGCCAGTCCTAGGCTTCTACTGACCACCACTCACCTGAAAATGTCCATTGCACTGTGAACACACAGGCAGGAACTCCTGCCTTACAGGGAACAGAAGGTCACTAGCTCTTCATGGATCCTGCTTAGCAGAGCAAGTGGCTGACCAGCCTCTAAGATTCTGGCAGGTCTCCACTGAACAAGGACTCTGCTCTCTCATAGACCCATTACTCCACCAGACAAGGGCATGACTGCTCATAGCACTCAGAGGTCCTTTAGGGTGAGAGCCCCAAAGTTTTTTGCCAAGCCTGGGAGCCAGGAGACCAGTGTTTGGGTGATTTTGCCCCAGCTCTACTTCTCTCTGGCTTTGTAAGTTAAAACAAGTCATTGCAAGAAAGTGGTGTCAGAATTTCCTCTTTTTAAGGCTGAAAAACACTCAAAACTTTTAAAACAGGTCTAGCACAAGATCCAGCATTTCTACATCTAGGTATGTCACCTAGATATAGGTTACATGCATTTAAATATGATACATTACATACATTTGAATATGATAACACTAATTCAAAAAGATACATACACCCAATGTCAAGGCAGTACTACTTGCAATAGTCAGGAATGGAAACAATCTAAGTGTGCCACAGATGAGTGGATTAAGAAGATGTGGTATGAATACACAATGGAATACTACTCAGCTATAAAGAAAGATAAAATCTTACCTTTTCTAAGAACATGGGTGGAATTTGAGGGGATTTTCCTAAGTGGAAATTAGTCAGAAGAAGAAAGACAAATACCACATGATTTCACTCTATACAGAATATAAAGAAACAAAGTAAAGAACAGACCACACCAACCCCTTGGATTCTGAGTGCAGAACTGAGTCAATGGTGGGGGAGCAGAGGGAAACACAGGGTCGAGAGGACCCAAGAGACTATGGTACAAGATTATTGGGACTTTGATGGTGGGTGTGATAGGTTCACATGTATTTAAAGGGACATTGCCATAAGCCAGCACTACCTCAACTAAAAAAAAATCCATTGTATGTACAGAGAACATTCTGTTTTCCCACTCATCCATCCGTGCACGTTTCGGGCTGGTGGTTCTACAGCAAGAGGTAATTGGAGCAGTGGGCAAAGCAGTCCTAGAACAGCACGGTAAGGCTCCACAGGCAGATGTGGGACCTAGAGAGCCTGGCAGAACACAGCACACTGGGGCACTGACCCCAGGAGAGGTGCTGAGCCAGTTGGAGTTGGAGTTCCCAGCAGCACTTCAGGCTGGGTGTCTCTGAGGGCCTCTGTTCTAGGCTAGGAGCAACTCCAGGGTGGGACTGCAGTACTTTTTTCATGTTAGGGTCCCCCTGCCCTGGCATAGGCTGATAGGCCTAATAAATCTTCAATGAATAAGTGAAAAATGTACCTGACACTGAAGCCAGGTTCTGACTCATCCCAGAGTTTCTTACAGGCGCCCCTGTAGGGTAAGAGATGTGCCATGGAAAGCTCAGACGAGCAGCTGCATCAGAAAAGCAAAGGGGGAGGTGGCAGCAGCAGGACACTCGGACAGAGAAAGAATCACAGTCAGACACAGGCTTCCCAGGAAGCTCAGGGTCTCCACAGAAGTATACATGCTGACCTCAGCAGGCACCCGAGAGCAGGGGCTTCACCCTCTGGAAGTGAGAAGGCCCCATTAGGAAGGCTGTGCCAGCCAGCAGGCTGCACTACAGGATCAGGTCTCAGGGATCAGCCTTGCCCAGCTTGAGTAAGCTCCAGAGGCATATTTCTCTATTTCTCTTCAAAGCATACACCATAAATGTTAGGAATTGCTTAACACCTGGTAAGCAGCAGAAAATAACTCATGAAGCATGGAGTTGGAGTTTAGCTCAGCTTCTGACTAACTGTGGGGCTTTGAGCAAACCAATTACCCTCTTTGGGCCTCAACTGTCTAATCCCTAAATGGAGGGAGTAATTTGTAGTCCCCTGGTTTGCTTATGTGCATTAATAAGAATAAATATCTGTGAGCTACAGAGAGACACATACAGGTGTGGATGTAGTTATACACACACACACACACTCATACACACACACCAAGTCCTCATAAGAAAATCTGTAAATACATTGGAGATTTATTCATTTTCAGTGGGTGCCTGCTGAATAAGTGACCAAAATAATCCAAGATTATAACAAGACTCACATCTGCAGAGAGCAGGTCCCTTCCACACTTCAGACACCTCCTAGAGTATCCACTGCATCCTAGAAGGCCAGCTCTCTCCCAAGAGGATGTGCTCTGCTCGTCCATGTCTTAGCTAATTCGCTAGACTGTACTCTGTCTCCCATCTGGCTTTATATTCTGCCAGCCCACTTAGTGAGAGCCAGCAACCCCCAGAGTCAGAGTCTGCCCACAGCCACAGCCCTGAGGCCCAGCTCCCATCTCCAAACACTGCACAAGCCTGCTTCTCAGGCCAACTGCTAAATCCAGGGCCCACGGTCAGCTCCTCCCAACCTCCTGCTCCCCCCACCCAGGGTCTCCACTACTTTGATACCAGAAGGAAACAATTCATTTCCTTTTCCTGATTTTCCTAAAGCAAAGTCACATGGAAGATTTGTGGACCAGAAACCGCTGCATCGGCCCAGGGCTGGTCCACCCCCCACCATTACCTGCACAAGGAGGCTCACAGTCCTTACTTCACAGACTCTGGGAGTATCACAGATGATGGACTGGCAAGTTTCTTTGGAAAATATGACACAATGCCTAAGTTCCTTTGTTCTTGTCACCCTGTTTACTCCAGCATGGACTCACACCAGGAGTCTCTGGAGGCCTGGGATTGGCCCCTGGGTAAATTCTCTTGGTACAATGACCACACAGAAAGAAAAGCTTGTTGCTCTTTGTGATCCCAGTGCTATTTGCAAATGCAGTGTGATCTCCAGGACAGGGTCTGGACAGAAGTCAGGAAAACAGATTTCAGGCCTCATTGGCTCTGCCAGTAAATTAAGCGCATCACTTAACCTCTCAGAGCATTTTTCTTCAAATGCACAATGGAGCTGACAAGCTACCCCCATTCTATCCACCAAGATACCAGGAGGGCAAAGAAATTGAAAAATATCACACAAGAAGGAATGTTGTATTCAGGGGACATGGAAAGTTGAGTAAGAAGAGATGAAAAAGAAAAAAAGGAAAAAGGAAAAGAAATGAATAAAAGAAAGAACATTTGGGGTGAAATGTGAGGTTCTTGAGAAGGCCAGGGTGGAACAGCATGAAGTTCCCAGCACAGAAATATCTCCCAAGCCTGAGAGTCAGCATCAGGATGAAAAGATACGACAGAGACATCTGAAGTCCAATCCCAGCAGGGAAAAGTGGGAGAAATGAAGTCTGCCCATCACCTGGGGTGCCATGAGATGCACCTGCAGAAGCCAAGACTCAGCTGTTTCCTGCAACAGCTCAGTTCAGAAAGAGAAGACAGATGAGCATTAACGGGTCCACTACCTGTAAACATTTGTGGTGGCCCTAAATTGGCCCTGGCCAGGCTACAACCTGGCACCTGATCTCCAGCCCAGGGTGCCCCACTTTAGGAGGGGCATTCACTTAGAAAGTTCCCAAAGGGTGGGCAAGCTGAGACCCCATCACAAAAGGAAAAATAAAAAAATAAAATAAAATCTGAAAAATAAAAAAATAAAATCTGAAAGTGTTTTCCTAAACAAGTCTTGGGGAGAATATGAGATGCAAAGGCATCAGGGGGGTAAAAACAAAACTTTAAACATCATTTTTCCAGCCTTCATCACTGAGGAATCTCTAATACATCTCCAATGAGGAATTATTCAGCTGCTGTGTAAACTCTTCCAGGCATGGAGACCTCATTACTTTAGAAGTGAGCTCATTTCATGATCATTTGGATAAAATTAAACTCTTCTTCCTCTGGTTAACCCCAAATTAACCTCTTCCTGGCTGCCATCTATGGTCAAAATGAACACAGACTATCTACCCCACCTGTCCTTCAGATGACAGGAGACAGCTGGTCTTGGTGACATGCACTGGGTCTTCTCATAAACTTCCGGAGAGGGGGTGCACTTTTGCACCCCCTGCAAGCACACTGCCCAGCCCCGTAAGAACTTCTGCCCTGCCAGGGTTAACCTCTGGCTTCTGCAGTTGCGGATGCAGGCTGTCACTCCTGCCTTTCTTAGCTAGTCTCATCCTGGCCTCCCCCATCCCCACCCTGCCCTGGTCTGTTTCAGGATGAGATCTTGAAGCTCCTGCCTCATGTGGACCAACTCTGGTCCAACTCGTGGTCTTGGCTTTGCTGCTCTGCCTAGAGCTGAGGAACATGATCCACAATGAAGCCCAAAAAATGACAGCTGGAAAGCAGCTGTCGTTTGGCTCCAGTCCCTCTAATAAAGATTGACTCTAAAATGTTTGTTAAATATCTTTTTTAACACCTCACTTGACAGATGAGGGAACAGAAGTCCAAAGAGGTAAAATGATTCTCTGAAGGTAACACGGTCGAGAAGATGAGCGTGAATTCTAATCTTTGGTTTTTCCCTCTGGCATACTTTTGACTGCAGTTAAGCAAGGTGATATTGTGGTTCTCTGGCAGTACATTTGGAATTAAAGTTTCCGTAATTTTCATGTATGTGCTTTCATGCCTCCTTAACTCTACAGATATTCACCAAGTAACTACTAGGTGCTTTGCAAATATTCTCAATAAGATGTGAAGTAGCTTCCCACAGGGATCTACACCTTGGGGGTGTGTACATACAGTATGTGGGAAGTGACTATTCCTTCATGCACACACACATTCACTCAACAGTAAACACTGGTGCTGTGAATACTAGACTACACTCCGGCGCAAGTAAAAATAGTCCTGTACTCCAGGGCATCCCCTGTCTAGCGAGGACAACTCTCAAAGGCTTTTCTAATGTGATAAAGCCAAATGTAGGGTACCGTGGGGATGCAAAGCCAGATGTTTAATTAAGGTTGGTGAGAGTGATGGTTGTCGTATCCATAATTGTGGTGGAGGGAAGAAAACTGCAGATCTTGATGGTTTGAAAAGGACTCAGGAAGAAAGGCATGGAGAGAGGTGAGTATGAGTCCAAAGGCAGGCAGGCAGGGGAGAGCCTGATTCTGCAGATAAATGAGCCTGGCTAGAGTCAGGAGTTAACATGGGTGATGCAGGAGAAAAGGCAGATCTGCGAATAAGGTACAGACACCCATTGTAGCATGCTTAGGAGTTTGATTTCATCCCAATGCAACAGGAGTCAGTGAAAGCATTTAAATAGAGAATAAAAAGGATCAGATCAGAATTTCAGAAAGAAAGTTCTGACAGTGAGGATGGTCTAGAAGGTGGTGAGGCCAGAGGCAGAGGAACCAGATATGGCAAGAAGGCAAGACAGAAAACAGGGTTGAACTGGATGACTCCTGCTCACACACACTTAATTTTACAGAATGAAATATAAGAAGAGGGAAGAGATTGTTTTTCATATCATGGCATGGGGCAAGTTCCCCAAAGCTTTGCAGAACTACCTCACCTTCATCACTCCCCACAGTGACTTGGTGGCACAAGAAGACTTAAGGCAGCTATGAATCTCTCCCAATCATGATGTGTAGAAGCCTCAAATAGAGCAGCCACTGGGTAAGTAGTGGCTGAATGTATGGGCCACAGTATCAAAGGGGGAGAGGCTGACAAGTCTTTAACAAAAAGGTCAAGGTGGGCCTCCCCAGTGGCGCAGCAGTTGAGCGCTGGGTTGCGAAGCTGCCCGCAGCCTCTGCAGCGCCGGTTCGATCCCCAGCTGCTCCCTGGCCACCGGAGGAGGGTCCCACATGGCGCGCAGACCTCTCCTGCCACCTGCTGCTCCCCTCAGCAGTGTACTTCGGTCCTTCTGCCTGCTCTGCTTCCCCGCTCTGGCTCTGGTGAGTTCGCTCACCTTCCTGCGCTTCTGACTGTACCCAGTGCTTGTATAAATAAATAAAAATAAATCTTTAAAAAAAAAAAAAAGGTCAAGGTCCCAGAACCACGGATAAGTCAAGTCCAAGCAAGGCAACAAGTCAGAAACAAGAAAACGTTGCAAGAGGGAAGAGTTAAAGGAACCAGTTCAGTTCTCCAAGGGAATGGAGGCTTAAGAGCACAGACTAGGAAACCAATAAAGCAGCCAGCACCTGTCTCAGGTGGTGAGATCCTGGCTCCCACTAGGCAGAGTGCTCCGGAGGGAGTCACAACAGACAGTGCTCCGTGAGAATTGGAAAAGGGCGCCCCCTCTGGCCAGATAGACAACTAGCAGGCCATGAGTGGTGGCGTTTGCTGCCCAGTTGCCCCACAGGGTTGGCCAAGGCCATGTGCAAGAATGGATATGCATGTGCAAGCAGTTAAGTAGGAACATCTGGCGGGAGAGGGTAATATGTGGGTGGGGAGGAGGCAGATCCCGACAAGCAGGGGGCTGTTTAAATCTGGGTAAACCCCATCACATGTGGTACAGCGTCATTCCCACTGGGAGTTCATAGCCAAAGGTGAGTATTAAAGAGGATGAGGTAGGAAGCCTAAAATAACGATTTCCATCTTTATAGGGGAGGAGGGATGCTCATCTCAGCAAGTGTTTTGACATGATCACTCAGTTCCCAGGAAAGCCTGACCGCCTTTTTTTTTTTCCTTAGAGATCATTTTTCTGCAAATCAGGAGCACCTGACTGCCAGTGTGCTACTCAGCATGATCCAGGCCAAGCACCTTCCACTGGGGCCCAACCAGCAGCACCCCCAGGGATTTTCACAAAATTTACAAGGCTCTGCTTTATGCCACAAATGAACAACAAGGCCTGGAACTGCACTAGAGAAGGTTCTCGGTTGTAAAGACGGGAGATTAAAACATTTCTCTCTGTTTGTATTAACACTGAGCTGAGGCCAAGAAAAGCATGGTTTGCAGCATCAGTGACTGTCTTGTAGGCCCTCCAAATTGGCCCTGAATGTGCTTTACCGTGAGCTAGGAAAAAAATGTTCAAAGGCATGAACAGAGGCCAATGTGTCAGCCCTGTCTCTGAATTTCTGGGCATGTCTGTTTTAAATTAGATTCTTAATGCTGCTTCCATGAAACTCTTGGCTTAACTCTGCAATGGAAAAGTTATTTTTGTGCTCCCAACCACAGATATTTATATGGAGGCACATCCATAATTACAATTATGTTTTATTTTCATGATGCTCTTTTCCTCTACTTAAGAACAGTAATCGCTAACATTACTAGTATTTCTAATAAAATACTTGCAAAAAGTTCGATGCCAAGTATAAATTCCACTGGCCCTGATAATGATGGTTGTAAAATAGGCAGATTTTAGGTCTTGTGACATCCTCAGTGAAAACCTTCAGTTCCTCTAGCCGGGATGGCTGCCTTTTTGTCAGTTCCCCACCTGCCACCTAACCCTCAATCTCTCATGGCCTCATGATCCCTTCTAGGAAAACCAAGTCCTGAAATGCTTCTGTTACTTATTCAATTTACTCCTTACAGACTCTCTCCTGCGCCTCTGCATTTAATTGTCATCAATAGTGAAATGAAGGATTTTTTAAATATCTTTAAAGGATAGGCACATCAACAAATCAAGTAAAGATATTTCTGGTTAAGAGAGCACATGGTTCTTGTATATCCACATAATGGAGTACTCTTTAGTCATAAGGAAAGATAATTGCCATTGACAGGAAAATGTAAGTTCAAGGGAATTATGGATATAGAATAAGTCAGAATGACAAAGGCAAATACTGAACATTTACAAAGTAGACGATTCAACATAGCAAAATACCTATGAAAACCAGAGGACATCAGTAAACAGTGTGAGCTTTCTGAGGCTGAGAGGGAGGGGAAAGGGAGAAAGAATCAAATGGATATGAGAGATGGTGTGTGGGGGGAGGAAAAAAGAAAAGCATAACATTAACATTTACTCTATAGAAAGCTTGATCAGTAGGCTGGAAGGGCTACTAAAAAATGGTAAAGAAACAAAATCAAAATAGTGGCCCATAAGTAAGAGAATTCATCCGAGAGAAATCTAAATTGATTACCAAGAAAGCACAGGATATTAGGAGGTGTCCCATCATCTCTCCCCCAGAAGCATCTCTGATTAGACCTTCTCAACCACAATCCTGGTTTGAAAGGCATAGAGAAGGGGAGGTGGAATGATAGCAAGAGACTGACATCTAAGAGCATTAACACGTGCCAAACACTTGGACCAAATTATTTCCTGTTATCTCAATCTTTGGAACAACATTTTGAGGTAGGTATTATTATTATTATTGTTATTACTTTATAGAGAAGGAAATTTTATCTCAGAGATCTTAAGTAGCTTAGCCAAGGCCTCTGATATGCCCTGAATGTTTGTATTCCCCAAAATTCATAGGTTGAATCCAGGGTAATGGTAATAGAAGTGAGACCTTTAAGAGGTAATTTAGCTCATGAAGGTGGATCCCTCCGTGAGTGGGATTAGTGGCTTCTTTTATGCCCTTCTAAGCACATAAACTGGGTACAGAGAACTAGCTCCTTCCTTCCACTCTGTGAGCACACTAAGAAGTTGGATGTTTGCAACCCAGAAGCAGATCCTCACCAGAACCATGATCATGGACTTCCAAATTCTGGAATTGCAAAAAATGAATTTCTGGTATTGATAAGCCACAAGCCCATGGTATTTTGTTATAGCAGCCTGAACACACTAAGAGAGTCACAGGACTAGTTAGTGGCAAAGCCTGTATTCAAAACCAGATCTGCCTAAATCCAAAATCCATTTTTTCTCCATTATCCCATAGAGCTGAGGACAAGGCCAAAGGAAGTCAAGGACTATTGCTGATTTGGTCTTCTTAAAAGAATATTTGTTGGAAGAAGATGGAAAAGATGTTTGTATAAATTTCTTTAAACATTATAAACAGGGCCTCCCCTGGTGGCGCTGTTCTGTTCCCAGCTCTGGCTCTGGTGAATTCTCTCACCCTCCCGCACTTCTGACTGTATCCAGTGCTTGTATAAATAAATAAATAAATCTTTTAAAAAAACCCAAAACATTATAAACAGATCTGCTAATATCAATCAATATTCCCAGAATGTCAGTCACAAGGAATCAACTGCTCAGTGTAAACCTCTCTCCACCAATAAAGACACAGTAAACACACATGCCTGTAAGAAGATTTTAATCTACTACAGAGATATATTATCCTATATATTGTCCTCTTCTATTTCTATAAATGCTATACTGTATTTTGCCTAGTATTAATATTGTTATACCTGCTTTTTTTAAGTGACTATTTTCCCTGTATATTTATATTCTGAGATTAATGTCTCAATAATTTTGCTTTAAATGTAAATCCTAGAGGGCCTCCGGGGTGGCGCAGCGGTTGAGCGCTGGGTTGCGAACCTGCCCGCGGCCTCTGCGGCGCTGGTTCGATCCCGGGCTGCTCCCCGGTCACCGGAGGAGGGTCCCACATGGCGCGCAGACCTCTCCTGCCGCCCGCTGCTCCCCTCAGCAGTGTACTCCAGTCCTTCTGCCTGCTCTGCTCCCCACTCTGGCTCTGGTGAATTCTCTCACCCTCCCACGCTTCTGACTGTACCCAGTGCATGTGTAAACAAAACAAACAAACAAATAAATAAATAAATAAAAACATGCCTCTAAAAAAAAAATGTAAATCCTAGAAGCATCATTTATATAGTTTCATATTTGTTTTTATTATAAACTGAAAGTCTGTCATTTTATTAACCAAATTTAAACTTTTACATTCTTTATAATTATACATATGTATATAACCTCTTTCTTCTATCTTATTTCTGTTTCCTATTTAATTTTTGGTTGCTTCTTTTATTCCTCTTTGCATAGTTTTCCTTAATCAAAATTTGTATATTCCTGCTTTTTTTCTGTCAATTGTTTTGAAAGATATAATTCCATGTGGTCTTTTTAGTAGTTATTCTTACATTTTTTTTAACACATAGATCATTTAGCGAAGTCTAAAGTCAATCTCATTCTGTTTTCCTCTCAACAATGCAGTGGCCTCAGATGACTCTGAATTTAATCTGCTTCTCTTCCCATCTTCCTAGTTATTGTGGTCCTGTGGCTTATCCCACACTATGTAGTCATCCCCCTACCCGTACAATTAGTCATTATTATTGTTATTTCTACTTTTAATTTTTAAAACCGAAATTTATTTAACTTTGCCAATTTCTTTTTTCATCGTGGCCTCTTGTAAACCATTCCTTACTTTTGTGTTTATTTTCTTCATACTGATCTTTTTTTTTAAAGATTTATTTATTTATTTATACAAGCCTGGGTACAGTCAGAAGCGCGGGAGGGTGAGAGAATTCACCAGAGCCAGAGCGGGGAGCAGAGCAGGCAGAAGTACCGAAGTACACTGCAGAGAGGAGCAGCGGGCGGCAGGAGAGGTCTGCGCGCCATGTGGGACCCTCCTCTGGTGGCCAGGGAGCAGCCGGGGATCGAATTGGTGCTGCAGAGGTTGCGGGCAGCTTCGCAACCGAGCGCTCAACCGCTGCGCCACCCCGGAGGGCCCCATACTGATCTTTTTTTTAAGCAAAGTTCTGCTGTTGTAATACTCTGTCGTGTGGTTATTTTTGTTTTGTTTTGAAAATGTCTATTTCATGTGAATCTTGAAAGATAGCTAATTACATCATTTGGAATCTCATATTTTCTATTTATACTTTTCTTGAGTCTCAATTTTCTCATCTATTTTACATTATTTACTTTTATTTATTCAACACATTTTGGAGGCTCTACTTGAGACCCCATTCTTCCTTCTGAGTCAATGTAAAGTTAGAAGTTCTTTCCTAAAGTAAACTTTAGAGTAATTGTATTCCTGAACATCAAAAGTCTCAGAAATGAGAGTTCAAGTATAGTTATCAAAAATACAGACCAGGAAATTCTATACCTAAGTGAGCAGTGGGCCTTTTCCTTAAGTAGAAGGACTTTTACAAGCTACTAAGTTGGTTCTCTGCTCCCTTTGGTCAAAAAACAAAAAACAAACAAACAAACAAAAAAAATGCCAGTTAAAGGGATTCACAGGATCCATGAGACAAAACAAATTGCTCACTATCCTGGCACTGAGACTAGACATTTCTCATATGGTTAAATGGGTACACGATCTGGAATACTGGTCCAAACACGGTAACTTGAGAAAGAGGTCCTTGACTCTTAAAATTTTGCAACAATGAAGTGATTAGAAGTATCAGTGTTCCAGAAATCTTCCTTGCAGAACAGAAGAGATAAAAGTTATGCTATTTCTAAAAGGAGTTTTAGGAAAGGTGGTCCTTCTGAGACTCTTTGGGTATACTCCAGAAAGAAGATGGATAAGGTGACCTCTGAGGATTTGGTTGCCTGTGAGAGTTCACAGTGGTCTAAGATGTAGGCATTTTCTCCCACAACTGCCCCCAGAACCACTCACACTGAATATTCCACCTCCACTAAGCCAGTTCATCTTGCCAATACACAAGGTAACAGTCAGACTTTCAAGAAATAGTTTATCATTGTGCTTTCACAGTAATAAGTATTGAAAAGCAATTAGTTTTTCTCTTTCTTGTTCCATGGTAAATCCTTGACCAACCCAACAACCTTGACATCCCATGGAAGACACAGGTAAATGGGAGCCTGAGAGATTTGCATTTCCCTGAATACCATATTGGCAGAGCTCTGAAAACGTAATTTGATTTACTTTAAAAAGGCTGCCTTATACCAAGCTGCTCCAGAATCCCATGGAGCCCCTGAAACTCTAGTCAGGCTCATAAGCTTCCAAGAAATTCTGATACTTCTGGTAGGCAAAGCTGGCTTTCAAGGGTAGATGACTATTACCTCTTGCTAAGTTTGGAGCAATTCCCAAGGACTTTCAGAGAAGTGACAGTAGGAGATAGGAGAGCTGTAAGACAGAAGAGACATTTTACAATTCATCAAAATAAGTTCTTACTAAAGGACAAAATACTTTTCCTTCTCTTTTCTATTTTTTCATATAATTAAAAAAATTAAAATGATGATGATGAAGATAATGATAATGATAGATGTATAGGGAATGGTAGGCTGTAGTGAGTCAAAATGCATCGACTTTGGCCACTGACCTAAATTCAAGATTTAAGTCTAGCATTTAGTAGCTATGTGCCCTTGGGCAACTTAGCATTCTGATTCTAGTTTCTGAAACTGGCTTGTATCATGTAAAAATAGTGTTAGTACTTATCACAAAGAGTTTTAAAGTGAAACACCACATGTAGGTGCCTAATGGTCAATAAATGTTAGCTGTTATCCTTAAAGAGTTTAGAAATACAGGCAAGCATGGAAAAAATCAACATCACCTAGAATTCTACCATCCATTCCAATGCATTTAATTCCAGTATTTTTTGGATGTATTTTCAAAAAAATAGATTACAGGGCTTTTATAACTTGCTTTTAAAATTTAAAATCATACTCTAGGCAAATCCTATATAATTTTATATTCTTGTACAACATGATTTTAAAAAACCACATTGTACTCCTTTGGGTTATTTCATTTCTTACTGACCCCTGCCCTCCTTCCTCTCTGCAAGTACCACACTTCATATATTTCTACTCATCTGACCCACCCCAATGTTAATTGGATGCCTTCAGTTGGTTAATTGGGGAGGCAGCCTTCATCTCACCATCCAAACCACCTGCTCCTGTGTCTTTTTTTTTTCTTCAGTATGAAAGACTTAATAGAATTGGTATGCACAAGGAGAGAAGGATATTCTTTATTATAGTTTCCCAATAAAGCCCCCTAAATTACCCATCCCCTCCTGTAAAAATGCCCAGCCAAATAGGATCCTCCCAAAGTGGGGCAACGGAGGCCTGAAAGCTTGCCATAACTCTAAGGTCCCTTCTGTCAGGGAACCACAAGAGAAGGGTTAAACAGGTTCCAAAGAGCTGGGCGCAAATAAGAGATTCAGAGTTCAAAATGTACCAAATATTCAGGAAGTCAGGACAATTGCTGCCGTTGTCTCTGTCACAGACATCCTCCCTGTGTGTGTCTCTCCAAGCGCCTGCACAAGTCTCTCCTCCACCCTGAATGACATCGAAACCAGAAATGCAAGAGTGTCTGGGATGCCTTTGTTGCCTTTCTTACAAACCCAGAGTCTAGCAATCTATCTGCAAACCCTCAAGAATGACAGCAAACCCAGTTTCACAAGATTCTGTGGGGTGGTGCAAAAGTTGAATAAGGCAGAGAGGCGATGTCTTTCCAAATAGTATGAGGTTGACTTCTGGGCTATTAAATATATTATTAAAAATTCTCAGGAAGCGGAAGAGACTGAAGATTTTTATCTGAGTGCATTGTTTTTCTAAGCAGGGTCAAATAAGTTCAAAACTTAAGGACTTTCTGTTTGAATGAAGTCACAACACTTCCTTATCAATAATATTTTGAGCCACAGTAAAACCCTACTTACTAATTCATACTGTCAAATTCATTCAGCAGAGAAAAAGGAACTCCATTCTTTTTAAAATAAACTTCTTTATGTGAAATTCATGTTTTAAAAAAATCTTTCTGTCCATATAGTTCAACACCTTGACCTGTTTTGATATGCTGTTCAGAAACTGATCTAAAACATTATTAACCACATTCAGTGTTTGCATAGAAACCAAATGGCTAAAGGTCTTGGGGAAGTTTGTTCTCCCTAAAAACAGTAAAAGTTCAACTACCCCCAGAGATCCTGGTCACACAGCTCACTCCTTAAAGTTTTTTCTCTCAAGTTCTCATGGAAACAAACCTCAGCTTCAGTTGCTCCCTTAAAGCTACGAGCCAGTGGTTTGCAATTATCAACTTAGATCAATCCCTTAAAAAACACTTCAGTCTCCAGACTTGATTTGTCCAGACCCATCTGAGAATTAACAAGCTCCTTCATAACCCAGAGAAATGAGCATGTCATGGAAACACTGATTCAACCATAATGAGAACTGACATAAAAACCACACAAATGAACTAAACATTCTTTACTCCAATCAGAGTCAAGTTGAAGTAACAGTCTCAGGATTAAAATAAGTGAGGCTGTTTTTTTCTTTGTGGTCCTGGTCCTGCTCATTTTAGTCTCTTCCATGGCCTTGTTTTCACAACTCCTGTTAATAAGAAAGTCCAGGGGAAAAGGGGGTATTGGGAGAGAGATGAAGAGCTAGAGGAAGAGGAGAGAAAAACCAGGCTGGGGAAGCCAACAAACACTTGCAATTTCTGTCAGGCAAATTAAAACTTGCAGCCTGTGGGAGGCTGTTAATAGTCTGTTTAGTGCAGTCTGAAAACAATCTACACTGAACTTGCAGCTCCCACTAAAAGAGTTAAGTGTGGGTTGAAGTCTTTACTTGCCAAAGATCAGGTTCTGCAGTCTTTTTTCGGTAAGCATTCTTATCTCTTCTTTTTGCTTTTTTCCTTTTCTTTTTGGAATAAAAGGACTAGTGCTCGCTTCGGCAGCACATATACTAAAATTGGAATAAAAGGACTAATTATGTGAAGTAATATTATTATTGGAAGAAAGCACAGAGTGGTTAAAAAAAAGAGATGCCCAATCAGAAGAAATAGTTATATCCTTAAAAAGAATGTATTTTAACCCCCCCCCCCACACACACACACACACACACGATACAGAGTTTGTGGGTCCATGGGACCAACACCAAATCCCAGTGAATGTGATTCCTGCAGGAAATTCCGAGGCCCTTGGCCGGGGTCACCGTCTTCCAGGGCAGGAGGGGACGCCGAGCCGGGGACACCAGCTGCGGCTGAAGCCTGGGGGACAAGAGATTCCCAGGGAACGGAGTAGGGGGTGGCAGCAGCACGAACAGCAGGGGTGAGGGAGAAAGGCCGTGAAAGTCCTGGGCGTGAGGGGATCCAGAAGCCCCCGGGGACCGACGGAAGAGCAGAGGATGGTGACCCAGGTCGGGAAGACGAGGAGATCAAGGGTCCGCACGAGCCCCCAGCTCCGGCCCTGGGCACTGTGTCTGGATTCTGATCTTTGAGGTTTGCGTTTTCTTCTTAGCGCTGGACCCAGGTCACAACAGCGGCCGCAGAACCGAAGCGCGGCAGGGAAGCCCCGTCCGGGCCCGGCCCCCTCCGCGGGCAGGGAGGGCGGCCGTGAGCGCCGGGCACGAGCCCGGGAAATGCCCGCTTCCCTGGACGCCCGCGATTCCCGCCCGAAAACTTTCCCAGAGACCTGCGGGTGACCCCACCCTGGGGAGGGGGCGCCCCTGGCCTCCCAATCTGTCCCCTGGGGCTGGTCACTCACGGGCAACGCGCCTGGGGCTCCGACTCTGGCCGCCGCCATCCACACCGGGAGGAAAAGCTGAGGAGCCGAGGAAGGAGGAGGTGAGGAAGGCGGGGGGCGGGGGGCGGGCGGAGGAGGCTTTGCGGGCAGCGGGGGGAGGCCCGGGCCGGCGGGGATTGGAATGGAGGGGCGGGGAGGGGGCGGCCCCGCCTCGGGGACTCTCCCGTCCCTGCCCCACCCCCTTCCCGTCCAGGGCCGCATTCCCTCCTCTCCGCCCTCCTTTCTCGCCCTGAATTCCCCCAAAGTTTTTCTGGTGTCTGACTCTCCATTCTCTCCCCTGCATATTTCTTCCCCAGTCCCCAGCCCCCAAGACGGAGAAAGGGTGTTCCCCCCACTCCCCACAAAAGAGGAGGGAAGGGGGTATAGGAGTTATGTTTAATGGCCCTGGAGGCAGGTGGCGGGGGCCCTCAGCAAGTCTAAAGCCACCCCACACTCCCTGGAGTCTTGTCGTCTTCAGGTGGTGGATGATGGGGGCTTTGTGCTGTTTTCTGAGTTGCTTTGCTGAGTTTGTCTTGCAATTATAACTAAAGAGTTATATTTGAACCCTCTTTTGAATACCTGCTCTTTTCCTTCAAGTCGATCTAGACTGGTGACAGAGTAAGGTAACAGGGAAAGATGGAGTCCCACCTTGCTGGGCGAGTCAGTATCAGGACATGGGATAACTTAGCAAAAGGCAGAGCTGTATGGACCGGGCAGAAGGCAAATATTTACAGGGTGTCCAGAGTGCTGCACCCAGTGCAGAAGAGAAGGGAGGGCATTTTCCTGTGTGGAGAGGTGGCTTCTAGTCTTTACTCTATCACCTGCTAGCAGGCGACTCTGGACAAGTCACTTAGTATCTCAGCTTCTTCTGCAAGTGCACTGCCTCAAGGGGAAGGAGTCAGAATGAAGGAAGTTCCTCCCAAGTCTTTTATGCTGGAGGAACACCCAACCCCAGAATGGGAGGCTTTAATTGGGTATGAACAGACTCACCGGGGGCATTCCAGGCCTAGGAACATAGTGCTTGGAGGCTGGCAGAACTGGAAGGATTAGGGGAGGCAGGAAGGGTTTGCATGGGAAAATGGAGCTGGGTATGAAGCAGAAAATAGGAAATCCATTAAAGTTTTTAAGTAAAGAATATGTTGATCCAAGTGGTATCCTATTCACTTGTGCATTCCTACTGCCTGGCATAGAGAAGGTACTCTATACATCCTTGTGCACTCAAAATGGGAGTTGAGGAATACTGGCTAGACAGTCTGAAAGATGGACCATCTGGCAAGAGAGAACTTGAGCCCAAGAGGAGGAATTAGTAGGCCCCTGTGAACATCTCAACTTCAAGCACTAGGCATGGATGGTAGAACAGAAACAAGAGAAGTATGACTAAACACTTGTATTGGCAAAGCAATTTGGTTCTGTTTATTTCTTTGGTGATTCTCTTTTAAATGTCCTTTCAGGTGTAGTATTGATTTTGCCCTTGGAGTTCACTGGTGAAATGGTAAAGATATTCAATATCTTATTCAGCCACCAGCTAGTGTTAAAATCTGCTCTAAGAGTTGTGAGGAAGGAAACTGACATTCAGAGAAGGCATGACATTGTCTAACATTACACAGCTGGGGTTTAGGATACTGTTACTCTCAGATAAAATTCCTAATTGTATTTATGCGAAGACACCCTCAACAAACAGAAAAAGGTACCAGGTCCTCCTCCCTTCCCCATTTCCACTAGCTACTATTCCAGTGATGGTCAAGATTTGAAGAAGGGCGAGTGGGAGCATAAAGAATAGGAAGTAAGGGCCTCCCCAGTGGCGCAGCGGGTTGAGCGCAGCACTGTGAAGCTGTCCACAGCTGCAGCGCGGATTCAAATCCCAGCTGGCCAGAGAGATTCCCACATAGTACAGCAAACCTCTCCTGTCTCGCCCGCTGCTCCCCTCAGCAGTGTACTTCGGTCTTTCTGCCTGTTCTGCTCCCTGCTCTGTCTCTGGTGAATTCTGTCACCCTCCTGCACCTCTAACCTGTACCCCAGTGCTTGTATAAAAAAATAAATAAATCTTTAAAAAAAAAAATGGGAGGGAAAATGACTGGTAACTTTTCATATTCTTCTATGTAAATGGGCTGGAGTCAGCCTTGTGGTAATGAGCTGAGAAAGGTTCAGATCAAGGGCAAGGGAGGATGAGGGAAATGGAGGAAGGAAAGGAGGCAACTCTTTTGTTCCTGTGCCCTGACCCCAGGCTTTCTGGCTAAAGCCCCAAATTGAACCTCCTATGTCCTGTGTTCAACCCACCCTTCACCAGTAGCCCTTAGAGGGAGGGCAGCCCATCTCAAAAATACCGGAAATAGCTGGAGAGAAGACTCCAATTGGAAACACTACACTTGACAAATAGCAATTATCATTGCATTTAAATAGAGTTCTGAGTGCACCTTTTAAATTCTATCATCTTTGAAGAAGCAGAGTGGCCTTAATTAGTAGTAGTCCACCTTGTGAAAGAAATCCCTTTTAGAAATTTTGACACTCCTACAAAACAAATAGGCCCATAATTTTCTGAAGACCAGTTATTACTGGTTGAAAATTATCTTTTGCAAAGGACAGGACAGGCCCTTCTGTGTGACTCAAGCATTGACCCAAAGTTGCCACTTTCATGAATGTAAATTTTCTTTCTTATTACTCCACCACATGCTATCAAAGGACTACTTCTGGCAATGTCCCTTTGTATCAAAATCTGGTGGTAAACAGCCCAATCTGGCCTCAATAGCCAAGCTACCACAGCCATTCTCCGCTCATGTAACCTCATTTTACTCCACTACCTGTTCTTTCTCTTACCTACAGTAAGTGGACCCTCAGACTGTGTCATTCTCTTTTCATTAACAGGTTTCCTATTCTTGGCAGCCTTTTCAAGGAAGCCATATAGAACTTGCACACTATTTAGCATAGGGTCCTCAAAGTGTCTACAGATATAACCTAACAGATTAACTTGGAATTCCTCAAAACTCAAATCATTTGAAGTTGTCAGTGTCAATTATATAAATTCAAACCAGTTTGCAGAAATGTCCAATTAGAAAGGGGACTTGGTGGGAACAAGCAAGCATTTCAGGGACAAGCTCAGCTCTAAATGTTTCATAAGAACATTCCTCTCTTTACAACAATAAGTGCCTGTTTATAATATTTATTCTAGACAGAGCAAGAGTTTCTGTAAACCATATTCAAATAATATTACTCAGTGCATGGCTTCAACAGTAAAACAAAAATGGGGGTCCAGTTGTGGAGGAGAATCACCATTTTAGGGCATGATGCATTCTGGCCTGATGTTTGAAAATGCACTGTTTTTAAACAGTTTTTTCTACAAGAAAACCTGTATTTTTGGATAGTAATTTCCAGAGAGAAATAAAAAGTACACATTTTTCAATGAGAAAGTCAATTATAACCAATATCTTGGGGGTTAAACATTTAATCAATGCATAGTGGCCCAAGATTAGCTATCTTTTGTCCTTAGAGATGGGGCACTATTAGGTGTGACTTGGGCTACACTGACTGTAGCTACAACTGGCCAGCATCTCAACCTGCTCCCTAAAATGTATCATATTAGCATTTATTGGACACCTACTATTTATAAGACACTGTGCTAGGCACTGTGGGGGGTAAATATAAGGCATGGCTTCTGCCTCACAGCATCTGTACTGTTCAGGAGATGACATACCTGGAAATAACTACAGGACATAGGCTGACAGTCTAATGCTCCAGAACAGCTATACTAACGATATACAGGAAAGCTGAAGTGAGTTAGAACGTCTTTTTCAGCATCTGAGCAAGATGTGAATGACATTTTGTTCTCTGTTAACTGTTGTTTCTATTCTTGGAGCTGCGGGGTGTCCCACTGGGCTATTTATTCCATTGGTGTTTAAGGAGCAGTAGAGTTGAGTTCAAGGATCATTAAAGCTCCTGGTAAAACAAACAAAGGCTCTAAGAGAGCAGGTGCCTTTTGAGGCCTGTACCCTGGCAAACAGGACAGTAGCCTCCAGCATGTTTCCATCCAGGAGTCAATTCTTCTAATACTCTCTTTATGAAAACAATTATTTTGAATGCTCTATAACCTTTTATTTGAAAGATTTAGAGGCGTTGTAGTGGGTTTTCCTACTCCAGTACTTTGATTGCCAGTTAATTTCCTAATTTAAAGTTAATTACTAAACTGCTTAAAAACTTAAGCCACATGAACCGCTTCCTGACAAGTTTTGTGGTTTTTTTTCTTTTTTTATCACCATGATGTCTGAGGACATGGCCCTTAGCCTAAAACAGGAGCTTTTTCTTCTATCACAGAACAGACTATCCCTTGTGAGTGTGGCAATGCCAGATGGTGTCTTAGCCATCATGGACCAAGTTGCTGTCTTCTTATGTTAAGCTAGAGGAGTTTAAAGCCTTTTAAGAGCTGGGAGCAACTTCCAGGGTTAATGCTGCATAAAACATACACATTTCTGTCTGGAGATTTTATTATTTATTAAAGAAGGTTTTAATTCATGGTCACTTGGAGAGTTTTTACTTCAATTTCTGGTGACTTTCTTAGCTAATTTTTCCTCATTTTACCTGTTTTTTCTCATATTTTTGTTTTGAAAAAAGTATAAACAAGGTTTTGGATTTGTTTTAATGAATAGTGAACTTGGAAAGTGGTTTGTACTGTTAAAAGTTATCTGTTAGCTTTCTTACCAAAAGCAATGGAGAATCCAGTTTCATCAAGTTTGAAAAGTTAGTCGTATTACTCCTAACAGCGTAATGGGGGAGGGGGATTATTTAAAAATATCATAGGACACATGCCATTTACCAGTTTCTAAGTTGTGCCTAGAGGTTCTTATCCCTTCACTCAGAGTGACTAGAATAGAATGTAAACAATGCCCCCCTGGAGTTATATAGTCAACTAACATATCACCAAAACCCCACCCTTCCTATTAAAGAGCCTTATTTTTTCTCATTTGAAATTTCTTCTAACATAATCCCAATTTTGATTAAAAACAAAGCTTATAATATGCATGAAAAAAAGAGCAGGAATAATAGTTACATCTGTACAGAGAGATGTGTGCTTATTTTTCCTCATTTGCCAAATTTTCAACAATCAACATTTAGTATATAACCAAAAAAGTAGGCAATTTCATTTCAATGTCCTGAAAGTTTCATCTTCTCCAGGAAGCAATGCACAAGTGATATTTTTTTCTTTTGCTTTCATGCCTAAGTTGACTTCAGCCATCTATCTGACTCTCTACTCTGTAGACAGACTGAGAATTCTCTGATTTTTCACTTCCTATGCCACAAGAGCCTATATAAAACAGACAACTCTTTTGAGAGATGGGCTGCAGTAACAAGTAGAAGGATGGGGCAGTGATATACAGGGCTCGTGGAGCTGAGAGTTATTTTAAGAGCTGAAGACACTTGATGCCCAGGGTAATAAGGAAAGGGATCCTAAGGCAGCAACTCTAGGCCAAAACTGCTGGCCTGGCAAGCAATTGAGACAGCCTGGAGCTAGTCAAAGGGTTCTAGGAGAGGGCCCTCCCTGGTGGTAAAGGGGTAAGTCTCGGAGCTATCAATCTACACTGACACAAGAGTTCATTCAGACCAGGGAGCTAGCCCACATGGTGCAGCACAGCTCTCCTGTCTTGCCCACTGCTCCCCTCAGCTGTGTATTTCAGTAGATCACCTATTCTGCTCCCCACTCTGTTTCTGGAGAATTCTCTCACCGCCCCCCATACCCCCATACCTCTGGCCTATACCCCAGAAGTTCTTGTATGCATAAATAAAACAAAATAAAACTTTTTTAAAAAAGGGTTCTAAGAGAGCCTTCTTAAAGAAGGTGAAGTTGGCTAAACACCCCACTGAATTTGACCACACTTTGAGATATAGACCTGTGAAAGAATTTAGGGATAAGTTAGTAATAAATACAATAGAAAGAATAGCAAATAAAGATTTTAAAGATAATTATTAATTACAAGGGAAGCAAAAATCTATATAGGAAAGGAAAAGAAAGCATAGCATGTTTCACGACTCAGCTACCAGTAACATTTGAAAAATGATGATATATACTCAGTGCATATCTAATCAAAATGTGGATATAACTAGTTGGAATCCAGGAAAAGAGAAAGTACTTAAGTATATGTGAGTGGTAGGGAGGGGAAGGCAGGTGAAACAGAGGCAAATCCTCATATCCCAAGTGTGAAGTAAGTTAATTATAACTGAGAGAAAGCGAAAGTAGCATGCATTTGGAAACATGGATATAGATACCAAAATATTGAGTAAAAGTGGTTTTTACTGGGCAGCAGGAACTGGGGAAGAGGATCAGGGACTGTTTTTCAATTTCTTTTCCCTTGTTTTGTTTTGTTCTGTAATAAGTATTTTAGAACAGCTTGACTCAAACCTAGTTCAACTTAGACACTGTTTAATTAAAAAAAAAAAAAAATTAAAGCCTCCAGTTATTATCTCTTGTTTGTTGCCCTGTGTGAGAGAATTCCAGGGTAGGATGGATCCACATCACAGTTTGTAATAATGCACTTATGTGGTTGTTTTCTTGTCTAATTAGTGGGCTATGCAAGCTCTCAAGGGCAGCCAGTATGTCTGTTCTGCTTACCACAGTCTCCTCAGCACTAAGCTAATAGTAGGCACTCCACACATACTTGAATAAAGAAGGAAATGGATAAGACAGATTAAGAAGTCTGTTCTTACCTTCTTTACAAAGGTATACATAACTAAAGTACTTAGAGATAAAATGACCCAGTGTCTGGGAATTGCCTTTAAAAACTGCCAGTAGAAAAAGATAAAACATGATTGACAAAATGTTCCTATCAAGTGATGGGGACATAAAGATATTATGCTATCTCTTGACTTTAATGTATGATTAGAAAATGCCCTCAAAAACAAAGTAACAAAACTTATAGAGAAAAAGGACTAGAAAGAAACCCAGCATCATGGCATTAAATACATTAAATTCAGATTAGCTAGTTAGGTTTGCATAACACAGACATATAAATTAAAACAAAGGGTAAGAGAAGAAAAAAATAGAAAAAAATAATGTCAAAGGCCAACACTGTGGGAAGGCCATTAGCCTAAGAAGCTGACTAAAAATTGACTGAAAGAAGGTGTAAGGGGTACTTAATGGAGATGTGGAAAGTTGAATGAAGTACTGCAGTTATAGAAAAAAGTAACATTTTATCTTCCATATATACATAGTGAGAGAGTACCTGCAAGAACAGAACTGAAAACCCCCAACTGAGAAGTCTCATACTATAATAGTGAATAATCTAGGTTCTCAAATCAGGCTATCCTGGATTTGAATCCTGGTTCAACATGTACCAGCTGTGTGACCACGGAAAAGTTGCTGAGCTCCTCTTAGTCTTAATTTCCTATCTGTTAATGGGGATAGTAAAATAAGATACAATTATTGGAGGTTTATATATGTTAAGTCATACCCTTTCCTGACTTATAGTGAATGGTTAATAATTGGTGGTTATTATTTGCCTTGAGAAAGGTCAGCCAAGAGAGCAAAAATCTTAGCAGTTAAAATAGGATAATTCTGCCAAGGAACCAACTGTACCCTTTACAGTCCTGCGCTGTCCCTCAGCCCTAGGAGATAGCCCAGGAAGCACTAACCTTTACATAATAGTCAAGCAGTCCACAAGGATGGCCTGCAGACCCTTGGGGCCAGACACCCTGCAGGGCAATAGGGGCAGCTGGTCTAGGAGCAGGGGCAGCTGGTCTAGGAGCTGGGGCAGCTCACAGACCGTGGGAGATGCAAGTCTCAGCCAGTTAGCAAAAAGGGAGACAATGCCAAGGTTTGCTTTGTCACTTAATAGAAAAATGGGCCAATTGCTCAGGAGAACCAAAAATTTTCCTGACCCAAAGGTCTGAGCGTTTCCACAAAGGCAGAGAGTACACTGAGTAAATGGAAGAGAATGAGGGGAAAGTGAGCTCAGGTCGCCCATATACCTCACAGATACACACGGTTAGATGGACAGCCCAGCAGGCAAGGAGGAACCAGTGTGAGTGCTTTCCATCAGGAAAATGGCTCTGCAGAAATATGTTTTAGAAAGATGGTTTGGAAAGAGGTGGGAGGTTTGGAGTAGAGGAAGATGAGTAGCCCGGACAGTAGGTAGCCAGGGCTTGATTTAAGGTTATCAAGTAAAGCAAGTTAGAACTAAGAGATACTGCAAAGGCGGGAAGATTCAACAAGATAACCAGTGTGATATGCCAGGCAAGGAGAAATCAAAGGTGATTCCCATATCCCCAGCTTAAGTTATAACTAGGTAGAGCCAGTTGCTCTTGCATCAGCCCTCTGTCAAGTTTGTTGAAGCTAAAATCCTTGGACAGATGAGTGGATTAGGGGGATGTGGTGTATATACACAATGTAATACTACTCAGCTATTAAAAAAAAAAAGATGAACTCTTGCCACTTGCAACAACATGGATGGAAATGGAGGAGATAATGCTAGGCGAAATAAATGAGAAGGAAATCCACAAATAGCAGATGGTTTCACTTATATGTGGGAATATAGATAAATAAAACTTAACCAAAATCTATGGAATTGAGGATACAAGATGGGGGAGGAGACATATAGTACAGAAGAGAGGGCACAATGAACTATGGTGGAGTACTGTATGGTTCCTTGGTGGTAGGTGTGATGTGGTAACATACAGCAGGGGAAGTTTGATCTTATAAGCCTCTGAATCACATAGTGTTACCTCAATAAAAATAAATAATAATACTATTTAATATGTTAAATAAAAAGTACATAAAAGTACATTGTTTTAGGAGAAAAAAAAGTCCTTGGCTTCATCTTTGACTTCTTTCTCTCACACTCCACATATCATCCATCAACATTCTTTCAACAAATATTTACTGAATTCCAGGTAGTGTTCCAAGCCAGTGGCCAGCAGTGACCAAGCCAGATCCAAACACCTGCCTTCATGGAGTTACTACCTTCTAAAGGAAGAAAGGCAATAAATAAGATAAATAAGCAAAACATACTGGTAAATATTAAGGAGTGAAAAAAGCAGAGAAGAGTAATAAAGTATATGGGGAAGGAATTGCAATTTTAGATGAAGCTGACAGCAAAGTCTATTATCTTCCAAATAAACCCAAAAACAGACTTCACACAACTTCCACTACCAAAATCACCTCTCACTAGCATCCCACAATACCCTCCTAGCCAGTCTCTCTCTGCTTACATCATTGCTCCCCCACAACTACTCCTCAACATAGCAGCCAATAATTCCATTACAGCCTAAATCAGCTGATATCACCCTTTTGTTCCAAACCCTCCAAAGAAGGAACAGAAATGGATTTGACTAGAAATTCCAAATATAATATCTAGGTACACTGAAGGCCTGGCAGAGTACGAAAACCCTAAGTTTATGATAGAGCTAGTCAAAATGGCTATTTGATGTTTTCCCTCACAGTGCTTGGGAGCCTTGGTAGGAGTGTAGTGAAAATGGCTGGTTCAGTCTCTAGAGAACTGGAAACAGGCAGGTGACAGAAAACAGAAAGGACAAAAGGGCGAGGGACTTGAAGGGCCAGGAAGAACAGGACTGCATTGGCTCATCCAGAGATCCTCAAGGCAGGGTCCAAACACTTCCATTATTTGAGGAATGGGCAGAACAACTTCAGTCTTTTCTCCATTGCAGTCAGTTGAGGACTTGGGAAAGAGCCAATGAGCTGGCCTCTGTGCTGCACACAGAAGGGAACCAGGGATGAGCCCTTGGGTGATCCAGAATCTAGAATTTTGGAGGGTGATTAGTAACTGTATAAAAAGATGCTCACAGAGAGTGAGACGTCAGCAGAAGTGGAGAGGAAGGGGTTTTAGGAACAGCTCAGCTAATGTGGAGACTTGAAAATGGCATGAAATGGGTCTGTGCAAGTCACTAAGAAGAAAGCAGCAATGTATTTTAAGGCCTTGTGACTGGGGGTATGGAGCAAGTACTCCCCTGAGGCATACACTAAAATGAAACAATATTTATGAAATAAACCAAGAGAAGCCAGAAAGAGCTCAGAGTCCTTTGCATGAAGTATGATTACAATTATAATACTTCTCAAGGCAAAACTCAAAGCCTTAATAAAGAATTAACCAGAACTATTCCAATTTAGGGAATTAGAGATCTAAATCAATTGAAATTTGCTAAATTTTTTCAGCTTATTTTAATAGGATTCAGTTGCCCTTATCACATTTTCAGAGAGACTAAAAGTTTGATGTAAGTATGAATTTATTGACATCAATATCCTTAAGCTATTATTCCAACACAGAGAGGGTAGTGAAGAGCTGAAGACAATGATACTAAACCCACAAGATCTGAAGTTTGCACAGCCCACTCACTCAGCGAGAGAGAGAGAGTTTGAGTAAGTCCTCAAAAAGAATCTGTTCCCAATTATAGCAAGAAGTAATGACGGTTTGACAATTTAAGCATTTTATCCAGAAACATATATCTATTCCATAGATACCAAATTGATTACCATATAATTAAGTTTGAAAATATACAAAATATTTGTTGTTCTTACATACTGAAATTAAAACCTAATTTTAAAAAGTGCACAGTAAAAACAGCATAAGGAAACCTACAATATCCATGGTATATGTACTGTTTTCCATTTTACTGTCAACATCAATTTCTGTATTTGCCTTACTGGTTACAAATGCATTTTAAATGTTTCAAGGCCATTTACAACACTGACTAGTTTACTAAGTCCGACAACACTCCAGCTTCCTGGGGGCAGCCAGCACTGGACGAGGGGTCTTGGCCCTGCAGCTCCGTGCAGCAGTAGCAGCTCTGGAAAGAAGTCGCCAACCAGCTATGTGTAAACTATCGACTCTTGTTCTTTTTAGAATTTCCCTGTGCAAAGAAAAATACCAACAATAAAAACACACCTTTACAAAAATAATTCACATAGTTTATAGACTAATGTCTGTGAGTCACATATCACTTTGGAAAACTAGCTTCCAGAAGGGAGAAGCGGATAACCTTGCATTGCTCATTTTTATTCAGTAATCACAAACAAAGCAGTTTGTTACTTTTAACTCTCCATTTTCTGTTTCCATGGACCCTTATCCCCTCCGGGGCTGAGCACAGGCGATAAAGAAAAAAGAAAGCTATTGTGGCTTTATCAAACCTCAAATATTCATTTTGTTCCAAAGACAAGGGAGTTTATGACCTCATAAAACTGAATAACATTTTTTAGTCTAAACATGTTTCTTTGTTGTTTAAATAGCTTTAAAGATATTTATAGGTATTGATATTAAATGTGTACCAACTAATACTTCCATGGCAATGATTATCAAAAAAGTTCAGATACTTGTTGAGAACAAGTTATCAATGGAGAAACATATATCCCTCATCTATGGAGATTTGGAATTTCCAGTTCTGTGTACCTTTACTTCTTTCTGGAGACATTTATTTTTTTTGGAAAATATATTAACTAAATTCCTATACTTACTGTTAGGAACAAATGCATTTTTTATCCATGTATGTGAGAAATGCTTGTAAATTACAAACATTAAGAGCAAGATAATAGCAAACAAATGATTTCAGGATGCTTACTTGGTATCCAGTGAAGACTATGTCAACTCAGCCATAAGATGATGTTAAAGCAATCTAAATTACTAATAAATGAGGGAGGGGGGCAAAATAAAGGGATCACAGAAGATCACAGAAAGGTTAACAACTGCAAAATGAAGAAGGTCCTCTAACTCAAGAGTTTTATTAATACTAGGTACTTTAAGGACTAAATTTGAAAGTTCTGAGAGGGCTTAGAAGGTCCCTAATTTCTAATGTAGCTGCAATACCATTACCTTTGGGACAACAAGTTTTGCTATACTCAACACTAACCCTTTCTATTTAGAACCAATTGCCTTCTGCAGCTTGGAGTATAAAGATTTCCCTTATAATTGCTGTTGTTTGTTTATAAATGTTAGGTGCTAAAACAGACATCCTCATACTAATATGTATGTGCTTTCTACCAGTATTAGGAATATCAACTGTGAATGTGCTGTTGCACTGCTGGAATATCAAGAGGCCAAAAGGGTTAAAGGAGGCATTCTTCAAGAGGACCAGCCCCCAAAGCCCCACCTCCAATCTCAAGTTTCCTGAAGCACAAGTAACTGGAGAACCATAATCAGAACCATATTGTCTGGTTACAATCATAACAAGATGTCCCAGAAAAGCATCACATTCTCCAAAGTAGCCACAGACCAATTAGTATCATGAAACTACATGAGAAACAAAATTATATAATGTAGATTCCAATGCTTTAACATGATATATTTTCCAAGGGGAGACACTAACTGAGCAGAATGCTGCCCTGAACCACCAATATCAGTTGCTAAAATAAAGGTATGGTGTCTCTATTTCCTCCCCAGTGCCAATACATAGCAGGAACTCAATACATGTCTGCTAGATCAATAAGTGGCAGCCGCAGATTACAAAAAGCACAAGCTAGAGACTGTAAATCCCAGCTGGACGTGGTGGTTGCCAAGTCATCTCAGTCTCTGAGATGGTCTCAGTCTCTGATGCATGGAACCACATCTCAGAAGCCTACCTTTCATGGCAAAAGAGTATATACATGATGTGAGAATAACAGAGGCATGACATGTGGATATGCATTTCAACTAAAAATACTACCAATATCCACTGACCCCAGTCTGGACAACTAGAGGTTTATGGAAAACAAAACCAAAGGAAATTTTTGGAATTAAAAGGATAAAAGAGTTCTAGGTTATATGGATATGTGTGAAAATATATCTGCTAAAGGAGCTTATTCTTTAGCATCACCATTTTAGATTCATATGTAAAAGGAACAATTCCTCCTAAGAATCCCCCTAGAGTTCCACTAATTCACACAGCAGCAGCAGAAATGCCAAAAAAGTGAAGATGATGGTATCAGGGCCTCAGAGGTTAGACCTTTTCTAATTAAAACTCAAAGAAACAACTTTAGTTTTTGAATAACAGGGCAGTTGAAAATAAGAAAACTGATTTACAAACACTGTATTTCTTAACCTTTGGTTTTGGAAATGCGTAGCAATGCATTACATTATATAAAATACACTAAATATTAAATATTATATTGCAGACTACCTCCCAACTCTTCCCTACCTTATTAGACATCTTTAGTGTGTCAATCTCTTCTCTCTGTTTAGATAAAGTCTCGTTCATGCTGCACAGGTGGTCACTCATCATACTTAACTGATCCTCGTAACTCCTCTTGGTAGTTGTCAGCTCATCCTAAATGGAAAGGGAAAAGAGGCAAATAAGAAAAAAGAAAACACAAAACCCCACTAGTCATGCCACTCTAAAGGATTGTAAATTTATAAAAAATTTTGAAAAAGCAACTTATTAAAATAACCTATCTGATCGATTAACATGAAGAAGGCTAAACTACAGGCCTAACAGGAGAACAAAGTTAAAAGAAACAGAGAAAAAAAAAATCTCAGCTTTCAAAATACATTCTGAATTTCCTTGCCCAAATGAAAGAGTTTCCTTTTACGGCAGGGATAAAACTGCATAAACAACAACAAAGACAAAAAACCAAGAAGGTCCCTGGATCTTTCCAAATTCTCTCAGGTGTTCCCTGAAGGAACCAGTCTGGTGAGGTGGGCAGTATGGTGAGGCGGGTAGTCCGGTGAGGCGGAGAAATCTGTCTCTGACACATCCCCACAACTTCACACCACCCACCCAGATGATCCAGGCAGAAGCCTGCTAGAAGAAGGGCATTTTTCTCTCTTCCCATTTCTCATCTTCTTAGGCCCCCTAAAATTCTAATCCTGCGCTCCTGGCTATCTGATAAATGAATCTGAAACAAGGAAGAAATGGAGGTAGCTGTGTTAATGTGTGTGTGTTTTTGTTTGTCTGTTTTGCCCAGTATCATCTTTATATTTAATAGGGTATTTCTTGAAGCAAGGTTTAAAAAAAAAAAAAAAGGCAGAATTTGAAAATAAATAAAACAAAACAAAGCCATAAATAAGGAGGAATCTTCCGTAGCCGTATCTCTGAGTTTAAGTCAGTTTTATAAAACAAGGAAGAGAAAGAACAAGAGTAACATGGAACAAGAGGAGAAGACTACAGCCACTTGACAGGGAAGAAGGGGAAAGAGGAAAGAAAGAACTCTAAGGAAATGCTGACTACAAAAGTATTTGAGATTAAAATCAAGTCAGACAAAAACAATACAGCCATTCTTTGCTTGATGTAAAGATGATGTCACTCTAAAATGAGTAAGAAATAAAGTGGTTAGGGAAACATATCTAGAAAGTGAATGCCACCACTTAAGAGAAGAAATGCTGACTCTGCTGCACAAGAATTTCAATTAAAAGACACATAAAAATGGCACAGGTTAGCTTAAGAACGCACCTGAAGTCTGCTGATGCTCTGACTGGCAAGTTTCATCTCCTCTGTCAAGGCCTCTTTAGACTTTTCAGCCAAGGCCAGTCTTTTAGAGAGTGCTCGGCACTGTGAAATCAGAAAGCATTCCATTATCCCTGGGGGCATTTCCCCAAACCAAATTTACTTCAGGGAAGGTTAACAGAACACAACCCCACAGCCGAAAGTCCTTCCTTTCTCTCTCCCTTCCTTCCTTCCACAAATATTTGTTAAACATCTACAGGCCATGTGTCACACAGGAGGGCTCACACAAGGAAGATGTGGTCCCCATTCTCATCTTTTTCATAAGTGAAAAAAGTCTACTAACCTAAGCTCAACAGTGTTGATCTCCTAGCTCCAGTGTGATGACCACTGGTTACAAAACACCTAAGTCCTTGTGTTTATTTACACACTAAATGAGATGGTTGTTTCAGATGTTATCAGTGGCTTCTGATCATGCAATCCACACCCTAAGATACTTTCCTTGTGTTTTAAATCCTTTATTAGAGACTGCATTACAGGAACAATAGCTTTACAGTCTTAGTTTACAGATTATGCTCTGTCTACATGGAATCAAAAGCGCATGCAGGACTGAAGATACCAGCTGTTTTCTTCAAAGGTTCTACCAAACCTAGACTATCCAGAGACACAGTACAGCAAGAAGAAAAAAAAAAAATTCTACTTCACAATACTGTTCACAGAGGGTGTGTTATTAAAAGGAACACAAAACTTTGTGATAAAGGCCTTAAGAATGACAAGGCGTTAAGATCTGTTGAGACAAATTTGAATGCTGTGTTAACACCAGATTCTCAGACTATAATCGTTCCAGTAAAGTCCTACACAGGGTCACCACTTCCTGTTTACAGAGGAGAAAAAAATTAGGACGATTTAAAAATTCTTGTATCGCAATTGTGTTGAAAGCATTCAAAGATAAGCAAATCTCTTGGTAATAAAACAGCCCCAAAATTCCCTACTTACTTTATTCCTCACAAGAGAACTTCAGTAAAGTTAAACTAAATTAGCTACTCTCTATTAACCAAATAACTACTGTGTGCTTAGCACTGAAACTGAAAAAGAGAGAATTTTGCAAGGCACAGGTCCTCATGAAGATAACAATCAAGTCAGGGACAAGTCCAAAGGCAGGCGAGGGCCAAACAAGGACACAATCACATGCTGCACTATGGCTCAGCAAACTGCAGCAGTTCCCTTTAAGTCATCCTGTTTTATCCTGTTTGCCTTGCTCCCCACTGTCTACGACCCAACAGCAGTCACTGTTACCATCTTACCAAGGAGGTATGCACTGGCTCCTTGAGAGTAACACTGAGCTACAAGTGGAAGCCCCTCTCCACTTCTAGCAAATGGCCGTCAACCTCTCCATTTCCACAATACAGGAGACAACCACAAAGTCACATCCTGATAAAGGGTATGATTCTTGCCCTTTTCAATTTCTTTAACAATTTTAAGCATTATCATTCTCTGTCTGCCACCTATAACTAGTTTCATAATTTATTTTCAAATCACAGACCTATGGGTATTCTTATATTTGAGTAAATCCATTCTATTTCTTGCTCCTTGTATTTCCTTGCTTCATTCTACCCTCTCTAATGAATTGTGCATAATTTTACTACCTACCATAGTTTTTTTTTTTCCTTCTAATTTTCTTAAGAGAATGAATTATTTGGTGAGGGAAGAAGAAAATGTAACAAAAGCAATATTTTATGATTTTTGAAGATTGAAAAAGGTCACATTCTTTCGTCTTTTTCATTTATAGTAATTTAGTTCAAGTTGTGATTTAGAAATGGGAAAGTACTTAAAAAAAAAAAAAAAGCCAGGTATATTTTACTCTTAAATAACCCCACCTAAAAATGCCTTGACTTGTAATTGTCCACTTGCCTATAAAGTAAGCTATAATAATAATGATGATATAAAACATGTTATGTGACAACAGGAAAGCCTACCTAAGTTTCTCAACTATCAGTAACTTGGAAATGACAAACCAGTCATTTAGTGAAATGAAAACTTGGGGTGGGTATGTAGACCAACCAATATGAGCTTTGACAAAGTTCATATGGCTGCTCTGAGAATGACTTCTCTCTTTTAGTGAATAGGAGACCAGGACAGTGAACTAACTCCTAATGGGGTTAGGAGAAAAAATCCAATTAAATAAACTCTCCACTCACCTCAGCATAAAAATGCACTGACTTACTGTCAGCCAGCTGCAGCTGAGATGTCAGTTCCACTATCCTTGTCATGTAGTGGTTTTTAATTAAGTCTTCACGAGATTCCACATCTGGAACCTAAATAGAGCACAAAACTAAATAGTGAGATGAAGCAGTTCTAGAAGAAAATGTTAACGTCACTTTTGCAATAAAGGACAACATTTTGTACATTTGAAATTTGATAAGGAATCCTAGTTTTCCTACCCCTCAAAGAATTGTCAGATAAGGGAGCTTAATGTATATTCCAAATTTCTCTTATTTAGCATGCTGCCTATCTCAGAATGAAGTTGTTGCTTTAAGAGAACAGAGCAGAAGTAAAATAATGGAAAGCCAACAACCACTGGAGCCATGTCCCCCCATCCAGCTTTTAAGAGCCACAAACTTCACTGGCAAAATCTCTGTCAGACTCCTGTGTTCTCCTCCAACTGGAAGAGGGCAAGGGAATAAAAAGCACTTATTGAAACCCCCAATTCAAATACCATTAACCTATTTCTAATAAATGAGTATTTTTGGCCCTTGTCTCAGACTTGTATTTCTTCTAGTTACTCTGGCATTGATACACTATTGAGATTATCATATAAAAATATACACAGAAATTCAAGATTACCTAAAGTTTAAGGCCAATAGGGAAAACAAAGAATTCATCAACTTTGCTGAACTTTATTTACCAGTTAATACCAAGTGGTAAAGTGAATGACTCCATGTTCTTCTGATAGCTATTTATAAAGTTATACCTTTACAATATTTCAAAATTCAACTGTGTAAACTTATCTGACAAGTCAAATGTGTCCTGGCTTCACTCACTTGAGGGCTGGAAAGAACTACCAAGCACTCTGTCAAAGACTTAAAAAGCTCTCTCAGCCTGCCCACTGGGACAGCTCTCAGTCTCAACAAAGCATGCCAGCTGATGGCCGAGCTCGTGCCACACCTTGTCAAACTGCCAAGTCAGGCATTCAACAAGGCAATTACAAAAACAGGCTATAATTTGTTGGTGACAGTTAAAATAGAAAGGCAACGTGGATCTACTGATGGAGGGGGGAACATTGGCTCCACATTTGCTTGAATTGTCAGAAAACACAATTAGACAAAGCTGACTTTCAGAGGCCTTTGTGAACAAACATTTGGCCAAATATTTACTAACAAACAACATGATGCCAAGCACACATTACCTCATTGTCAGATGTCCTGGTTAAAATCCCAATCTAGAACATAAGGGGGGGGGGTGAAATTTTAGAACAGATTGTTTATATTTCCAACACAATATTTTAAGTACTCATATTCTTTTCTTCTTCATTCTTACTTTTTAAAGGGCAGTGTACGTAGAGTACTAGAGATCACCCCTGGACTGTAACTTGCTACAGAAAAGCTGGGTCTGTGGACAGGTTAACTGTAGACACACTTTCTGGCATGAGGCAGTAATGGATAATGGTCATCACTATACCTTCTGTGAAAATGCTGTTAAGCATTTCCACTAAAATCAACGATTGTCTGGGAAGAGACAGCGGAAGAACAGCTTTTGACCCCTCAATCCTATGCTTATTTCCAAAGCAGTAGCCAAGAAGGGGTGAAAGATAGTTTTATGGTGACTATAATAATGAAACATTCCAAAGAGAAAACATAAATAAACATAAGCTGACAGTTCCAAAGGAAAAAAAAGAATGTACTTTTGTTATGATGTTTTTATGACATTAAAATATATTCATTTCAGGTTGAAATTAATTAAAAAAGGGAAATGTAATTTTAAGCAAGTTAAAGTACTGCCAGGCCTTTATTTTTTTACATTTTATTTTTTAAAGATTTATTCATTTATGCATTTAAGAACTGGGGTACAGGTCAAAGGTGAAGGGGGTTTAGAGGATTCACCAGACACAGAGTGGGGAACAGAACAGGAAGATTGACTGAAATACACTGCTGAGGGGAGCAGCGAGAGAGACAGGAGAGGTCTGCTTCACCATGTGGGGTGCTCTCTGGCTGGCCTGGGATGGAACTCCAGCTGCTGCAGAGGCTGCAGATTGCTTCATAGTGCAGCGCTTAACCCCTTGTACCACCAGGTAGGCCCCTGCCAGGCCTTTTAAAGTTTGCTTTTGTGGATTAAGACTTCAAAAACAAATAGTCATGATTACCAAATTCAGGTTTTTCAAGATGGAAGGGCAAGTGTTTGGGTACAATAACATAAGAAAACCATTGAAAACTCAGATTCAATGGATTCTGTCAGAGATGACTCCCAATAAACAGTTTTCACACATTCTAAATAATATCCTCAAAAGAGTATTATTCTAAACAATGAGAAGTGTATCAACTGAACATGTACTAATGAATGTTAGGTAAAAGGATCTTTGATGAAACTTTTTTATAGGAGAGTCTTAATTTTCTACTCACTGAAGAAGGAGTAACAATAAGCCTTTCTCCTTCCACTAAAAGCTGTTTAGAGTACCATGCCATCATTTAATTTTACATATTCAAATAAGACATTTGGCATCTATTCTACCTCCTTGCTCTCACCAACTCACTCCTAGGATGTGATTTAAAAATGTGGTATACTGTTCCCTCAAAGGAACAGTATTATATGAGTGGAAGGAAAAGCTCTAACATAAAGGATTTCAACATTTTTTTCATATGCTGCTAAATCAGAGCAGCCCTCTTAGAATAATTTGGCAATTAAAAACAAGGTGCTTGAAAACATTCATGCTTTTTTGACCCAGTAATTCTAACCCAGAGACTATATCCCAAAGACATTATCTGAGATACAGTAAGAATCTTATGCACAAAAGAGATGTTATTTAAAAAAAATTATAGCCAATATCTAATCATAAGTACATTAACATATATTCCATATATAACACTATGGCATCAATAAGTATTTTTACATAGTTTCTAATGACAGAATGTATATTAACATTATGCTAAAACATTTGAAATTTTATAAAACCAATCCCAACAACGTATGACATTTTATTTTTTATTATCTTTTTAAACATTTATTTATTTATGTGTAGAAGAACTGGGGTATAGGCCAGACATGTGGGGGGGGGGGGTGAGAGGATTTACCAGAGATGGAGGTGGATGTACTGAAAGAGGAGCAGCAGGCGAGACAGGAGAGGTCTGCTGCTCCATAGGTGGGTTAGCTATCTGACCAAGGATCGAACTCAGACCGTAGCTCCCTAGGCCAGCAAGAAGGCCCCAAGTATGACTTTTTTTTTATTTAAAGATTTATTTTATTTATTTATACATACAAGAGCTGGGGTGTAGGCCAGAGGTGCAGGGGGTAAAGGGATTCACCAGAGACAGGGTGGGGAGCAGAACAGGTGGATTGACTGAGGAGAGCAGCGGGCAAGACAAGAGAGGTCTGCGTCACCATATGGATAGCTCCCTGGCCAGGTATCAAACTCATGCTGCAGTGGCTGCTGATAGCTTGCTAGTGCTGAGACTTAACCCCTTGTACCACTAGAGAGGCCCAAATATGATGTTTTATAGGGGAAAAAAAAAGGTTAACACTGATTAGATATTCAGAAGAATGTTAACTTTTTTTTCTTCTTTTACTCTTCTATATTTTAAATGACTTACAATGTACATATATTGTTTTTATACTTAAAGTTCACACTTAGAAATTCTATTAATTTAAGCAGTGCTTTTTTAATTCCAGCAAAAAATGGAAATTTGTATCTTTCTGAGCTTTTTCTTACTGGTTACTTATCTGTTACTGCTGTTTTTCACTATAATAAATAACAGGTGGCTGAATGTTCAAATTACAGTACTAGATATTTTAATGAAAAAAGTAAGCATTTAACTGTTGAAGTGCTACAGGGCACTTAGTACAGAAGTTTCTGATTTAACTTTTTCTGCCCCAAAGTGCCTGAACCTAAGTAATCACCTGGACACTTGTAATACAGGTTCCCTTTCTTAACCAATTAACTAAAATGGGCACAGGCTTGCTCCAGATACCCAAAAGGAAGAAGACAAACAAAGAGCCAAAAGCTTATTTAGAAAATGGGGAAGTGGGGATAAAAAGGAAGGCTGATAAGCAGAAACAACATGGAAAGCAGAAACTACCATCTCTGTTTCTCACCACTGTCTCCAGATCATTTTTGGCAGGATCTGCCGTGCACAGAAAGAAGAGAGAGTTACATGGTGAGACCCTTCTCTCAGCCTGAAACCTTCTCTGCCTGAGTCTCCTGCTCACTTCTGAAACTCATGTATGTTACCTTGTGTGATATGCTCCCCAAGTCCTTCAACAACCTTCTCTGTGATCCCACAAGAACTCTGTACAGATGACTATGCAAGTTCTAGTTACATTAGACTGAAGCAACTAAGAGAGGGGAATAGATTCAGTTATATAGACTAGACTATGCAAAATGAAAGGAAGCTGACCGCACTATTTACAATAGGCAAAACCTGGAAACAACCCAAATGCCCAAAAATAGATGACTGGATCAGGAAGATGTGGTACATATACACACTGGAATATTATTCAGCAATCAAAAAAGATAAGCTCATGCCATTTGCAACAATGTGGATGGAGCTAGAAAGAATTATGCTCAGTGAAATAAGCCAGAAGGAAAAAGAAAAATATCGGATGGTTTCACTTATAGCAGGAATATAGGGGAACCAAATAATACATCAGTGTAAAAAAATAATGACAGTACAAAACAAAGCAAAACCAGACAATTATAAATCAGAGACATACTGCAGGGGAGGAGGAAAGAGAGGGATCAGAGGGAGGGAGGGAGAACACAGGGAATTGAGGTGATGACGCACAGGTGCATTGGTAAAGGAAATTCTATGGGGACTACACCTGAGGGGGTGGGGGGAAGCAGGCATTGTTTAAAAATGAACAATGATGTAAAAAATTTAAAAATACATTATTAAAAAAAATAAATTAAAAAAAAGGGAAGCTGACCAAGAATGATCCTCTAATCTTGACCATCAAAAGACAATGTCTGAAAATGGGGTTCATGGAAAAATGTGGCATCTCAACTATACTTCAGTTTCTTGGTTTTGTTTGTTTGTGTGTGTGTGTGTGTGTGTGTAGAGTAGCTGGGGTGTAGGCCAGAGGTGCAGCGGGGGTGACAGGATTCACCAGGGACAGAGTGGAGAGCAGAGCAGGTGGATTTACTGAAATACACTGCTAAGAGGAACTGCACTACAAGTGGGCTAGCTCCCTTGCGGAGATCAAACTCAGGCCATAGCAGTGACAGTGCTGAGACTTAACTCCTAGTCACCAGGGAGGCCCCTCAACTGTACTTTAAAGGACAGGTATAGTTTTGAATTCAAGAAAGTTAAGGAGAAGGAAAGGGAATGGGAAGTCAAAAGCATTTGAGTAGATAGGTGATGGGTGTAATAAACAGAAAGTTAGACAAAAGAAACAGTTTGAACAAAGACAAGGAAGCAAAAAAATGTAAAGAACGTTTCACCAGGAAGACAACTCAGTTTGGATCTATACAAGGAAATACAGAAGATACAGCTGGAAAGGTACTTTGAAATAGGTATCCACAACCTTGAATGCCAAACAATTGAGTGGATTTTAAAAACCATCAGTAATTAAATCTAGGAAAATTACTCTGACAGCACCTTATGAGGTGGGTGGGAGAAGAGAAACCCTTGAAGAGATACAGATTGTCTTCTCCTTCTAAATCACTTAAGTTACATATAAGGCAAGAAATACAAAGTTGCAAGATAGTTTGGCACTATACTGCCTTATGAAATATAATTAACCTGGTAGGCTTCTGTTTTACATGTAAGTCACAAATTTTTATACTGATTGAAAATATGACATAAAATTGGTTAAAAATGGCACCTGTAGTCATTTCTATTAGTTAGGCATTTAGCCCTTGGTCCAAAACCTAACCTCATATTAGAGATATTTCTATAGAAAAACATTATCATCTTTAGTTTGACTCTGTATCTTCCACAGGAACAGAGCCCTCATCATGGGGAAGTCTCATGTAAAATCAAAGGGAGTTTAATGAAGTTGCTTTTTGAAGAGGCATTCTGCTTACCAACCTATCTTTTCTAAAACACGTAGATTATTTTTATTATAAAACTAATGTGTAATTAAGATGGTTAACACTGAATACTAGGTAAGATCCTTAGCGATTAGCATTTAAAAAAAGATACTTACCAGACTGGTGCTGTGAAGTGACTCTGTCACAGACTTAGTTGAGGCTTCCTCCTGACCAGCAGCAGACACCACGGAGGCCGCGGCGTGTTCCTGAGTCAGGCCACCCACCTGCCCACTACTTGTACTCTTTAGCTTATCTGCAATTCGCTGGTTTTCTTTCTCTAGCTTAATTTTGGCTAATTGTGCTTCCAACATCCAATGTTCTTTTTCCTGCTCCAGCTTGGAAATTTTCTCCAAACTCTGCTGAACCTTGAAAGCAACAGAGAATTCTGTACTCATTGGGTGATGCACACAGAAGTTAGTGGCTAAAAAAAATACCTATAAAATGTAAACCAAAACTACCTAACAGAGCTGAAAATAAAAAAAAAAAAAAAACTTGGAATAGGAAAGATTTATTACACAGGATACACAAAACATAAAGATGAATTAAGAAACTGAACTATACTGAAATCAAAAATCTATTCATCAACAGTCACCATTAAGAGAACAAAAAGGAAAGCCACAAAGTGGAAGAATTTATCTACAAAGCAAGTATCCAACAGAAGACTAATAGTTAGTACATATAAAGAATCTCTACAAATCAATAAGGAAAATATAGACATCCCAATAGAGAAAGAGGAAGGAAAAAACACATGAATAGGCATTTGAACAAGATTATAAACATAAAAAAGATAGCTGCTCATTGTTACCATTTGTCAAGGGAAAGCAATTAAAAACTACACAAATGACCAAAACTCAAAAGACAGAAAATACAAAAGTGGGCATGTTTGTGGAACAATTGTGACTAATACAGTGCTGGGAGGAATGGAATTGGGGATAAACACTGAATAATTATTTGGCAAGATCTTTTTTTTTTTTTTTTTTTTTTTAATTTATACAAGAGCTGAGGTACAGGTCAGAGTCGTGGGAGGGTGAGAGGATTCACCAGAGACAGAGCTGGGAGCAGAACAGGCAGACAGACCGAAAGCACTGCTGAGGGGAGCAGCGGGCGAGGCAGGAGAGGTCTACCGCACCATGTGGGAATCTCCCTGGATGGCTGGGAATCAAATCCGCGCTGGGGAGGCAGCAGGCAGCTTCACAGTGCTGCGCTCAACCCACTGCACCACTGGGGAGGCCCTGGCAAGATCTTTTAAAGCAGAACAAACCCTATCCAGAAACCTGCATTTCCACTTCTAGGTATATACACGGCAGAAATGTATGTGAGTTTACAAAAAGACATGTATAGGAAGGTTCATAGAACCACTATGATTGCCAAAAACTGAAACTACTTAAATATTCATAAGCAAAAAATGAATAAATTATGTATATTCATATAACAGAATACTCAATGGCAATGAAAAATGAACAGATAACAACTGCATACAACATGAATGAATACTACAAACACAGTATTGAACAAAAGAATTCAAACTTAAAAGAGTCTATTATACTGCATAATCTCTTTTTTAAAAGTTCAATATCAGGTAACAAAACTGATCTACAATATTAGACACAGGTTAATGGTTATCTTTTACAGCAGAGTACAAACTAGAAAGAGAGCTGGGAAAGGCTTCTGGGGCCCTGGCAAAAAATAATTTTTAAGGTATACCTTTCATAAAGAAATGTGCTTTTAAATTTTATCTAGGTTTATTAGTGTGTTTACTTGTGAAAATTCATTTGGGATATACATTAAGGATTTGTATAACTTTTAAGTTTGTTATACTTCGAAAAGAAGTTTAAATCTCAGGGCAAGTAAAAGCTTGAGAATTACATAAAAATAAAAGCAATCTTGCGGTGAGTTCCATATGCTTTACCAACCATCATGGTTGAATAATTACCATGTAGCAGGCACTGTTCTGGGGCCTTTCCTCCCATTATCCCACTGAAACCACCTAACAGTCCTCTAATTCTCATTTCTCAAGAACTAAAGCTCACAGTAACTCAACCACCTGTTAAGCTAGCAAATGGCAAAGCCAGGATTTGGGATCCCATCTGTCTGGCTCACAAGTCTGATTATTTTCACTATTATCATACCGCCTTCCATTGGCTCAATTAATCCTACAAGAACTTGAAAGGTAGGTATTATCTTCACTTTAGAGACTCAGAATGCTTATCAAACTAGCCTGCAGCTGGTAAATGGCAAAGTGGGGAAACAACAGCTTTGAAGTCAGATAGTAGTACCACTTATAGCTATTTAGGGCAAAAGCTACTTAATTTCTTTGAGTCTTATTTTCATCACATAAAATAAGAAAATCCAAAATCAATTTTTAGGATATTTCACATTCTATTGTTTGTGTCAGGAATTTTGTTTTCTAGAAATGATTCTAGAGTAATTTTTTAGCTCCAATATCCTAACACATTAATGTCTAAAAATAATGTGTCCAATAAAAATAAGATCAGGATAGACAAAACATTGTTGCAGATGAGTTTATTTGTGCTTTCTTTAAAATGTTTCCAAAACTAAAAGCAAGCCAGGTATTGGAGTGAACAAATATCTGGAAAAAGCTAAACTGGTATCAGTTTGTACAACTTCTAAAAAAGACAGTAGTACCACCCACCTGCACCTGCCCCCCAAATTCAATTCACCAACTGAATATTAGAAATTTTTCATTCCTGTTCATTTAAGAAATAAAGCTAACCCATTGAGTCACTAACCTGTTGACTTTTTCTGTCTGCTTACTTCAGACACTTAAATTTAGTGCCTGAAGAAAGAATAGCCACAGTGGTCAAAGTGTGGTGAAATTAACGGCAATTATAACATCAACTGAATCAAGACGACTTATTTTGAAGTATCAACAAATGCTGATAAATAAATTGATTATAGTGCTTTTTTAGTACATGTTAAAACCATTAACTTTACATGTTTATTATGTAGCCTCTTAAGTAAGTCCATGTACATTAAAAATCTTTTCCATATAACATGTAACATTTAACATATAACATTTAAACAAGTACCATAATTTTCCAGGTGCCATACCTGTTGTGCAAGGCCTTCTCGGCTTTCAGTAGAGCTAAGAAGGATACGGCGGTTTCCCAGTGCTTCCTCATAAGGCACAGACTCCAATAAGGGCTATGAAAAAAGCATCATAAGAATTAAAAGAAAACTATCTTCTAATTTCTTTTTGCAATGACCATGTATTATGATTATATTCAAAAAATATATAAACATATTTTGATTTTTTTTTTTTCTACAAGGTTTTCTGAAATGTGACACCTAGTGACTGCCTAGCTGCCTAACTCTAGATGTTATCAGGCACTGGGGACATGAGTACAGCAGGATCTGTGCACACATCATATGTTAGGTGAAGTGTGGGTCTCTGTCACCTCCTCCTTCCCAAAATCTGCCCCCAGCACTCACCAACTACCTGTGACCCTAAACTGTATAAAACCTAAAGAATATGAATTATGGAAAAAACACAACATTCTCTGGAATTATTCCTGTTTTTGTCTCTGATCTAAATGTTAACAGCAACTTACAAACCTTTCTTAAAGCCTTCATGTAGGCAGCAGCCTTTTTCTTATACTGCAACATGCATTCAGCTGAAAGAGGACTAATGAATCCACTTGCTGCCTTAGGCCCATAGCTCAGTGAAGCAATGAAGTAGTCCACATTGTTGCTGAAGAAAGATGCAATCTAAACGAAGTATGACAAGAAGATAAATTTTGTTTTCCAATAATATGTCTAAAATCTATGTCTAAGAGTTTTCAGAGCAAAGTCAAAGATGCTCAGAATGGAAATGAAATTTCAAATCCTGCCCATAAGTCCACATTTCTTTTTTTGAAGAGAATATCTAAGCAATTGTTTATAATAAAAAGAGGATACAGTGTAAATATTAAGAACAGACTTCTCACAAGTCTTAATCTTGACAATTTCTATTCTTCTTAAAACCAAGAGTGATTCTAATTTATTTTGTAGATGATGTTCATTATCTGCTTACCTCAATAATTTCTGCTACTGTTCTCAAAAAGATCCATGTTTGGGTTTATATATTGCATTTATTTTTTAACTTGAAAGTTTCCTATTCTAACATAAGAAAGACACAAGCATCTTGAGTGTGTTCTCTACTTAAATTTTATAAACCTCAATTTGTGAATTACAAATACAACAGGGGAAAAAAGACTGAAAATACAGTAGATCCCTGTCATTTACAGATTTAACATTTGTTAAATCTCTGTAAGCAGACACAAAGATCATTACTATAATTTTGCTGACCCATGAATTTGAATCTAGTGTTATGTGAAATGTTGATATAAATAAAAATGTGCAAAGGTTCTTAGCCGGAAAAATTAATGTATTAGATACATTAAAAAAACAACCTATTTTGATAAATCAGATAAAGTAACTTATGAAACAAAGTATTCTACTTTGCAAAAATTGCTCAAAAAGTAAGCAATTAATCACTACTGGACTAAAGGGTTTTTTTTTTTCCCCCAATAATATTTTACTATGTCAAATGAAATCTTAAATAGTATTCAAGAAAATGAGGATTCTAGAAATCTTGAGCTACAGATTCCTTGTGAATAACATGAATAATCACATACCCAGTGTTTATGGTGTTCATATATGGTGAGATTTCTCTAGCATTTCTCTATTTTCCAAACATTCCTTGAAAAACATGTCATATTTTCCTACTAGGTTTTTTTAATTCCATATTATAAAGTTTATTTTCATGAAATGACATTAGCAAAGTATTAAGTCGCCACCAACTAATGTTAATTCAGATACTTATTTTAGCCCACTTTCAAAAATTTCAGAGTAAAATCAATCTTTTTTGAGATAACACTTTAAGGTTTCAGGTAAAGCAAATCTAAAACAAGCCATGAAATATCCAGGTATTTAATACTGAAGAGTTCTCATAAAAGGTGGCAAATGCAGAAATTCCTATAAAATGTCAACGTTCTCTTTTTCCTGAATTTTTCTTAATTGAATCAAAGTTAGAATTATCTTAGAAAGCCTTTGGCATGCCTGTAGATGGAAGTGTTTAAAAGAGAAAAATGGAGATGATCTTCTAGCTCAGGATCCTGTGGGCACAGATATGTGAGCTAAAGATAAGAGCTTTAATTATTACCCTGTATTATGGCCCCAAACCAGTCTCAGTTTGGGAGAGATGACACTAAATATCTAACATGATCTTATGATCATTTCTGATTAACTTAAACCACCTGAAAAAAAATGTGTTCATATCATGATCAACCTATCAGGAAAATAACAGTATAACAGAGATTACACTTACTATCCTGAGAAATTATGTTGAGTCTGCTGAAATAAATGGGCTAAGACAGTCCAAATTCAGTTCTTTCAGTTTTATACATATGGGTAATTCTTAAAGAAGTTTTAATCATTAAAGACGATGATGATAGCAACAAGAATACACATTCTGAGAACATGACAAGTGCCAAAATCAGAATATCCAAGATAGAGGGACTTTTAAAGAAACTGCACTTTGGGCAGTTTTTAATAGTTATTAAGTACTTAATGATCCAAATGATTATTATCTAATATCGAGGGTTTGATGAAGACACATGTTGAAGCCAACTTAAAAGTCCTTGTTAAGATACAAAACTACTGAGATAGCATTAAGACAAATGTTACAAAAATCAAACCAAAGCTAGGAGGGGAAAAAATTATTAACAAAGGTTTATTGCTTTTTTCCTCTTTATGCACAATCCCAATTTCTACAGAGCAGAACTGACATACACAAAAGTGTATATTATGACCACTAGAACCTTCAAATCATCAAATATTTCACTAAAACAGTAATTAACTTATTTGACAAATGCGGCTACTCAGTATTATTTTAATTATTGGATAGGAAGGAAGGAAAGGAAGACAACTCTATTTTACAAAATATCCTGATATTCCAAAGCCCTTCTACATATCAATTTTCCTATGCCATTCAAGATTAAAAAAGGATAGAGAAAAGCATAAAAAAAGAATTGAATTTAATGTGAATATAAACCTGAAAAAAATTACCTTCCCTGCTCCATTTGTTAATGCCACTACTGATGACAGGATACAGTCATTAGTTGTTATGAGCTTCTGTGTTGCTGTTGGAAGTTCATGCTCTATGGTAGCTTTTTGGCTATAATGTTTGGAAATATCTACAAAAGCAATTATATGAAAATTCATTACTATCCATATACAGGTTGCATATAGATTACCATTCTGTTAACTTCTTGTATCTACGCTCACCAATTTACAAAGTAAGTTTGAACAAAAAATGGCCCTAAATAGCAGGATTGTGCTATTAGATCATAAATCCATGTGGAAAGAAGACAGAAAAGAAAGGGTTTCCTACCACCATCCTGGTGTCTCTACAACATCCACCAACTTGTGCGTCTTATCTTCAAGTTATTTGAGTGTTAGCCCTTATTCTAGTGGTAGGTAAACAAGCCTGACCAGTATTTAACAGTTAAAAACCCTTGTGATAGCACACGAAGCACAAATGAGAACTGAGTTGATACTTTTATAAGCAAACCATAAAGCTGGAACAGAACAGCCAATATATACACAATGTCCCACAATACTTAATGGACCTTAGCTAGTTTGCCAATACACATTTCTAACAATGAGAAGTATCTACATAGCCATATAAGGGTTGGATTCCCCAGTCTGGCTTCATGTGCTACTCTCTCTAGTCCAAGAATATTACAACGAAGCCTGTGGTTAGAAGAGCTTAGGCATAGAAGAAAGGCATAGAAAAAAGGCTTAGGCATAAAAGTGTGACGAGAAATTATATTACGACTATAGTAGGTGAGACGGCCAAACAGCTAAGCGTGGGGTTTTCTGGGTCTCTAAAAAATAAAACAAGTTTGTCCTGTAAATAGGAAAAAAAGGGGAGTATTATTAAGACAACATTGATTTACAAAAAAGGGGAATTATATTTTTAAATAATAAAGTGTTTGCAATACGGCCTCCCTTGAATGTTTTAGGATACTTCCAGCATTAAAATTACCAACAAAGCTAAAAATAAATCACAAAATGCGGAAATTAACTTTTATGCCAGGTGTGTATGCAGAAATTTCATTTACTTAGAATCAAGTAACTCAGTTGCTTTTAAACAGAAAATAAGACTATAAAGAAATAGCACTTGAGATTTAACCTGATATGAATGATTATGACATTTAACACAAAATTAGTTTCATGAACAAGATTATTTTTACTAAAATTTTAAAACTAGGAAATTTTTATTTATCTATTTTATATACATATGTATCCAAACTTCTCCTGTAAGATACATTTACATTTACAAAAGATGAGTTTTTGTATACCCTTCAACCAGTTTTCTCTATTGCTAACATCTTACATTTCCAGGTACAGTTGTCACAGAGAAGGAACCAACTAATTGGTATATTATGTTCATGTTTTAAAACAAAAAAACAGTGATCCTCTACATACTCACAACATATTCATGTAAATGAAAATTTAACTGGAACACTGAAGAATTTTTGTATACTGAACTTGCTAGTTTACATTTTCTTTCTACAAACCACAGAGTTTTATTCAGTGTTTCACTGGCAAATACAATGCTATAATACAGCATGGTTGGCAGGCAATCTTGGTAGGTTGGTAAGTGACTAAAATACTTATGCAAGACATACAACACTAAGAACACTGGCACAGCTTCTTTTGGATCAATGCGACTATACTTTGACTATAATAATTCTCCCAATTGTTTATACTTTTTTGAGTCCAAATATTTAGTTATTTAGGATGTGTCTTGACGTTAACTCCAAAATTAAAAAAAATTTGCGTGACCTACACTAGAGATTCATTTTTCTTTTATTTTTTTTCTATGAATCTGCTATAGACATAAGAATAAATGTCAAACAAATTTTACTTGGAATGCCACTTGTTTAAAAATTAAGTCACTCCCATTTTAATCCCTTGCAGAATACATTTTTATAAATTTCTTTATCTTTTTACACTAACAACAGCCTTCCTTCCTTCTTTTCTTTCTCCCTTCTCCCCTCCCTTCTCTTTCTCCCTTCTTGCCATCCTTCCAACTTAGATCAAGCAAAGCAGGAAAGGAAAAGGTTTGAAATAAAGAGTTCTCTTAAAAACAAAACTTAGTCTGTCAACGCAAGTTAATGCTCACTCTGACTTTTCATGAGATACTTAACAGTCTTCCAAGCTAGGTAAAAAGACAGACTTGAACTGTAAACCTAGCAACAAGACCCTAAAATCTGCTTGCCAGCCATACTTTGTCTTTTTCAATAGCCTCTCTTCATCGTATGTTCATTTTCAAGGAACCACAAAGTGGGTTTAGGGAGCCTATTATTCTATCAGCTTATGCCAAATAATAACAGTAACATCCTTTGATTTGACCACTTGGCATCTTCTCAATCTTATGCATGAACAAAGGCATCTTTAGAAAGCCTTGTATAAGATAGAAATATGAGTAAAATTAAGATTTTTATGCAAATGGAGCTTTAAGACCCCTCTCATTTCATAGCTACCCTCCAGTGCCTTAGTCCCTCCTAGACAAGAATACTGGAGAAACCACTAGCAAGAACAAACCATAGTATTAGCACAGGAATAGAAAATACCACCAAAATTCCATTCACTGTTCCTTCATTTACTCCAGCATATTCCAAAAGGAAAAGGAGAAAACCTAAAGCCATCAGGAACACAAATTAAAAAGACAGGACCCAGAATCACATGCTACGAAGCGTATGAAATGCCCTTCAACAGATCATATTCTTAGAAGCACACAAGCACTGACCAAAGCTTAAAAACAGACTTTCATTCCTTAAGGAGTTAAAATGGACACTGTAAAGATAAAAATGTATGGGAAATTAGTGCATTCTTTCTGAGGACTTTAAACTTTAGTTTCCTCAATTCTTTCTTGCTTAGTCTCTAACAAGAGCAAAGTATCTTGCTAAATGCCTTTGAATAGCATGTCTGGTTTGATAAAATTCACACACCTGCCTTAAGTCAGTGTGATATGTATTTTTGGCTAAAAGTAGTGTGCATAGGGTTTCTCTTCGGCACTTTGTTTACTTTCAGAAATGAAGCAGATGGGAAAAGCAGAAGGCAGTGAGCTGTGCACTTCAATGGAAGCCAAATGCTACTAAACCTTTATCTGGGGTCTATTAGCCTTGGCAGTATTTGTTTAAATCTCACTCAGGCAGATCTGAATAAGTGGGACGAAGTGTTTTAAGCTTATTTATATTCTTTGTCAAGTCTCACCTTTCATGACATCATGAAATCCATGCAGAGCAGCACCAACATTTGTTAAGACAGAACTGTAGTTTGTCCGAAGAAGTCCATCTGGCTCCGTACCTGGGAAACCAAAATCACAAGCCTAAACATTTCCCATAAGATTTCACCTGAAAAATCAACAACCCACCACCTCCCTCTACTTTTGGCAAGAAAATGAAGATTGCTTATGATAAATTTAAAATAATGACTCTTATAATCATTACAAACACATTCTGATACAATGGTGATAAAATATCAACGTATCTAACTGATCTGCATCCCCCATGTCCACAGATATTTTTAATGGTTAAGCATCAAAATTAAACTGCTAAGCAGGACTGTCTTTCATGATTCTACTTGAAATGAAAGTCTTTATGGTGGGCCTCCCCGGTGGCGCAGCGGTTGAGCGCTGGGTTGCGAAGCTGCCCGCAGCCTCTGCAGCGCTGGTTCGATCCCCGGCTGCTCCTCGGCCACCGGAGGAGGATCCCACATGGTGCGCAGACCTCTCCTGCCGCCCGCTGCTTCCCTCAGCAGTGTACTTCAGTCCTTCTGCCTGCTCTGCTCCCCACTCTGGCTCTGGTGAATTCTCTCACCCTCCCACGCTTCTGACTGTACCCAGTGCTTGTATAAACAAAAACAAACAAACAAACAAATAAAATAAATAAATAAATAAGACATGCCTCTATTAAAAAAAAAAAAAAAAGAAAGTCTTTATGGATTTTCACCTTGTTACTATTTAAGATGTCTTTCATTTTTTCTTTCCCTACATATTATTTAGTGGGTTACTAATAACATTATTATTATTCAAAGTTCACAGAGTTCCACTTCCAGCATGAAATTATGAACAGTTCCACAGATCCACTCACCAACAAACTAGTGAAAATTATTTAAAAACAAGTATTTGAAACTCTGGAAATGGGTTATACAGCAAATAAAGAAACATTTGCAAGAGTAAATCATTAACAACTAGGCCAGATGAGCAAGTCTGTAGTATGTGAAGCAAGACCCTCTCTCTCTCTCCCCCCACAGCTCAGCAAGCTAGGAATCCCACTCCAGACTGGTGAATCCAAGAAAAAATTACTCTCCTTCCCTTCATTCCCAGCTGAAGGGCTGCCTGCTGCTAAGGCTAAATTTTGATTATGACTCTGAGGTGGGGTTTCTTTCTTTCACCCAGCCCCAACTCATGGGATGAGGTCTCTACTTTGGGCACAGTGTTGCTGAGAATACAGGACCCCCGATCACCCTTCCCCACCTCACTGACATGTGCACACTGAAACGCAAGGGAAGAGGCCTGGGGCTGCTGCCCTACTCCCACCATGGTGCAAAGGCCTCATTCTGATAGTAGTACGCATAGTTCACAGCCCCTGCATCTGAGTCAAGGTGCAGAGATTTAGCCCGAGGGAGCAGGCCTTTAAAATAAAGTTCTCAATCTCTTGCCAAAGGAATTGATTTAATTCACAAGAGTATAGAGAAGTTTAAGCCTAAATGTGCTCCAAAAATAAAGGAGCTTGTGTGGAAAGCAATTAAGAGGAAATTGGCAGATTCAGTAGAGATATTAGCTAAACTGTAGGTGAATTGGTTTACCAGAGAAAATCAAAAGAAACAGTGAAAAAGAGCCTCAGGTCTCAAATATGGATCTCAAAATCTATACCTACTAGGTATGTGTTAGGTCTATAAATACACCTACATAAGAATCTAGATTTAATTGGATCAGATGGTGAAGCAATTTATGTCACCAAGGTATTACTGAAGACAAGAGAACAATACGCCAGCAATTAATGAAGCTTGAACCTGGGTGTGTTTAGAGAGACAGTAAAAAAACCCTCCCAAAACCATTGTCATCCCAGGGTGACTATGCACATGTCCAAGGTCTAACCACTGAGAAGAAAATCAGGATGCAAAATTTATACTATAGAAATACTATAAAATAATGTTTAAAGAAAGTGAAGATTCATATAGATGAGAAAACACACCAGGTTCATGAATCAGAAAACTTGACATTGTTAAGATGATAGTACTTCTACTAGTTCCTAGGGCTGCCATAACAAAGTACTGAAAATGAGTGGATTTAAACAACAGAAATTTATTCTCTCACAGTTCTGGAAGCCAAAGTTTGAAAAAAGCTGATGAAATGGCCACAATCCCTCCAAAGGTTCTAGAGGAGAACCCTTCCTTGCTTCTTCCAGCTTTTGTTGGCCCCAACTTTACCTTGGCTTGTGACAGCCTAACTCTAATCCCAGCCTCTGCCTTCTCCCCTGTGGCTTCCCTGAGTCTCAATCTGTCTCTCAATCTCTCTCAATCTCCTTATAAGGATACCAATTATTTGAACTGGTAGGGCTCTTGAAAATATACTAAGTAAAAGAAAGCAGTCACAAAAAATATACACCACACATTTGTATGAAATGTTCCCAATAGACAAACCTATAAATAGTTGCCTAGTGCTGAGAAGGGGTGATATAAGCAAATAAAAGGGTGACAGCTAAAATGTACAGTCTTTCTACTTGAGGTGATGAAAATATTCTAAAATTGATGTAGTGATGGTGCATGTATCTATGAATATACTAAAACCATTGAATTGTAAGGTATAAAGACAGAAATTGTCTCCCATATAAATTGTTAAAGCTATTACCAAAAAAACAAATTACAGTACAGCAAAGTCACAGCATTCTTTTTTGTTTGTTTTTAAAGATTTATTTTATTTATATTATGCATACAAGAAATGACAATGTAGGCCAGAGGTATGGGGGGGTGAGAGGATTTACCAGAAAGAGTGGGGAGAACTCTTAAAGACATCATTTAAACTGAGCTCCATTCAATGACCTAAAAATCCTCTTTTCAAATTACACCAAAAGGAAACAAATAGCACTTTTACTTATACCTCCCCAATGCTACTTGTTGGAAAGCTGCTATATATATGTATGCTTGTCCTCTACATTTAAAAAAGAGGAAGAAAAGATGTCTTCAATGCCTGATAACTGTAGTGCATTCTTAAATTTTACTTAACAATCACATGTACCCCCATTTTGTAAGTGTGAAAGCAGACACAGAGAATAAAGTGATTTGCCCAAGGTCATAAATGTATAAAGGGATGGAAGATTTTAATTCAAGTTTTTCTGATTCCAGGTTCTAGGCGCTTCTCACTCACACAAACTAGACCAGCTGCCTCTTCCATATTCTAGTACTCTTAGTTCTTCAAGTTAAACAAGAAACAAACACACTTACTTGGCAAAGCAAGAAGACTGACGTAAGTCTGAAGCTTCTCAAACACAGCTGTCATCTTTTTCATGTCCTGAGACAGCTCTAAATTCCTGGCTCTTAATGCAGACGTGCAAAGAGAAGATTCACATTCTTCTTCTAAACTAGGAATGGGCAGATTTTTTAAAAGTGAGTATCCTGAACAATTTTCAGCTATCTCTAAGAAACTACATAAATCTCAAGCAACTATATCCAAAGAAAGACTCTGAACTTTGCATAAAAAGAAATCTGATGTCATTTATACGTTTCCATTTTTTATATCATAGTACATACACATGCTCGTGTCAAATGCACAAATCATAGAATTCTGTTACTCAAATACCTTCTTAGGTTGAATTAGAAAACAAGATGACTCTTAAAACACGTATCTTTTTAAATAATGAAATTTTATATTTTTGATAAGCTAAAGCCTAGAACTCGTTTTGCAAGGACTTATAAACCATAATTATTGTATATGTTTAGTATCTATAAGTTATTCATGTATGTATTTTCTAAAACTTACTTTGTAATGTACTATATTTGTTCTTATTTCTCTTTTGTTCCAATTGAATTTTTCTTTTTTTTTTTTTTAGAGCAAGTTGGTTTTTTTAAAAAAAATTTTTTTTTAAGATTTATTTATTTATTTATACAAGCACTGGGTACAGTCAGAAGCGCGGGAGGGTGAGAGAATTCACCAGAGCCAGAGCAGGGAACAGAACAGGCAGAATGACGAAACACACTGCTGAGGGGAGCAGCAGGCGTGGCAGGAGAGGTCTATTTAGCCATGTGGGACCCTTGCCGGCGGCCAGGGATCGAACCTGCGCTGCAGAGGCTGCAGAGGCTGCGGGCAGCTTCGCAGCCCAGGGCTCAACCGCTGCGCCACCAGGGAGGCCCTTCTTTTTTTTTTTTTTAAAGCTAACTCTTAGGGTGAAAAGATTTAGATGAATTAAGATTCTTGGTAGTTTTGGACCAAAAGTATCAAAATATACAAGCAATATTATAATTTCCAGTTACATAAATTATTTTCTCTTGCCTTTCCAGAAATATTTAAGATAGAATAAAGATTACTAAATGACATATCCTGTAAGGGTTGGAGTAGATAAAAGTTTTAGCTTATCATCTAAATAAACTACCAATAATAAAATCAAGAACATACCATTCTAAAGATACCTTAGGATTATAGATCCAAATGTACATGTTAATTGTTGTAACCCCATGTAGATATTTACAGCAAAAGAATAATGCCCAAAATGGCCATTTTTTTCCAATAAATGTGCCATTCATAATCATTGAAAATACTGGTTCACACAGCATTAGTTGGTCATAGCATTAGCCCCTGTACAAAAAAGTGCTGAAAGATCCTAGATGACCAAGTACAATTTTTTTTCTTAAATACAAATTTAAGCAGTTCAAGTCAGGATTTTCCTGACTTGCCACAAGTCCAAATTGCTTGTGGTGAAGAAAGGTCAGGCTTTCTATTACTACTTTAGTAAATCCAGCAAAGGTCACATGAATGCCCACAATTCCCAAAGCTCCCAGGCCTGGAGATATAAGTACCTTTTTAACTGATAAGGAAGAATCTTCCTGAGAAAACATATGTAAGAAGTTAAATGCTCTGAAAAAGTTTTCAATTTCACAGTTGTCTCCTAGAAAAGAAAACAATTCCAAGGTTAATAAATAAAGTTATTTGACAATGAGGCTAGCTCTTTCAGAAATAAAACACAGAAGAAAATTACCAGGACAGTTATGGTATCCTCAGTAATACTTTCAAATAAATGAAGCATTCCCTCCTCAAGAGGGCGGACGTAGGATGCATTTTCATGAAGATACTGTGAGAACTAAAAAGGGAAAGAATTCTGAATTATATCACTGGAAAATATAATAAATATCGACACATTTGTAAATGGAATTGCTGATTTATAAACCTAAGTTCTTTTGCAAACTTTTTTTGGGAAATCTGGGTTTTACACAGAAATGCTCCCCTCTAATAATCTCAGATACTATTCCCAAGCACCCAGTCCACTGCAAAGCAAGGAACTATATGAGGCAAGGGCAGACTTGGGGAAGGGATACAGCATAACAACCCAGCACCAAAGGGTCTTCCTTAAACACTTCCTTCTTAACTAGAGTCCCAATTGGGGTGGGTGGGGGGAGAGCGGGATATGAAAAATTAAACTATTTGACACATTTTTGTGTTAAGTATTTCATTTTTTAAAAAAACAAATCTATTGAAGTCAGTTTCTCATTTTTATTGTATACAGTATTCAGGGTTAACAAATTGCAGAAATATAACTGCCATCAAAATGAGGATATAAAAAGTTTTATAACTGTTATTAATATTTTATATACAAAGGACTAACTTAGTATTAAGATTCAGAAAAGCAAAAAGAAAATTTTCATTTATAAGCTATCTCAATTATCTAAGTACTTATATAACAGCTCAAATTTTGATTACTCAATATAGAGCTGTAAGGTCTCATTTTACAGAAATGTGATTCAATTGACAGGGCTAAAACAATACAGATATATGTCCTGGGCAACGAAATCTCTCTGGACTTTGGCTTTTAGAGCTGTAAGATAAGTTGAACTCAAAGTTTATGGGTCTAAACATCCAGTTTATGATTCTCTGAACGAGTCTAAACACTCAGGTCATTTTGTAACAAATGGTTTCTAAATCTCCTTCAATAATTTAAACTCATTATAAAAACCACATAGGCAAAAGCATCAAAGGTAAAATATAGAAAAAATATATATTTGAATCTCACAAGCTATGCATAATAATATGACAGACTGTGAGCCAGAAACTCCCAGCTATAATTAGTTAAATTCTCAACTCAGAAACTGAATGAGAGAATAAATGTTTGTTACTTTAAATTTTTTAGGTAATTTATTATACAGCAATGCATAACTAATATACTCACTAACATACTATCCTCTTCAGTTAAATCTGGTTTTACAAGCTACCTTAAATCCTTATTTAGAACTGGTTGGGGAGAAAAAAAAAGAGGAACAAAATTTGTCCAGTACCAAAAGCGCACATGGACTGAGAAGTGACTTTTAACCTTCTTCTTATTCCTCGTTTAATCCTCACAAAGTCTCACAATGCCCTCACAGCTGAACTGGACAAGCAGTTTCACTCCCACTCCACAAACATGCAGGAAGGGAAAAGGTCAACTGTATCACACAGATGTTTTTGCTTTTAAACAAACTGAATGATGAAAGTATACCGTGACTATAAAAAAGGAAGAGAGAAAAATGACAACAAAATTAATCTTTCCAATAACAAAATGGCACTTTTCATTATGTCATAACCTGGTCAAAAAGCTATAAAAAGGCTTAATCCTACATATAAAGAGAAGGTCTCTACCTTAACCTGTCCACAGGAGCCTTATAGAGGATGGAGCCATATTTTCTCCTTCCAAACTTTTCTCTCATTCCTCCCCTTTAAACACTTGACACATTTTTCTCAGAGCTCCCTCACTGCCCTACACATACACCCTTTCACTCTCTCTCCTATGCTTTTAGCTCAAGGATTCTGCTCGTTTTTACCTCTTGGGGGAGGGGAGTATGGGGATCTGCTATTCTGCTTCTCCATTCCAATTCTGCCCATTTTTCAAAGTCCATTCAAATTGCCAAAGAATCTTTTACAGACACTACCACAGCAGTCTCCCTCCTTGATGACCCATGGTCTACTGGCCATATCACTCACTCACACTGAGGTCCTTTTACAGCTCCCTGAGTATTTAACTTCTTAAGAATCTTCAAAACTGCATGGTATTGGAACAAGAACAGACATACAGACCAATGGAATAGAATAGAAAATCCAGAAATAAACCCACAGATTTATGGTCAACTAATCTTTGACAAAGGAGCAAAGACTATGCATTGGAGCAAAGAAAGTTTGTTCAATAAATGGTGCTGGGAAAACTGGGTCGTTACATGCAAAAGAATGAAGCTTGACCACTACCTCACACCATACACAAAAATCAACTCAAAATGGATTAAAGAACTAGACATAAGACCTGAAACCATAAAATACATAGAAGGAAATATAGGCGAAACACTACGGGATTTGCACATCAAAGACATCTTTACAGACACATCACCCAAAGCAGTGATAGTGAAGACAAAGATAAACAGATGGGACTACATCAAATTAAAGAGCTTCTGCACAGCAAAAGAGACAATAACAAAAACAAAGAGAAACCCCACCAACTGGGAGAACATTTTTGCACCCAACACTAATGATAAAGGACTGATCACAAAAATCTGCAAAGAGCTGATGAGACTCAGCAACAACAAAGAAAATAATCCAGTCAAAAAATGGGCAGAAGAGCTAAAAAGAAACTTCTCTGAAGAGGAAATGCAAATGGCCAACAGACATATGAAAAAATGTTCAACATCACTCGTAATCAGGGAAATGCAAATCAAAACTACCATGAGATACCATCTCACACCAGTGAGAATGGCACATATTAAAAAAACTAGCAACAACAAATGTTGGCGAGGGTGTGGAGAAAAAGGAACTCTTCTGCACTGTTGGTGGGAGTGCAAACTGGTCCAACCACTATGGAGAGCTGTGTGGAGATTTCTGGACCTACTAAACATAGAGCTTCCATATGATCCAGCAATTCCACTCCTAGGTATTTACCCAAAGGAAACAGAAACATCCATTCCAAAGAGCACCTGCACCCCTATGTTTATAGCAGCACTGTTTACAATAGCTAAGCTTTGGAAACAACCCAAATGCCCAAAAATAGATGACTGGATCAAGAAGATGTGGTACATATATACCATGGAATATTACTCAGCATTCAAAAAAGATAAACACATGCAGTTTGCAGCAACATGGATGGCGCTGGAAGGGATCATGCTCAGCGAAATAAGCCAAAAAGAAAAAGAAAAATACCGGATGGTCTCTCTCATAGCAGGAATCTAGAAAACTTAAATAAGGGACCAGGAAAATGAATATAAGAAAGTGAAAATCAAAATCAACAAAAAACTATGAACCAGAGACACTTTTTGGGGGGTTGGGGGGCGGGAGGGGAAGGATTGGGGTCAGAATGGGGCGTTTGCAATTGTATGGGGGAATATAAAAATAAAATTTATTATTAAAAAAAAAAAAAAAGAATCTTCATGTTTGTCCTACTTAGCTTAAGGGTCAAGACTATGATTTATAGTTTGTTCCCATCAACTCCAAAGTACTTGGCTGATGTACTGAAATGATCTGAAAATAAATAACATGTCTCCCTACTGGTTCAGGGCAAATAAGGTATCTTGAGTTAATTTTACCTTTTGATTCAATGGAGATATCGTGTCGATGGCAGAATCAACAGGAAAAATTTGAATCCTCTGTTCTGTATAGGTATGAAAGTTCAGAAGGGCCTTCACAAGATCCTGAATAAAAGCCAGAGCCTGCCCAGCAATATCTCGCATCTTCAGCTTTAAAATACAGTTAGAGCTTTAGTATACAGTTAAAGTCAACTTCAAATCATTATTCTCAAAATTCTTGTTTCAGAAAAGTCTGACAAGTATATAACTGAAAATAAAACTTTATCTTTACCTGATGTCTTCTATTGTGGAGTGGAACATTCAGAGCATTATAGTGACTATATTCTACAAAACAAAAACACGCACATTAAGTCTTTCATTTTATATTAACAAAAAAAAATGACATAGCTGCAAAATAATGAATATTCTGCAATAAAATCAACTTTACATAAAAATTTTAAATGATCGGGCCTCCCCGGTGGCGCAGCGGTTGAGCGCTGGGTTGCAAAGCTGCCCGCAGCCTCTGCAGCGCCAGTTCGATCCCCGGCTGCTCCCTGGCCACTGGAGGAGGGTCCCACATGGCGCGCAGACCTCTCCTGACGCCCGCTGCTCCCCTCAGCAGTGTACTTCGGTCCTTCTGCCTGCTCTGCTCCCCGCTCTGGCTCTGGTGAATTCTCTCACCCTCCCTCACTTCTGACTGTACCCAGTGCTTGTATAAATAAATAAATAAATCTTTTAAAAAAAAAAAAATTTTAAATGATCAAAGCCACTATATCACATTATAAAAATAATGGAATTTACACAGAATTAGTTATTTCTCAGATAAAGTAATTCTTTTAATTTTTTTTTACTTTTAGGATAAAAGTATACAAAAATGAAAAACTCTGTGTACCTAAGAAATCATTTCAAAAATTTCTCTGGGGCCTGTCAAGATTACTTAGAAAGAATCACAATGTTCTTGTATTTTCAGTTATTCTCCATTCAAGAATAACCCTTACACAGCTGCCATACTAGTCATCCAAAAATACCATTGTTTTCATGACAACACAATATTTGAAAAACCTATCATTGCTACAACTGATCTCTATGACTCAATCCTAACTTTTCCTGGTTAATTTCCATCTTTTTCACAGTCCTCTTCTAGCTTCCCAACATCTGGCATCACACTTCCTGACCTACAGATTTTAAAGACTTTCATCTCTACTCAACTCTGCTCACCACTTTGGTCACTCACAGCTTCCCTCCTCTGCCCGTGTCCTCAGATAGAAAGATACCAGTACCAAAATCTAATCGGAAAACCCCTATGCCATCCAACTCTTTCATACATTCCCTCTTCTATTAAATCAGCTATGTATACCGAGTTTGGTCTTGTGTCCATCAATCTCTCTCTCTCTATTCTGCTATCATCCCTCTTTGATCCTTGCTTGCTTTCCTTCCTAGGCTGTCCCTCATTTTCAACAATGCTTTTGCTAACACAAAACCAGATCAGAGTGCCCTACCTTAAGTGAGATGTCAATGCTATTATTCAGCAGCCCATTTTCAATGCTGTCCCATGGCATCTACTCTAAATCCTTTCCATTTTAAGCCCGAATACCATTCCTTCCCCTTCCCCCCCAACTCCACAGATGGGTTGCCCTCCCACCACAATGCCAAGACAGAGCCAAAGCACAGGTGATCCCTTTACAGCCTCCATCATGTAGTCTGCAACTTTACATACCCTATCCTCAGGTTCCTAGCAACAGTTCCTCTGAGCCCTGAAAAGCCTACTCCTTCAATCACCCCTCCATATATCTACAATCATCTCATTAGCAAAAACAAAACAACATTTGATGTAGCTTGGTTAACTCTGTTTACTTATATGCTCTGCCCTTTACTTCTTTAATGCTTTATTTATAATGCTCTGCCCTCAGCCATCCTGTGTGCACACAACCTCTTCTTTTGCACTGCTGTGGTACTCAGCGCTCACCCTTTCCCATTTCCTTCATTCCCACTGCTCCAAAAACAGCATGTCTTTGCCTGTTTTCATTCACCTTAAACCCTTGTGCTAGCAATCTGGTGTCCACCTCCACTGTGCATGGAAGCACTTCTCTCAAAGGTCACTAATTCTCTCAAAGTCACCAAATCTTGTTGCCTTTACTATCATTGACCTCTCTGACCTCTCCACGACTGCAAAGAACTGACCAGCACCATTCCCTTCTCTGGCAGCTTCTATCTCATTTCTCCAGCTCCTTTTTACCTCAGTCCCTCTCTTCTTCCTGATCAGGGTGATGGAGAATGTCTAAGGATGCAGCGCAGGCCTCTTTGCACTTAGTACCCATTCTATCTATTGATACTATAATGATCCTGACTAATGGATGTTATATGCTTTGATACTGTAATGACCATCGATGGTGGAAAGGTGGGAGCAAATAAGATCAAGCAAGTTATCAATTAAAAAGCAACTATTTGTTTACAAAAACACTGACATGCAAAAGGCAAGGTCATATAAAAACTTAGCTGTGCAGAGAGGGCCCTCCTAAATCAAAATTAACAGATGATCCTGATTATATGCCTCTGAAAAGTGGTACAAATATAGCCACCAAATTTGAGGCAGTCTTGAAGCTTTCTCCAGGGTTGATGAGACCTGCCTGGGACTCTAGCCCAGAGAAGAGGCAATTCCCATCCTTGTAGACAGGAGCTATCAGATTCTCTCTGGACCAGGTCCCACGTGCCCTATATGCCTGCCTCCCCAGGCTTTGACAAGAGGTTTGTTACCTTCCCCCTTTTTTGCTAACTATATCATATGCACATATTATTATTATATGGGTTTCCCCCAATAAATTCATGTTGTGGTTATATGTATTTGATTTGAGCCATAGGTTAAAACCTTCCTGTATCTTAGAAATTAGCATTCTAGAGATCCCAAATCTGGTAACTAACCCCTCATTCTTACCACCCCAACATGAGGGCTCATTCATCCATGAGTCAACATCAATTTCTCACCCAAAGCTTAATCTTTTATTTATGAATGCATACAGCTTTGGGTAAGTAGTCATACACCAATTTATCAGTCAGAAATTAAAGAACAATGGCCAACAGGCATATGAAAAAATGTTCAACATCACTTGTAATCAGGGAAATGCAAATCAAAACTACAATGAGATACCCTCTTACACCAGTGAGAACGGCACATATTAAAAAAACTAGCAACAACAAATGTTGGTGAGGTTGTGAAGAAAAAGTAACTCTCCTGCAGTGTTGGTGGGAGTGCAAACTGGTCCAACCACTATGGAGAGCTGTGTGGAGATTTCTTGACCTACTAAACATAGAGTTTCCATATGATCCAGCAATTCCACTCCTAGGTATTTACCCAAAGGACACAGAAACATCAACTCCAAAGAGCACCTGCACCCCTATGTTTATAGCAGCATTACTTACAATAGCTAAGCTTTGGAAACAACCCAAATGCCCAAAAATAGATGACTGGATCAAGAAGATGTGGTACATATACACCATGGAATATTACTCAGCATTCAAAAAAGATAAACACATGCAATTTGCAGCAACATGGATGGAGCTAGAAGGGATCATGCTCAGCGAAATAAGCCAGAAAGAAAAAGAAAATTACAGGATGGTCTCACTCATAGCAGGAATCTAGAAAACTTAAATAAGGGACCAGGAAAAATAATAACTATAAGAAAGAAAATATCAAAATCAACAAACAACTATGAACCAGAGACACTCTCTGGGAGGTAGGGGTTAGGAAAGGAGGGATTGGGGTCAAAATAAGGGGGTTGTAATTGTATGGGGAATATAAAAATAAAATTTAAATTAAAAAAAAGAAACTAAAGAACAGAGTTAGCCTCATCATCATTCCCAGAAAACTGTTCCTCATCTGCCTGTTTGATTTCTGCACATCTTTCCACAACACTGCCTCCTCCCTCACTCCTGCTTCTCTGTATCTCTGAAGACTCAGGCTCCAGTCTCCAGAGAGCACACCAGAACCATCAACAGTGTCAGCTCCCCTCCTCCCATTCCAGGGTAGTCTATACTGTGTTACCAGATTAACTAAGTGGGTACACACCTCATTATGACATTTCCTAAATCAAAAGTTTCCCCAACAGCTCCAAAACCTTGGGAATTAAGTGCCAAATTCTTTGCCCAGAACGCTGGGGTCCAGGCTCACCCTCCCTTTCTAAACTAACACATCATTGCTCTCCACATCCCTCTCACTCTGGCTTCCTGTCATAATTAACTAAATGTTGCTTGTCAGGCTAGGATGGCACTTTTCATTTTACATACGACACTCCATGCTCTTTGGCTCATTCTCACTCATTTCTGTGCAATAAAACTTAGGAATCCAGACCTACATTAAAGCACACTTCTTCTAAAAAATATTTCCCCAAACACTACCACCAGCAGTAATCTGTCCTTTCCTCTGAAATTCTAAAGAGGTTCTTTTTGGAACAAGTAGGTGTAAATTTTAAATATTTCTGTACCTTATCTCTCCCCAACTAGGACTATAAATTCCTTAAGGGAAAAGATTTTTATCATATATTCTTACATTCCCCCTGTTTTCTATCATCTTGGTAGACAGCAAACAATATCTAAACATTTAGGACAGTAACCCTCATGTGACATAAGGATCTAAAGCAGAGTGGCAACTATATAGCATTGTATAAGAAAAAATAAATCCAAGAGATTTAGAAAGAAATTACTAGAAACTGATAGCAAATTAAAGCAAGGATTAAAGGGAAAATAAAAATAAAATACTAAGGTTTCAAGTCTAGTGGATGAAAATATGCTAGTGCTACTTACATTAAATGTAGAAATTACAAATAGGCCTGGTTTTCAAACAGTGGAGTTATAGGTTTTTGATATAATAATGACAACACTTATTTTACGTTAGATCAAAATGCTGTTCTTTTCTTTCCTCTTTTTAGGTCTTTCCTAAAAAAAGTTTATGGGAAGTAAAAAACTTAAATCATGTGACTGTAAAACAGGAAGTGTGTATGTCTTAGAATGTAAGTTTCAAAATCCAAATAATTAAACATTTTCATTGTTTTCAAAATTCTGATTTAAATCTTATCTAATGTTCACAAATCTGTCACCTAGTATACATATAAGTCAATATTTTACTTCTTTTTAAAAGTTCTTTTTGTTGCTTTTGGATGTGTAAATTACCAGACCGGAGTAGTTTCCTATCACTGAGGATTTTTCAAGGGGCAGGAAACAGCAGGCTGAGAAGTTTCACCTCCCATCACCATTCTCCCCTCCACCATTTGTTGTGCAAATATGTAGATACTTGATTTCCAAGTATTGTTGTTTTCACCTTGAAACAAGCTAAACAAATGCAATTTTCAAAATACAGATCTGGGCTTCTTCCAAGAAAGCTGGCTTTGGAATACTTATGAAACAACATAAAATATCCCTAAAAATGAGAGCCCAAACACATCAACTCAAGATTTTTGCCAAATATGTTAGAAATTATTTTAATTAGTTGGCTACTACAGAGAACTTCAATGCTGTAAATTATGGAAAACTGTACATAATACCTACTTGTATCATTAAAGGGTACTTTTTCATTGATGACTGATAAGGATTCTTCTAATCTACCTGACAAATCTTCATGAAGATTCTTTAACTGTAATTGACTGAAAGACAAAAATAGAAACTACATTATCACCAATCAAAGAATGGATCCTTATTTGACTGTTACCTTAACAGGTGGTGAGGCTTTCTAAGAACTGTGCCTGTCATTTTGGATACTCTAAGTAAGAATCATTTAAGAAAAAGAAAAGAAAATTACAAAATCTAATTACAAAATTACTTAAATCTAAAACTTCCCTAAAGACTTCAGCTGAATAACTTGGAAGTTTGGAAGTATTTATCACAGTCCTATATCTTACACAATCTTAAATTTATTCCCCCAAGCTCAAAGTAATCATAGAACCACTTCAAAATCATTAATTTTCTCCTTACAACACATAAAAGTTTATTCAATATAACAGTATTTTCTTAAATATTATATCAGATCTTTTTATACTGTGCTCAAAATTTGTTAATGTTTCTGTTTTTGATTCAATTATGAAAGCACTGTTACACATTTAAACCATGAATATAATCCTATCAATGCAACTAAAGTAAGAAATTCAATTGATTGAGCCTACTGAAACCTAAGATAATGTTAATTTACCTTTTTTTATTATGGCATCTATCAATTAAATATTGGGATGTGCTTTTACCACCCATTGGTAAGTAGTATTTTGAGATTTGTATATCTACAAAATCTAATAACCTTTATTTTATCAGAATGTTCCATTAAAAGGTCGGCATAGTGATTATTAGTCAGTTTGCCTGCCTAGGACTATCAGAAGGCCTTCTTTTGAGAGTACCCTGAAACAGAGTATGGAATCCTTAGTACAGGAGCCCCAAATAGCTTTCTGGCATTAGCTATCTGCCATGACTCAAAACATCTGCACCCTAAGGACTACTTCACAAGCTACTCTACCAAGAATGTGTAGGCCCCATCGGTGACAGAACTGAAAAAGGTCACCGAAGATTATCTACTCTTGTCTCATTTCAAATGTGAGAAAATTAAGACAGAGAAGCTGCTAAAACCAAAACTCAGGTCTTCTGATTCTTACTTCAGGGCCCCTTGGAATTCGTGTTTCCACATACCATTCTTCTGTTCGAAGTCGACATTCCTTGGCCTCCTTTTCTAGAGTCTGAGATTTTACCTGAATTTTAGAAGAAAAAGAAAAGCAGACAACTCAGGCTACAGATGAGAGCACATTTAGAAGACAGTGCATATGCAATTTCTCTTGAAAGACTAACTTTGTGTTCTATGAAGTACACAGACTGTTCCCAAAAGCCTTGACTATTTGCTTAATGTGTTCTCATCAACAGTGGGGCTTACTTCTAGTTTAGCCTTGTCATTCTGCAGTTTCTCAATGGTTTCCATGTACTTCCGTGTCAGGCCATCGACTACGGCCTGGTGCTGGGCCGCATCTGTCTCTAGAGCAGCCAGTCGACTCCTCAGCTCTGCTTCCACATGCTTGTGCTGCTCATCAGCTTCAAAAAACTGAAAAGACAAGATTATTTTCTCTTTTCACAGTATACTAATACATACATACAAACTAATACATTCCATAAGCCCCCATATGCTCATTATGCAAAACCCACACAGACCTTACACCTCAATGAATCCTCAGTGTGGCAGAGATAGTGCTACTGATGAAAGAATATCTTCCAGTTAGTCTGTAAGGCCAAGAAGTTGTTGCTCCACACCATGGCTGCCCTGCTCTGGAGTTTCCTACTCTCTGACAGCTGATTCACAGAAGTATCTCTACTGAGGCATAGAGAGGGTCCCTCTCCAAGCTGCACCAAGCCACCATGCCGGGCACCCACCAGCACCTGCGGCCAGCTTGATTGGAAAGGCAGAGATTTCCACTCTACCCTGACTTCCAGAAAGAAGTTGCAGGGCTGACTCCCACTTACGCTCTAGTTTCTGTCTTAGCAGTCACATTAATAGCAGGACTTTGGCAATCACCATCTTGCCTCGACTTGGACCCTGACTCTGTTCAATGGACAACATCTAGGATAGCACAGATGGCATCTGGCCATGCACCAGTTATTAAGTTTTCTTTCCTCATTTTCTCTCTCTGTTTTTCCTTCTTCTCCCTCTGTTAATAAACCATATGTGGTTTTGGGTTCTGAAGCAAGCTGTGAGAATTCACTAAGCAGGTCATCCCTGGTCCCCTGGCTTTGTCCCATTTCACCAATGTATTCTTCCTTTACAGATGAGAAACTTGAAATGGAATCTTAAAGGGGCTATATAATCAGTCAAACGTCTCCCAGCTAAAATATAGCAGAAATGAGATCTGAACACAAGAAATCTACTCCAAAGCCTATACTTCCTTCCTCCTAGTCTCATGAATTTCTATTTCAAACAATTTCTGGCACACAGAATTTAAATAACTAGAGTATAACTTTCCCATTAGGCTAGCATCTATAATTAAATAATCAAAAATCAAACAGACATTATTCTGAAAACAGGTATAGCTCTTTTCCTTGACATCTAATGCTAATTAGGAATTTTGATAACATAAATGCAGTGGGGTCAAAAGTTCATTTGTTTAAATGTTTTCAAAGTCTGAGAACTAGTGCATATTTCTTTTCTACCATTTGACTTCACTCACCATTTCAAAAACAATCAGGAGACAGAGCTAGATACAATACACTATGACTCTTACAATATGCAGAGTAATTTAGGGGCAGACACGGATTATTCAAAATTCCATTAATATTTGAGGACCTGTCATGAGGGAGCCTTTATCCTGGGGCTGGACAAACAAAACCAATATGATCTGGACCCAAACAGACCTTAAAGACTAATGACGGAACAGATTACAAACCAACTAAACAGCAATAAATTAAAATGTAAACACTACTTATTAATAAAGACCCATCTAAATAATCCATTCAATTATTTTCTATATAAAATGAGTAGTATCAGCAAATCTCTGTATTGTTCAGTTATAAAGTTTTGTGCTATCCTCTGAAGAAAGACAAACTTCAGAGAAGGGTAACAACTACTTTACCACATGTTAAGATACGATATTTAAGAAATAAATGACAGTGACAGACATACCTAACAATCACATGAGATCTAAAACACCCACATGTACACAAAACACTCTATCTCATAATCTTTATTTCAATAAATGTGCATAGGCTTTCCACATTCCAGATGATGCCCATTTTTTTAATCACAAAAAAAAGATTTTCTCACTTGTATATGCAATCGCTCATTCTCTTCAATCTTCTTTTGCAGATCTTCATCAAAGACACTCTTCTGCTCTTGACTCAGCTGAGAAGAAGACTCTCCACTTTTCTGATGGAAAGAATAAGTTATGTCCACATAACTTTTATCCTTTAGAGAAACATCCTAATGACACAGATTCTCTATCATCTTAGTAGCTTGTCTCTTCTACGTGTTCATCATTCTCAAACAATCCTGCAAAAGGTACACAGTCCATCATTTAACTTTTCCTACGTGACAAAGTTGGAACTGCAAATATTGCCATGGGCAAGAAAGTTTACAAAAGAGAGAGAAAAGAACAGATAAAAATCACTATACTTTGCAGATGAATTCAGGAGTAGATTCGTTGGAAGACAGAGCAGACCCAAAAAGGTAGTTACATAAATATGTTAATAAATAAAATTTTAATTTGATCTTTTTGTTTGAAAAATGATGGTCTTATCAACTCCATGAATCTGTGCTATTAAATTCCTTTAAGATACTGAAATAAATTTTTAATAGCATTCACAAATATAAGTTTATACAATATTCACTTAAATTTTTATTTTAAGAAATCATACAAAGCTATAAGAAAAAAGCTTGAAGATTATGAAAAATACCTTCCTTTTGCTTTCTAACCAAAATTAACTTTTTTACAGAAAAGAATAGCACTTTTAAAAAGTAGCAACAATGAACATTTGTTGTCATGGAATACAAGAGCTGAGATTATTCAAGGGACGGTCTAACAATGAAACTCTTTAGACATCAGTCACCACCCTTCTCTGCTTTACTTGTGCTCTCACTTCTCACTTAAAATGAAGTCACCCCACTGATCCAAAAAGAAGGAATGATTAGAAAGCCCTGTGGAAATGGGCTATTTAATTAAAAAAAACAAACAAACAACTAAATATCCATCAAGTTTAGAGAAGGAAATGCATAAGAATAATGGCTAAATGACATATCCTGACATATCCCTAGTGCTTCCAAATTTGGAAAGCACTAATTAATGTTAATTTAAAAGTGTTACACCTAAACCTCTGTGAAAATAGCCCAGGGAGAGGATCAAATGAATCTGCGGAAGATGTTTGAAGCATAGATGGATATTCCTGCCCCAAGTCTTTCAGAATTTCCAAGTCAAGTGTATTTTGACAATTTTCCAAGGAACTCTAATACATATCTGTTTAGTCCTCTCTCTTTCCATTTTATTTAAAAGCTACCAATCTAGAGAATTCTTTCATGTAGGGTAAATTAACCCATAAAGTCAACTGCCCATCATATGCAAGTGCAGTTACAGGCACTGTAAAAACATAATCCAATTTAATCTTCACAGCAAACCTGAGAAAATCATCTCCATTATAATGACAGAGAAATTGAGGTTGAAAGACTAAAACATTTGCATAAAGTCACAGAACTATAAATGGCAGACAAAGAATTCAACTCTAAACTTCAAATCCTGTGCTCTCCCCTCTATCCCAAGGGCTTTCTTGTCCCTATCACTCTATTATTACTGTTTTAATCTACACATTTGTGGGAATCTGTGTATATACACATGGGACTTAAAGACTAATCACTAGCTCCTGCCCTCCCCCACAAAAAAGTTCAACTTCTTAATCACAGAATGTCCAGATAACAAAAAATTACAAATTACAAATCACAAAAACGCTCAACTTCTTAATCACAGCATGTTCAAATCCATCTTAAGAGCAGTAAGAATTTTGCTCAGTATGTAAAACCATAGGGAATTTTTTTTTTATTTCTCAGGACAATAGGTCTCATAAGTACAATACCTGCAGCAAACTTACAAACTTAAGTTACAAATATTTCACCTACTAGCTTCACATGAGCAGTTACACATTGACAACTTGTTTTATTTGCTGTAGTTTAGGTTTATAGCAACTTGGATTTTGACCAACAATATATAAATTAATAAATTTATCAGCCACTAAATATACTATGTGCATGATGGTTCCTAATAAAGTCTTTAAAACTCACTTTCAAGTGAAAGTGCCTCTAATATTTAGTATATAATAATATATGTCTGCTTTCTTGATCCCACATCCAGGTGTAATAACAGAATTTAGAGAATCTGGAGGTGGGGTCTTCTGTTAAAACCAGGGTAGCTTCTAGAAGTCTGCATCCTAGGACAAGGTAACATAAACTTGCTTTTATTTGCCATACCTTATTTTTCTTGCCTCGGAGTTCACTAAGAGCCAGTTCATCTTGAAGTAGTTCTACCCTCTTGGCAAGCTGCAGATTTCGAAATGTCAAACTGTCCATTTCTTGTTGTAGTTTTCTCAGTGACTGATCCTTCATTTTCAGTTGTTCCTACATCAAAGTGAAAACAAGCCATCCCTTATAATTGAGCATTAAAAGGCTTAAAAAAAAAACTTTGTTTTACCAAAATACAATCCAAGCCTCCTCTTTAGGAATTCAAGTTGATATTTATCATTCTATTTCTTATGTTTTTAGTTCTCTTCAGTGACAAAATCATTTTTTGGCCAAGACAAAATAATTCCAAAATAAAAGTAAAACAGTGTGTGTGTGTTTGTGTGTATGTGTGCGTGTATGTATACTGATGTATATGTGTGTATGTATACTGTGTGTATGTATACTGATGTAAGTCAACTTAAAGTAAAATGCCCACAACTAAATGTTGTTAAATAATGTTGTTATATATATATATATATATATATATAACAACATATGTATGTATACATATATATGACTGAAGCTACAAACTTATAAACATAAATTTTTTCAAAGAGAATCTCAGAATCACTGATGATGCCCTTTCATGAATAAAAATGTGAAGAAATACATTGTATTCATTTTTTTCTATAAATCCTCCCTGATGTAAGTTGAAATGAAGTCTTTTCAACATGATAATTTTAAATTATTCAAAAGTAAAATAACATTATTCTAACAAAGAATATACTTCTCAGATGCTATTCTGTATCAGCTCACTTTAAAATTAAGTGGAAAATAGAAACAAAGTTTAAAAACTAAATTCCGTACTGTTTATGCCATAATAGGGAAACGAGAAATATTTAGTTTCACTCTATTTTTTAAAAATGTTAACCTAACTATATTTTATTTTTGATGTTCTGACAACTTGTGTTCACTAGTAATCAAGCAAAATTGACCATGTACTACTGCATATGTAAAGAACTATACTTTTATTATTCACTGGAAAAAAAAACACTATAAAGCTAAGAGTAGGTCACATTTTAATGACAGGTGATTTAAGTCTACTGAAATTGCAACCTAAAAACCACAGGCTCGAGTCTACAGTCTACTCACCGCAATCTCACTTGCATGTTGAGAATGGGGCTGGGAGGCTAGAATATTTTCCCATTAAGTAGAAAAACTTCTTCATTGTTTGTAGAAATTCTTTCATTTTTACTTTATTTCAAAGGTAATCTTAATTACCTAGCTATATAATCATGTCCTATATAATCATGTCCACAATGATTATATATTTGAAATTATAGAAATTCAAATCAATGAATATTTACTACACTTAATAACTCACTGATGAGGCAAACTCAATAGAATCCAAAGCTTAGTATAACAGGACATTCTAACACTCCCATTGAGCAAACCAGCACATTATCATTCCTACTGTTATTATGATGACCACAACAACTGACAGAAAAACAAAAAGTAACTTCATGACATGCTTATAATTAATCACTAGCTTATTAATGCTCCAACTCCACTAACCTATCATTAATTTCAGAAGACATCTATCCCAATCTCTCTGTAAACCCAGTTTCATGCAATGGGGATAAGAATCTTATTTGTCCTCCCTCACAGGGTTGCTGTGAAACTAAGTGAGGTAGCAGATGCTATGTGCTTATTAGTACAATGTCTGACATAGAGTGAGTATTCAGTAAACAGAACATGCTGTCCCCATCACCATTGTTGCCACTATAGTCACCATCAGAGTTAATCAAGCAAAACCAACAACAGGAGGATGGCAAACACCAGAGCTAGCTACTAAGACAAGCTAGAAGAATCTTTCCCCAGTAAAAATAGAGATTATCATTTAGGGAAATTGTTATTTCTCCAAATTTAGGCAAAAGAGTGATTTAATTAACAAATGCTCACCATAAAGCTTCTTTTTAATTATCTTGGCTTAGGCAGAGACAGTTTTGGTTATGGTAAGTTGTTCTGAACCATTCCAGCTCTGAGTCTTAGCACCTGAAGAGGAGGTGCTCTCAAGAAAGAGATTTTTTTATTTCTTAGAGACAGATTTCTTTACTGGCTAAGGGAAAGGACATACTCCTGGGCCTTGGTTATATGAGTGGAATCTCCTGAGATATGTCACTGTTTTGGGGCTACTCCAAAAAGAGATAAGAGAAAAGGAAATCGGAATCCTTTTTGTCTAAAGAGTATGCAGCAAAAAGTGAAAAAATGAGGTAAGTAGCATATTTAACTGAAACTTGACCAAGAAGGATTCCCTATTTAAGAATTAATTTATCCAGTTAAAAATATCACTAAGCAACATTTACTATGTACCTACTAGAATGAGCAGAAAGAAATTCCTATATCTTTTATCATATTTCTCAGTTAACAAAAGCACTGATGGTAAAAATCTATCACTCAGAGAGACTCAGAGTGACTCAGTGTCCTGATTACTACAATTAAATAGCTCAACTCAAAAGCAAGAAAAATTGATTAAATGAGTCATATTTTCAAATCTATCTATTAGGGGACAACCTTATGGTAAAAGCTGGGGACATAAACATGAATACTATATAGCTCCCCTCAGAGTGGCATCCAGTGATGGACACAGATAAGAAGCCCCATTAATCCAGATGAATTTATTTCAGTAAAGGGCTTGAGGTGCAAGAGAAATGGGCTAGATAAAGTCAAATAAAGCTTTTCTGTGAGTTTTAGTTTAGGCAATCAAAGTGTACCTGATTCATACTCAAGAAAACAGGAATGGTAAACAGAAAAATTCTATTTCCCTCCCTCTCCTTAGTGAATAAGTGTCAGAGGTGGGACTTTAACCTAGAAAACCAACTTAATTTCCTGCATTGAACATTGTGAACTTAATCTTCACAACACAAATATCCTTTGCCATACCTTTAAAGCAGCAGAATTTGCTTGTTCATCTACAACACCTTTTTTCAGGACCTGATTCTGAGCCCGAAGCTGAAAACAGAGGAAATAACAAATTTTTTATAAAAAACAATCACTTAGAGCAAGGAAATCAATTACCATTACTTTACAGAAATCATTACACTGAGTAACTATCTTCCCATGTAAATATGAGAATAAAAATATTAGCCCCAAAGAAGATAGTAAATATCACTCTGCCATTTATAAATAAGGACACAGGCTGAGCTTTCCAATGACCCAGGATTATCAGTGGCAAAATAGAGACTAAAATTCAGGTCTCTTGACTTGACATGGTTCTTTCTATGAAACCAAGTCACCTCATTAAATAAAAACGAGTACCATAAATAATAAGGTACTGAATATGCCATTTTTCTTGCAACTCTGGCACACATTCATTTGTAAAATACATACAACTGGACTAACTATGAAATAAGAACCGTGCAGGAAATCAAAGTGTAGGACATCAGCATATCCAGTAGGACACTATGCCTAACACTAATCATTCAAATGTCATCACAATAATGCCACAGGAATCTGAGGCATTACTTGAGGCAATATTACAAGAGCAACTGAGAAGACAGGTGAATTTAGAAATCAAAATTAATAACAGCTAACATCTGAATGCTCATTCCACACCAGGCACTGTCCTAAGTGATTTACATGTGCTGCCTCATTAATCCTCACAACCCTATGAATTAAATACTAAAATTATCCCCACTTTACAGAGGAGTCAACTGAGGTAATTAGTGGCAATGCTAAGATTCAGACCCCAGCGGTTTTGACTTAACAGGCATGATGCCATTAGACAATACTAGCTACTACTTTACGAAACTATATAGAAATGAAAAAAGTAATTTTTTCTTTTAAATTTTTGTAAAGGTATAACTTTATTTTAAATAAAGTACAGTATACAAAAAGCATACAGCTTGATAAATTTTTACTTATGCACACATCTGTTCAACCACCACTGGCAGAGTTTTTTTTTGTTTTTGTTTTTTATTTTTGTTTTTAAAGATTTATTTATTTATATAAGCACTGGGTACAGTCAGAAGCGCAGGAGGGTGAGAGAATTCACCAAAGCCAGAGCAGGGAGCAGAACAGGCAGAAGGACCAAAGTACACTGTTGAGGGGGGCAGAGGGCGGCAGGAGAGGTCTGCGCGCCATGTGGGACCCTTGCCCGGCGGTCGGGGATCAAACTGGCGCCGCAGAGGCTGTGGGCAGCTTCGCAACCCAGCGCTCAACCGCTGTGCCACCGGGGAGGCCCCACTGGCAGAGTTTGAAAGGCAAAATCTAATTCTGCAAAAATAGTTAAATCCTTAACAAGGAGAACATAAAGCATGTAAATTTAATAAGTGCATATATATATATATATATACACATATATATGGCTGACTGAAACAAAAGGTTTATGACTATAGTCTAACATTCTCAAGGCACAGTAAAGAGACCACAAAAGATCAGGTTCTTTGCTAAAAAATGGAAGGAATGAGACCATTTTATTTACAAACTTCACAAAATTCTATTTCTAATTCTGCATAGCTCAGATCTGTCTCCAGAGAACAGAGAACAAAAATGACCCTTTTCTGTGCCAAAAGAGTGGGAATGCTTACATACTAAACCTTAAACCGAGTATTTGACACTCAACAGAAAATGTATTTAAGAGTCTAAGAAGAAACGCAGGAATACTGCAAGATATGCAACATTTTGAGCGAAAAAATGAACTAAAAGATGAACTTCCATTTTGAGAAAGGTAAAGATCCTTTACTGCCACAACAGAAAAAGACCCAAATCTTGCTCTGCTGTTTACTAGATAATATAAACTTGAGAAACTCTCTTACCCTTCCTAAGTCAGTTATATTGTCTACAACATGGCTACACACAACTACCCTGTCTTCTTCTGAGGTTGTTGTGAAAACCAGATAAGAAATCTATGTAAGGGCCTCCCTTGGTGGCGCAGCGGTTGAGCGCTGGGTTGAGAGGCTGCCTGCAGCCTCTGCAGCGCCAGTTCGATCCTTGGCCACCGGCGAGGGTCCTACAAAAAAAAGAAAGAAAGAAAGAAACCTATGTAAAAGCTCTTTCTAAACCATAGAGTGCTCCACAAATTGAAACAGATCTTTTATTACTGGAATGAATGAGAGGGACAACAACAATATTTATTATAGATTGCTAGTGTTATATCATTGTACTAAATGATTCTTGGGAGAGAAAGAAGTAAAAGAAGTCCCTGTTTTTTAAGAGCTTATCATTTGAAAGGCAAGATAAATGATAGCTACCAATACTAGTATTTCCTGCTTTAAAAACACAGGAATACTGTAAGATATGCAACATTTTGAGCAAAAAATGAAATGTAAGCAAAAAAAAAAAAATGTAAGCATTAAATTCTCTACAACAAGGTTGGCAAACTAAGGCCGGTGGGCCAAACTGACCTGCTATCTATTTTGAAGTTTCAGTGGAACACAGTTCCACTCATTTCTTATGCATTATCTATACAGTTGCTTTTGAACTACAACAGAATAGAGTAGCTGCAATCGAAACCATATGGCTCCAGGCCTAAAATATCTATCAGGCTCTTAACAAAAAAGTTTGAACACCTCTAGTCTAGAAGTTCAGAAGAAAGAAATACCACTTTAGTGTCGACAGTAATGTCAATGTATTCTTGGATAATGTGCTACCTAAGTAACAATTCAATAAATACTTTGAAACCCATACAGCAAAAAAACAATCATACTACTTCCATCTAGATTTCATTTCATACCCCTGTCCTAACTCTGGTCTCTGATCTCTTACTTGTCTTTTTGTGTGCTTCTTTAGAAGAGCCTAAAAACTGCTTCAAGTACCAGTGATGAAGCTTCAAGCCCCCAAACCAGAACCACTGTAAGAACCTGACCTTTCATTTCATTTCTGAGGCACATTTTTAAAACTACTAACACTGAACAGCCTACTTAATTAAAAAGCAAAACAAAACCTTTCAAATTATTGTTCAGAATTTATTCTATTACAAGGAAAATGGTTAGGACCTTCCTTCAGAAAATGTTGTTTGCTAAACTGAAACACCTCAAACAGGTTTTCAATGAAAATGTTTAACAAAAAATATAGGCCTTTTAGAAATATTTCTCTAAAATATCATTGTATTAGTGACGAGAAAACGATGTTGATAAGCCCTGCAGACTCCACCACCGTGTTAATTATACTTTGATGCATTTGGAAATTTCCCGCATTTTTGTATCACTACTGCCACTATGCTTACTGTATTAGAACGTGCAGCTTGTCAGATGCTGATACTGCTGTGATAAGCCTGTGAGGAGAATCTTTCTCCTCACCAGCATTCATTACAGAGGGGAGGCACCTGCAGTTTTCTGTTTTAGAAGTAAGTACAAGATGACCAGAAGGCCACTACTCGCTCTACGAAACACGAATGGAGACTCCAATGCCCTCGGACCATTCAGCCTATTTCCACAGTTGCGCGCTGAGCTCTTGTGTTCCATTCAGTAGGGATGCCTCTGAATCCCTATTCAGTCCTTTGAAACATCATTTTTCATTATCCACTAATCTTCTATTTAACTACCTTTACTGTGGAAGCAAAAGCTTTCCTCATTTTGACCAAATCCCAGGTGTACTTCTAGAAGTCTACCTCCTCCCTCTAGTCCTACTTCCTTCATAATTTTTTCCTAACCATTTCCAATGGTCCTCCTATGGTCCACAGTGGATTTGCCCCTCAGATCCTTTAGCACTTACTAGAAATATGATATCCCTTATTAAACTGTTCAGATTTTAATTTTACTTTTTAAAACTGCAAATTTTCCATTTATTCACTTAGATGTATGATTTCTGTACTCATCTCCCATCTAAGCTGTCCTTCACTGTAGAGACTACAGTGTGTATTATCTGACACCCATAATGAAAGAGCAATGCTATGGATAGAGAAGGTACTTCAGTAATTTTAAGTTTATTAAATAAACACAGTGTACAAAAGGTATTTAAATGTAACGCACTATACAACTAAAAAAGACTGTTATTACTTCAACAGTCCCTGTCCAAAATCTCCAAATGATTGGAACCTCATGATCCTACTGGACACCAAGAATCCTCAAAAGTGCTGAGCTTAACTAGCTCTCTAGTGATCGGTATGTCTAGACCCATATATAACTTTGTTTCTGAAAGTCCAACTTCAGTCAAGACTATCACAAAACTATTTCTCTGAGATAGAAAAGGTGGTATGGTGCATCCACCAGAATCTCTCTTTTACCACTTTTGACAATCTGTAATAGATAATTGATCCAAGATTAGAGATTTACCACTTTCAATCACAAAGTGCTGGAAAAGTTAGTGGGAAAAGAGAGATGAATCACCTTATATGCATTTTCTCATCTAATTCTCAAAAATCTATGTTAGAACCATTCCAACATAGCTATTTTCATGAAGTGAGTATTTTGATATTTTACATGTTTTATGACCCTATAAAACTAATCTATAATTGTGTGGCTTTTCTACACTACAAAGTAATGTGTGCAAGGGACACAAGAAGCCCATCGTTAAGCCTCTCTAGTACCCGATTCAAGGTGTCAGAAGAGTAAAGCCATCTGCAGACCTTGCTTCAGTGTCTCAGACCTAGATAATGCCTAAAATTCCTTCTAGATCTAACATTTAAAATAATTAAACATTCTAAAGTGCTGGAAATACCGCTTGCTCCTTCCCCTAGAAGGGGATCAAGTCTCTGCAGCTACATACTAAATACTAGTGATGGGCTTATTTTGTCACTAAAGCAGGAAAAAAAAAAAAATTCTCCTTTCAGACCTGCAGGCAAATGGAATCCTTTTTCCTGCTTGGGAAACTCATTTTAGGACAAAACCCCTCCTCCTCCCTACCCCTGTCACTAGCTGCCCCTTCAGTGACTAGATGAGTAGGTCAGTTGAATTAAAAAGAGAAGACCACATCCATCTTTCTAATGCCTTTCTATTCAAAATGTGGTCCTCAGCCTGCTCCAACAGTATCACCTGGGTGTAGAAGTTCAGGCCTCACCCTAGACCTATTGAACCAGAATCTGCAGTTTGGGATTGCGCGGGGAAAGCGGCGCGGATTGCGCGGATCGGATCGCAGCTGCCCAGGTCCCCGCGCCTGCGACCTAGGCTTGCGGGGAGACGACCTAGGCTTGCGGGAGACGCGCGGAGGCCCTCCCGGAGTGAGCAGGAACCAGGCGCCCAGGCAGGGGAGCGGGATTCAAAAGGCGCCATTCCCGCGCCACTGATCTGGGCTACAGCCCGCGTCCTGGAACTGAGGGCTTTGGAACTGAGACCCGGGGCACGAAATTAGGGGCGTGGGTTCCCCACGACGGTGGGGCACAAGGCAGACACAGCACCCCAAAGCCGTTGAGGTGTACCCTACCATCCCTGCTCTGCTCCCTGTCCCACTGGGTGGAAAATCAGCTCCCCAAGGGCTCCAGGAGAGATCTCTGGCGCCACCTAGCGACTTGAAGCCAGCACAGGCTCCTGAAGCAGCTAGTGGCCAGCTGGGGAGTTAGCCCACGCCGGGCCCCTTCCGAACAAGTAGTCTGAGCCCACAGGGAGAGCGAGCACCCAAAGCCGGGGCAGACCAAGTGCGCAGAAGAGTGTGCCTGAGACCGGACGCGCAGGGAGTGTGTCCCACATCACCATTATAGAATAGGGACATTTCTTCAGTAAAGACTACCTGCAGAAGGCTTCCTCAGGAGCCAGAGGTGAGCGGGGGAAGTTCGCCCACGCCAGAACCCCTCTGGCCTGCAGTCCAAGACCAGAGGGGGAGCAGGAACCCACCGCCGGGGCAGACCAGGCGCACAGGGGAGTGTGTCCCCACATTGGCATTTTAGAACAGGGACCTTTCTCCAGTAAAGACTGCTTGAAACTGACAGATGACTCCTGGAGGAACCAGGGGGGAGCAGAGAAGCCCACCCAAGATGCCGGCCAGTCCCAACTACACAGTGTCCCAACGCATACGGCAAATTAGAAAACAGACAGTAGGGAGGAGAAGAACCACACGCAACCTAGCAACTCTCCAGAGAAAAAGCACACCACAAAAAGAAAACCAGCCCCCAGATGGCAACGACAGTAACTTGGAAGAACTTCTAAGCCTTCCAGAAACAGAATTTAAAATTGCCGTGATTAAAAAACTGACAGAAGTCATAAAGGAAAACAATGATAAGGGAAAAATAATCAACGATCAGAAGAATGAAATTGAGTCCCTAAAGAGGGAAGTAAAAGAAATGCAGGAGATCAAAGAATTAATGTAAGAACTAAAGAATTCTGGGAAAAGCAATGAAAGCAGAATTGATGAAATGGAAGAACGAATAAGTACTCTTGAAGACACAGAAATAAAAAGAACCAAAACAGAAAAGGAAAGAGAAGTACGAAGGAAAAAGAATGAAGAAAGACTTCGGGAACTATCTGACTCCATGAGGAAAGGAAATATAAGAGTTATAGGAATACCAGAAGGAGAGGAGAGAGAAGAAGGAACAGAGAAAATATTCAAAGAGATAATTGAAGAGAACTTCCCAAATGTGAAGGAGGAGCTGAAAATTGATATACAAGAAGCAAGAAGAACACCAAACTTCCACGACGAAAGGAAAAATACAGCAAGACACATAATAGTAAAGCTCCCAAGAATCCAGGACAAGGAAAAAATAATGAAGCTGGCAAGAGGGAAGAAACAGATAACATTCAAAGGAAAGCCAATCAGGCTGACATCAGACTTCTCCGAAGAAACACTACGGGCAAGGAGAGAGTGGAGGGACATAGTCAACAGACTCCAAGAAAACAGATGCCAACCAAGAATACTCTATCCCGCAAAGCTCTCCTTCCTCTTTGAAGAAAGAATATGGACTTTCCCAGACAAACAGAAACTCCGGAATTTCATTGCAACTAAACCCCCACTCCAAAAAATACTACAAGGAGTCCTAAAGCCAGAACCTCAGAGGGACGAATAACAATGAAAGAAGGCCAAAAAAAAAAAAAAGTTATTAAAAGAATAAATAAATAAAATCAAAGGAAAGACAAACACAATGGCAAATACAGATGTTAACATATCAATATTAACTCTAAATGTAAATGGACTAAACTCTTCAATAAAAAGACACAGAGTTGCAGCCTGGATTAAGAAACAAAACCCAACCTTTTGCTGTCTCCAGGAAACACATTTAGCTACAAAAGATAAAAATAGGCTCAAAGTTAAAGGATGGAAAACAATCCTACAAGCAAATGGACCAAAAAAGAAAGCAGGAACAGCTATACTTATATCAGATAAAACAGATTTCAAACTCAAAAAGATAAAAAGAGACCCCAATGGTCACTACATTATGATCAAGGGGACAATACTTCAAGAAGGAATAACACTCATTAACATATACTCACCAAACGAAGGAGCACCAAAATATATCAGACAATTGTTGTCCTCTCTGAAAACAGACATCAGAGAAAACACATACGTAGTGGGAGACTTCAACACACCACTATCAACAATGGATAGATCAACAAGACAAAAAATAAGTAAAGAAACCAAAGCTCTAAATAAGGACCTAGAGCAATTGGGCTTAACAGACATCTATAGAACACTAAACCCCAAAAAAACGGAGTACACATTTTTCTCAAGCGCACACGGATCATTCTCCAGGATCGATCACATACTGGGGCACAAGACAAACATCAACAGATACACCAAGATTGAAATCATATCAACCATCTTTTCTGACCATGAAGGCATCAAACTAGAAATAAACCATAAAAAGAAGGCAAGGAACTTTCCTACCTCATGGAGATTAAAAACCACACTACTGGAAGACCACTGGACTAATGAGGAGATGAAAGAAGAAATTAAAAAATTTTTTGAATTGAACGACAAGGAGGACACCAATATCCTAAATGTATGGGATGCAGCAAAAGCAGTAATAAGAGGAAAATATATAGCAATAGAAGCTCACATCAAGAAACAAGAAAGAACTCAAAGAAACAACCTAATCTCGAAGCTCAAAGATCTAGAAAAAGAAACAACAAAAAAACCCCAAAACCAGTAGAAGAAAAGAAATAATAAAAACCAAGGCAGAAATAAATGAAATTGAAACTAAAAAAAAATCCAAAAGATCAATGAAACCAAGAGCTGGTTCTTTGAAAAAATCAATAAAATAGACAAACCCCTAGCCAGGCTCACAAAGGAAAAAAGGGAGAAAGCACAAATAAACAGGATCATCAATGAAAGAGGAGAAATCACAACGGACACAGCAGAAATCAAAAGAATAATCAGTAACTACTATGAACAGTTATATGGAAACAAGTTTAACAATCTAGAGGAGATGGACAAATTCCTACAACTCTACAATCACCCAAAGCTAGATAAAGAAGAAATAGAACACCTAAACAGACCAATTACAAGCAGTGAAATTGAAATGGTAATCAAAAACCTCCCCAAAAACAAAAGCCCAGGACCTGATGGATTTACAAATGAATTCTACCAAACATTCAGAGACGAATTAGTGCCTATCCTTCACAAACTCTTCCAAAAAATTGAGAAGGAAGGGACAATACCAAACACGTTCTATGAAGCCAACATTACACTAATACCAAAACCGAACAAGGACAACACAAAAAAGGAAAACTACAGGCCAATCTCCCTAATGAACACTGATGCAAAAATCCTCAATAAAATTTTAGCCATCAGAATCCAACAATGTATCCATAAGATAATTCACCACGACCAAGTAGGATTCATTCCAGGGACACAAGGATGGTTTAACATCCGAAAATCAATCAACGTTATCCACACATCAACAAAAAGAAATATAAAAACCATATGATAATATCAATAGATGCTGAGAAAGCTTTCGACAAAGTGCAACACCCATTCATGATAAAAGCCCTTGAAATTCTTGGGATACAAGGAACATACCTTAACATCATAAAGGCCATCTATGACAAGCCAACAGCCAGTATCATTCTCAATGGTGAAAAGCTGAAAGCAATTCCATTAAGATCTGGAACAAGACAAGGATGTCCACTCTCACCACTGCTTTTCAATATAATACTGGAAGTCCTAGCCAGGGCAATAAGACAAGAGAAAGACATCCAAGGAATCCAAATAGGAAAAGAAGAAGTCAAACTATCACTATTTGCAGACGATATGATATTATACATAGAGAACCCCAAAAACTCCACAGAAAAGCTAATTCAACTCATCAATCAGTTCAGTAAAGTGGCAGGATACAAAATCAACACGCAAAAGTCAGTAGCCTTCCTATACACAAACAATAAATCTGAAGAAGAAGAAATCAAAAAAACCATCCCTTTCGTTATTGAAACAAAAAAAATCAAATATTTGGGAATAAATCTAACAAAAGAGGTAAAGGACCTATACAAAGAAAACTATAAACACTGTTAAAAGAAATAGAAGAAGACACAAAGAAATGGAGAGATATCCCTGCTCATGGATTGGAAGAATAAACATTATTAAAATGGCCATCCTTCCAAAAGCAATATACAGATTCAATGCTATTCCAATCAAAATTTCAATGTCATTCTTCAAAGAAATAGAACAATTATTGATGAAATTCATATGGAATCACAAAAAACCCCGAATAGCCAAAGCTCTCCTGAAAAAAAAAGAAGGGAATGGAGGCATCACACTCCCAGACTTCAAACTATACTACAAAGCCATAATCATCAAAACTGCATGGTATTGGAACAAGAACAGACATACAGACCAATGGAATCGAATAGAAAATCCAGAAATAAACCCACAGATTTATGGTCAACTAATCTTTGACAAAGGAGCAAAGACTATGCATTGGAGCAAAGAAAGTTTTCAATAAATGGTGCTGGGAAAACTGGGTCGCTACATGCAAAAGAATGAAGCTTGACCACTACCTCACACCATACACAAAAATCAACTCAAAATGGATTAAAGAATTAGACATAAGACCTGAAACCATAAAATATATAGAAGGAAATATAGGCGAAAACACTACGTGATTTGCACATCAAAGACATCTTTACAGACACATCACCCAAAGCAGTGATAGTGAAGGCGAAGATAAACAGCTGGGACTACATCAAATTAAAGAGCTTCTGCACAGCAAAAGAGACAATAACAAAAACAAAGAGAAACCCCACCAACTGGGAGAACATTTTTGCACCCAACACTAATGATAAAGGACTGATCACAAAAATCTGCAAGAGCTGATGAGACTCAACAACAACAAGAAAATAATCCAGTCAAAAAATGGGCAGAAGAGCTAAAAAGAAACTTCTCTGAAGAGGAAATGCAAATGGCCAACAGGCATATGAAAAATGTTCAACATCACTTGTCATCAGGGAAATGCAAATCAAAACTACCATGAGATACCATCTTACACCAGTGAGAATGGCACATATTAAAAAAACTAGCAACAACAAATGTTGGCGAGGGTGTGGAGAAAAAGGAACTCTTCTGCACTGTTGGTGGGAGTGCAAACTGGTCCAACCACTGTGGAAAGCTGTGTGGAGATTTCTGGACCTACTAAACATAGAGCTTCCATATGATCCAGCAATTCCACTCCTAGGTATTTACCCAAAGGACACAGAAACATCAATTCCAAAGAACACCTGCACCCCTATGTTTATAGCAGCACTGTTTACAATAGCTAAGCTTTGGAAACAACCCAAATGCCCAAAAATAGATGACTGGATCAAGAAGATGTGGTACATATATACCATGGAATATTACTCAGCATTCAAAAAAGATAAACACATGCAATTTGCAGCAACATGGATGGCGCTGGAAGGGATCATGCTCAGCGAAATAAGCCAAAAAGAAAAAGAAAAATACCGGATGATCTCACTCATAGCAGGAATCTAGAAAACTTAAATAAGGGACCAGGAAAATGAATAACTATAAGAAAGTGAAAATCAAAATCAACAAAAAACTATGAACCAGAGACACTTTTAGGGGGGCAGGGGCGGGAGGGGAGGGATTGGGGTAAGAATGGGGGCGCTGCAATTGTATGGGGAATATAACAATAAAATTTATTATCTAATAAAAAAAAAAAAACAGAATCTGCAGTTTAACAAAGTCTTGAGGCAAGTCACATAGACATCTACATTTGTGATGCACTGCAAAGGAGCTAAGTTGGCATGTCCAACAGGATAGCCAATAGCCACATTAATTTCATTAACATTTTAAAAATCTAAAACCTAGCCTCTCAGTAGTGTTAGTCACTTTTCAAGGGCTCCAGAGTCCTACATGCCTAGCAAACATGCCACGCTACATGCCACGCTACTGAACAGCACTGACACAGAACACTGAATTCTCATGCGAAGTTCTACTAGATAGTACTGAGCAGAAGCTGCTTTATAATCCAACCTGTAGTCAACCCTGCACGAGAGGGTAAAAATAAACCAAAAAAAAAATCCTGACAATCAATTTTAATCCAATCCAGTTCCTGAATCTATATCTCTTCCAGGAAGGGATGATTAATCAGGTTCTGCCAAGCAAGCCCTACTAGCTGGAAAGCAAATACATGGAATAAAAACTGACCCTTTCCCATTAGAAGTAGCTCCTGAGCAAATATAAGTCCAAAAAGTTCCCAAAGGCAATCTACTTCATAACTGAAAAAGCATTGATTTCAAAGTAAATTGTTGGAGAAATAACAAATGTTTGGTGTTCCCATTCATTGGCTTTTACTGCTTTGAGAAATGACAAAAGATTGTCTTTCTTTAGCAGAACAAAAGCTACTCTATGGGATAACATTCCTTGAACAATAGTTCTCAAACTTTGATGTATTAACAAATCACTAGAGACTGACCGGCAGATTCAATAAATCCAGGGTCAGCCTGGAGAACCACTCGCCCAGAATAACACAAATATTGGGAAGACAGAACCTGAAACACACACAATACAGTGGCAGGCAAGAGTGTTGGAGTTCCTGCAAAGAAAGCAGACCGAAATCAAATGAGCCAGGACTCAGAACTCCTAGCCTCTTCTCCATTAATGAGATATGCCAGAGCATCAGAGCACAGCAGGCTGTAAGAAATGGTCTTTGATTCTTAAACTATAGTGTAGTAACTGAGGTCTTACTAGCTTTCCCTGATATCTCAAAAAGGCAGCTTGAGTCTATTCCGTATTAATTTACAAATCTCTGAAAACTAGCCTCTACTTACCTTTCACCTGCCCCATACTCTATTAAATCTGAAATTTTAAAAGCCTCCAATGACTTTGTAATTGTCCAAGGCACTTTTAATCTCCACATTTGACCTTTTCTAACACTTAGTTTTAGCAACTTGTCTGCCTCAGAAATTCTCATCTGCTTTGGTTCTTATTTTATCCAACTAAACTCTCTTTAATAGAAGGGCCTCTCTGAAAGAAGATTATGAGCAGTGTTTTTAAGCAGGAAATGGGTTCCTTCCTGGAACACAGGTTGATATATACATCAAACAGGAATGAGAAGCAGCTGCAAATGTCCTTGGTTTAGGAATCACACTTGCTCTCTTGATACAACGGCCTCATTCTACAGATTAAGGGGGAATCTCAGACTACTCAGTGAATAAAGCTTTAATGTGCCTCCCAGGTCTAAAGTTCTATAGTTGCATCTAATCTTAAAACAGCCCTTCATTCCAAGATGGCCTTCATTCCAAGATGACCAGCCCTCCTCTGTCAGTACAGTCACGTTCTCTCACTTCAGAATCTCAGGTTCACCTGTCTTTCCACATGCTACAGAATGAATGAGACACAAGGACAAGTGCCTTAAATCCTCTTATAGCCTTGTAAGTGTAGTGCTATGTGCAAAATAGGAACACAAAAGAGGTAAGCAACAAAGTAATTTTAACCATAAGTCCTATATCTAAGCCCTTCTGTCATCTCAACAATTACTAACTTTACTTAATTCTATATTCTTCTTCCCAAAACTGTTTCAACAATATAGAGCCTAGTCTTCTTTGAACCCATCTTTCCCTATTTCATCATATCCTCCACATAATTATCATCTCCCTTCACAAAAGTAACTGTCAGTCCCCTGTTTAAAAACTTTCGACATTCTCCATTACTCAAAAGGAAGTCCATACTTCTTAGTTGAAATCCATGTTCCTACATGACTGGATCCAAATTACCTCTTCAAGTATACCACAACTCCCTAGTAGGTATCTAAGTGTGTTTTCAGGTCAGAAAGCAGAGCCTGTTCCCTTTGCCTGGAATGCTTTCTTCCCACCTTCCCACTTCCCTACTCTTCAAGCTGAGTAACTTCTATCCTTGTCCACCATCTCCTGTGTTCCCGCTGAACTAACACTTGTTATACTGTATCATAATTACACACAATTCTATTAGAGAATATTCTTCTTCCCAAGGTACTCTGCCTCACTCAACAGATCCTGGTAGACTGTTCACAGTGGGGTGGTACATAATAAATAATAAGTCTATTGAACAAAATAGCTTCATATCCAAAAGAATAAAATCTTTCAAATTTTTTATTACTTTGGGAAGCTCTATTCTTTCAGCGAAGCAGTTACTGCTCCAAACATTTTTGGTACTCTGTTGCCATTTAGAATTCCCTTATGAGTTTGTTTACTCTCCAGAGAAGAAAACCAGTTCCCTTTACTTAATACTCATGAAACATTTTCACCCAAAAATAACAGAGCCAAGTTTCAGTACTGCCATTCTCCACCCACCCTCCTTCATCATATAGATTGTTCCAAACAACTTCTGGCCCTTCCAAACAAGAAAAGCCTCCTTCAAAGGACGAAAACTTGCATCACTGACACTATACCACTGGCTCTTAAGACAAATGTCAAATGGCAATTCAAGTTTTACCAGTGGTAGCACTGTTGGAATAAGTTCAGTATCTTAGAGGTCTCCCATTTGATGATGAAAACACTTAAATGTCTATGGTGAGGCACAGTTTCATTTTTCAAAGAACAATTCATTCCACCTTGCTAAAAATTAAATGAAATCTAAAGGAAAAAAATGAGCCTCAGTTTCTCCAAACTGTAAAAAGGAGGCTGTCTTCCCGTTGTCCCCAAGAATACCAAGATCACTGAGAACTAAGCTTAATGACTTGATTTCCAAACACGTAAGATTTTGCTTTTACATTAACTTCATTAAAATATTCTCAAGGCAGAAACACCCTATCCAGAAGCAGTGGCCACTTTCCAAGGACAGAGTTTCGTCATTTAAAGCACTGATACCACAAATATAAAGGGCTGGCAGGTCTCAATTTTGCTTAATTCAACATGTATTGAGCAACTGCTAGGTACTCTGCCGCACTTCAGGTGACCCAGGGGAGAGAGAAAATGACACAGCCCTAGCACCTACGATTTCAAAATCATTTCCAAACATCTTATCAAAACTCTAAATACATTCGTAACCAATCACGCTTGGTGAAGCCGTTTACACGCATGATTCTATTCACCCTCCTGAATTGCTTCGAGGCTAAGTCAGTCTCGTTATCCTCACATCATCCCTGTGGGCAAGGAGAAAGGCTGATCTACCCTATCACCGGGCTGAGAAAACTGAGAAAGCTGCAGGGCAGGGGTGGTCCTCATTTCCCCATCCCTTCCCGGCCAGCACCAGCGACAGGAGCCAGGATTTCTGACATCCCAGCCCCAAACCCGCTAGCTCAGAGGGGAAAAGAATCAAACTCCTGGTCCTGCCCGCAGAAACGCACACGGACGCAGAACCGCCCTGCCCCATCTCCTGGGAGCTGCAGGTGGAGGCACGGTAATGGTGGACAGAGGGGCCGGAGGAGAGAAGCGGGGCGCGCTCGCGCGCACACTCCACGGTCCCCACTCCATCCGACAGGTCGCTGCCAAGGCAACCCGAGGCTGCAGGGCCGGGGTCCCCCTACTCCCCGCCCACGGTGGGTACCTTCGAGTACTCCTGGGCCAGCTTCTGGTACTTCCCCTGCAACTCTGCCGAGGCCATGGCCTCACCCGCCCCGTCTAGGCCTGGCTGCCCAGGCCGCTCAGCCCCGCCCCCCGCCCCCAACCCCAGACACGCTCCCGGGTACAGCTCAGCCAGCGCCCGACTCCTGGGCCACAGCCGCCGCGCCTCCTCCACTTCCGGGTTCGCCCGGTGGCAGGAAGGCGGAGTGAGGCCCGGGGGCGGGGCGACGTCTTGACGTCATCAAGTCACCCTCCCGCGCCCGAGGACGTGCGCGCGCAGCCTAGTTGAGTCGCCTCAGCCGCCTTTAGGACCAGGGGACGCCATCTTGACGCATGGTCCAAGATGGCGACGTAGAACGGAGAAGGAGAGAGACAAGAGGGGAAGAGAATGATGAGCGCCCACATAATGGGCGGGAGACCCAGGAGAGGGGCGGTGGTTGCGAAGAGCAAAGGACCGGAAGAAGAAACATTCTGAGCGCATCAAGAATTCCGGCCGATCCCCTCACACTCTCCACCCGCGAGCTGGTTCCCATGGCAACCGCCTGGCGTTTGATGGTTCCAGAATGCGCACGAAGAGAAAGACCTCTATGTCCTGCTGTCTCATCCAGATATGGTAGCGCCGGGCATGCCTTGCTTTGTAAACTCTCAGATCGCCCCCGAATTTATAACGCTTGCTCCGGACTCGACAAACTTTCATGGTTTTATATTTTGACAATGCGGTATCTTTGTGTCCATTCGCGGTTCACGCCATCCTCCCACCACTGCCCCACTGCGTAAACCACGTTAGAGCCTTTGGCAGGGAATAGGGTAAAACCGTTAAGAAATTTAAGGGAATGATTCTTGCCACGCATGCAGATAGGGTGAACCTTAACGGCAAGTACTGTAATCAAAACCTAGTCTGATTGAGATATGTCACTTGCTTGAATTAAAAGCTGGGCTGTACTCATTAAATATGTTTTGAAAATTGTTAGTGTTCGAAATTATGCATTTGTTGCAACATTGAAATGTTCATTAATAGAAGGATGAATAAATTGCAATATATGTCTGTTACAAACTACAGCATGACAATTAAAACTAGTGACCTAGCTGTATATGTCAATATAGGCAGATATATACATATATATTCTTGTGCAGATATATATGAGACAGCAATATGTTAAATGTAAAAATTATAATATGCTATATATTAAAAGAAATATTTTTAAAATACAAAGCAACATTTGTATTGCTCATGGGTATTTGAATATGTATTAAAAATAGAAAAATAAGAACTGGAAAGATACATATCAAATTCTGGATAATGGTAGCCTCTAATGAAAAGAGAAAGGAAAATGGAGGTAGAACAAAGAAGTGTAAGTTTTCTTCTTAATTTAACTTTTTAAAATAAATACAACAGAATGTTAGATTTTTTGAAAGATTTATTTATTTAAACAAGAACCGGGGTACAGGCGAGATGTGTGGGAGGGTGAGAGGATTCACCAGAGAGAGCGGGGAGCAGAACAGGCAGACTGACTGAAATACACTGCTGAGGGGAGCAGCAGGCGAGACAGGAGAGGTCCGCCATGCCTTGTGGGTATCTCCCTGGCTGGCTGGGATCTAACGGGCGCTGCAGAGGCTATGGACAGCTTCACAGCGCTGCGCTCAACCGCCTGCACCACCAGGGAGGCCCACAGAATATTAGATTTATTTTTTAGGTACTAAGTGTAGGAATGTTAGTGACATTGACTTTTTAAGATACTTGACAATTTTCTATGTTTAAAAAAACTGCCATACCTTAGTTTCCTTGTGTGGCTTTAAGTAAACCTGATTTTTATAGTAAAAAGCCGAGCTTATATGCATTTTCAGTCATTGTAAAGAGTAAGAAGATTACAAACTTTTTAAATGTCTGTATATTTCTATTTGCTAATAGCTAAGTCTTACTCTTAAGCAAACTTTCAGAAAATTAGTCTTTAAGATGATGATGATGATAATGATGATGACGATTAGTGTTCCATGGCACCACCAAGAGGCAGAATTAAATATTGTAAGTGTGTTTCTGGGGTTTTTGACTTAGTGGAATTTTCATTTAAAATAAAATGACATCTCAGAAATAACGTTCTAAAGAAAGAATGTATAACTTTAGCTCAAGTGCCTGTGTAAAGTCATTTTCCTGAATTGAGAAATGTATTACCACTGGTTAGTCTAGTTGTTCTGTCATATGCATTGTTTTCAAATCCCAATTGATAAATCTGAATATATTAAAGTTAAGACCCTCTTTCTCAAAAGACACCACTGAATGAAAAGGCAAGCCACAGAGTTGAAGATGTTTGCAACATATATATCCAACAAAAGTTTATTATCTAAATATATAAAGAGCTCTTTCAAGTCAATAAGAGGGGTAGGGGAATAACAGATCAATAAGGAAAAGGACAGGCAACCAGATAGAAAAACGGGCAATAGATTTCAACAGTCACTTCCCAAAAGAAAATATACAAATGACCATTAAGCATGCAAAGGATGTTTCAATTCATTAGTAATCAGGAGGAAGTGAAATTAAAAACACAGTGAGATAGCATGCACACCCACACAAATGGCTAAAATTAAAAACACTGACAAGTGTTACTGAAGATGTGGAACAAAAGAAATCTCATAAATTGCTGGTAGGAGTGTAAATTGGAACAGTCGTTTAAGAGAAGAGTTTGGTATTATGTATTTGCTTGAATGGAAACATGTTCATGTATCTTTCATTCTTAGTGTATACTTTATCTACTATGTAGATGTAAATATACTTTAAAAATGTATGCATGTAGTCAGCAAGAACGTTCATAGTAGGGCCTCCCTGGTGGCACAGCGGGTTGAGCACAGCGCTGTGAAGCTGTCCGCAGCCTCTGCAGCGAGGGTTCAATTACCGGCAGGCCAGGGAGCTACCCACATGGCGCAGCAGACCTCTCCTGTCTCGCCTGCTGCTCCCCTCAGCAGTGTCTCTGGTCCATCTGCCTGTTCTGCTCCTTGCTATGTCTCTGGTGAATTCTATCACCCTCCCACGCCTCTGACCTGTACCCCAGTTCTTATATAAATAAATAAATCTTTAAAAAAAAGAATATCCATAGCAATATTATTCATAATGTCCAAAAAATGTCTTTCAACACAATAAATAGATCAATTATAGCACATTCATATTATAGAATACATACGGTGATTTAAAATAACTGAATTGTGGCTACAGTTAATTGCTAGATAAATATCAAAAAATAATCCAGTCCAAAAGAAGCCAGATTAAAAAAAATACTGCATGACTTCAATCAAAAAATGACAGAATTGATCTTTAAGTTTCAAGGATACATTTTGGGTAATAAAACTAGAAAGAAAACTAAAGAAGTGATAACCATAAATGTCATGGTTGAGGGTTTGGGGAAGAGGAAGGTAACTATTGGGAGTGGGTATGAGATTGTTTTGGGGAATGTTGGCAGTATTTCTATTCATGTGTGATCACTACACAGGTGTTGGTAATAATTTCTCGTGAGGTACATTTTTATTTTACTCACATGTTATATGGGTGTTACCTTTCCAATAACAATTTTTTTAAATTCTAGGTTATTTCATATGCTTGTTAGCAATAGCTTCCAAAGTGTAAACATAGCATACTTGTGGGGAATGATGTTAGTGTAGGTCACTTAGGACTATTGTAAATATGCAAGTTCTGTGATTATTAAAACAGTCAAAGTCATTCTGATGGTGAAGGATGAAAATTAGACTTGTTGATTGGCATTGATTTAGAATATGATATACCTAAAACCCCTATATTATTATAACCAATGGTATTTCAATTTTTAAAAATAAGGTATTCTATTTTAGGATTTTTGTTTCAGTAACAGGTGTCAGAAACTTAATCAAATTAGCTTGGATTCCACAAGGGAATTTACTAGAAGAATGTATTTATAACTCACAACAACAATAGGAAGAAAGGAGTAGCAAGACCTCCAGGACAACTTAGAACAGGGATCCGAATGCTTGGATCATTCCATACTCTCTGTGCTGCTTCTCTACTATTTGGAGTAGTAAGCATGGGAGCCCCCACACCTCCCATCTCGAAACTTTGCCTAGAGAGGAACTAGGTTGTTTAGTTCCTGTCTGAATATCCCAAGGAAGTCTCTGCTGGCCCAACTTGGGTGAGGTGCCCAACTTGGGATGGCATCCAGTTTGCATAAGACAGAGATGAACTGGGAAACTCCTAGGCCCTGACCAAGCCAAAAGAGGCTAGATCACTCATGCCCCAAGTGCAGATGCTACCAGGGTAAACAAGGATCACTACAGAGGCCAGTGAAGGTCAGAAAGCACAGGACCTGCTCATTGCTGATGGAGATGTTCTGCCCTACCCTTGAGGACTCCATTTTTCTCTGTACATCCAAGTAGATTATGAGTGACTGCAGTCATACAGCATGAGCAAGAAAAAGGTTTTTTTGTGTGGTGTATTCTCCAAAATGAATAATAAAAGATCTGGCCTAAAAAGGACATGGGAACTTCCTTAACCATAATGAAGGGATTGTTATGGAGAACTGTTGGCCTTTAGTTTAATGTTGATAAATGAACATTACATATTAAATCAGTGTCTTTAGTTTAAGGAAAGGATTAAAGGGAAACACACTTAAGGTGATCATCAGATGCTGTTAGTGTGACCCTAGGTTCACAGGATACTAACCTTGTATTTCCCAGAGGAGCAATGTTATTTGCAGTATTTGTGCTAATTTTATAAGAACATAACTAATGCTCATAATGAGAATCAACTGAAAGTAGAATCAATTGAACGGTGTTGTGGAACTTCCTTTGGTCATATAAAACAGTTATGCCATCAGGTTACTTAAACAATGTTGTCAGTCTCTGAGGCAACACTATTCATGATACAGTTGAGTCATGTTTCCCATCATTGCATACATCTGAACACCGAGAACTTTTTTCAAACTTCAAAGCTCTATCCACCGAAATCCTATATTCTTACTTCATAATAACCTACTGTATGCAA
>NW_023604861.1:111817337-112102128 GCF_014898055.3 Talpa occidentalis
CTCTGGGGACAGAAAATCACATGTCTTATACTTGCCTTGTAAATGGGGCTGACAACACAGCAAGGGTGATAATCAACACTTGGCTGGTGGATGGAAACTGCAGGTGTCTGGGGTTGGGCTCTACCTCGAAGGCAGTGTTAAAATGACAACTTGCAGACCAGAGTCACGACTCCTATGTCCCCCACCCTCCACACTCGGTATATCTTCTCCAGAACCCCTGTCTCCACCCCGAGAGCCCCTGGGAGTGGACTTTACTGCCTGAGCACTCTTAAGGGTGCACAAACACACTTGTCAGAATGCCTGATTAAATTCTCCCAAATTATCCAGCGCGCCAATTCACACATCTGAAAGCTGTCAAAAGCCCCAGAAGAAGTAAATATGTCACAGTATCACCCCAGGTGGAGAAGAGGGTCAAGGGTAGGGCCCAGGAGTCTGTAATTTCTGCATTTTCCAAAAACTTTTAGTACCATCGTCTCTCCCACAGGGACCTTCTGAGATGCTCTGCACTCACGCAGAGAGGCCTCCTCTAATCATGCCCCCCATACAAATAAACAGTCACGCTGCAGAAATTCAAAAGCACTCTCTCCCCCTGCTCCATTATAAGTACAAAAGCTCAATTTCTATTTCTTTCCTTTATCCTGCTTTACAGAAGGTGTGTGGTATTTTCTCCCCCCTCATATCCTGAAGAAAGAATCGCTGAGCCCTATAAAGCCGAGGATATCGGAACATGATCTTTTGAACACTTATTATTTCCAATGACTAATACGTGAAGGATGTATCCTCAAGTTACAGGGATTTAACATAAAATCGGAGCTGCGAGAGAAAGGTCTGGTGGTTCTTAGGCGTTCAAGCACATCCCAGCGCTGGATGAGATACACACATTTTCACCGTGTGGTCTCAACTCCATGATAATCTCCAGGCAACCAAAAGCCAGCTGCTTAGCAACACAAGCTGGAGGATCAGCTCGCGTGTCTCTATTAAAGAGCAGCTCAGGTCTGAGCTGGAGGCACCCCAGCAGGCGGCTGCCAGGAGAGCCGCGACCCTGATCAGGGGCTTGGGTGAGGGCAGTCCAGAAAGAAGGGCTTAATGAAGACAGTAGGAAGGGAGTGGACAGCAGGTGTCCAGAAGTTAAAGGGGGGATTAAAAATGAGACCAGATTGCAATTCCAGAGAGGCCCGTTAGCCTCAGCATGGTGCTCCGCAAGACCTCTTGTGCTTCCTTCTCTCTCCTCCGTCTACCTCTCTAGATGCTATGCCCTTTGAGGGTGCAAGGGGGCTTCACTCTAGAAAGGTCTCGCAGTGGTGAGTAGCTGAGCTGGTACAAAGAATCTGGGATTTTCTAGTCCAGTTCTTTGTACTGAACCACGCTAAATACAGCAGGAAAGCCAACTGGGGCTTGTGAAACCACTACTTGGCAGAATTTTATGGAGCCCAAGATTTCCCAGATGCTGTGAGGGAGAGAAATGAGGACATGGGGTCAGAGAGCATGCAGTGATTTTGGACCTAGGACACTTGGGCTGGAGCGGACTCTACTACCAACCGGCTCTGGAACTATGAAGATGTGATTCCCAAACCTCATCTATAAAAGAGGGATAATACTCCTTACCCTTTTCACCCCAGGGCTGTTGTAAGGATCAGATGAGAAAATGTGTGTCTGGAGGAAGTTTTGCCTTTCTGTGGAACTGTAGTGTTAATATTATGATAAATCACAGTACCTGCCCTAAGAAGGCACTAAACTGGAAGAAGAGAGACGCCAATGCCTGAAACAATGGGAAATAGCACTCTGGTAAGTGGCTAAGGTTGCAGGACAAAGGAATCGAGACTAGAGTCTGTTTCTACAGCGCAGGTCACTAACCTCTTGCCTGAAAACTGGGCAATGGAAAGTTATATGGGAAAAGCAACTTACACTAATTCAAAGGTGCTCAGGGATAGCTCCTTTGTAGTGGGTCTTAACTTGTCTGTGTCCTGAACCAATTCTATGGATTTTTATTAGGCAGACTATATAGCAATTCCCCAGAGTCAGAGACAACTTCAAATTGATGTCCATAGAGAACACTTAGGCCATCTTCACCCCAGATCTTTCAACTTGACCTCCCAGAGGAAGATCAGCTCATTAGCAGCCACATCCACATTGAGAGGTACCCTTGAGAAAATGCAGTCCAAAGGAGGAAGAATTCCCCTGTGCAGAAAGGGCTTGCTTTTGATGTCTGAGAGGTGCCCACTGGCCATCTCACTGGACCTTTGTTCAGCTGATATTCCCTACAAAAGGGTGCATGTGAACAGATGTGTGTGTGTGTATCCACATAAAAATTATATAAATCATATATTAAAATTATATATAATATAAATATATGTATATTAATGTATGCATATATATTAATATACATATATTTATATTATATAAAAATATAAAATTATATAATTTATAATTAAAGTTGTCTCCACTATGAATCCAACTATCGAAATAATCTAGAGATAAGTTAGCTGCCTCCATTTCTTATACAGCCAAATTAATAAATTAATTCAGTCCAAGGCAATAATATGTGTTGGTCCCCTTCCGTAAGCCCACAGGGTCACACCAGGAAGAGACATGACAAATGACGACATTGAGGAAGCCTGCGGGTGTCTATAACTCCACTTTCTTGTGGAAGGCCACATGTGAGGTGATGAAGTCTAACAGCGCACAGAGGTAACTGGATGACGCTCCTAATGGCCAGAGACAAGCCCAGGGGTCCTGGGCACCAGCAGCACCCCAGCTCTTCACATCTGCTCTGCCACTTCCCAGCAGTATGACCTTGGGCAAGAGACCCAACTACTTTAGATTTCCTAATCCAGAAAATGGGTATAACAATAGAGAATAACTCACTGCTGCGAGGAACAAACAAGCTAAGACACACAAAACTAGAATCCAGTACCTGGCATATAAGTGCTCAACTAAAACCAGCTAGTATCACTACACCCCTTCCTTTTGAAAGGGTTCTGTTAACTCTCTTTTATGCAACTGTGCCTTACTCGCTTTTATTTTTACAATCCTTGGCTACAATGTCTCTCAGAGGCTGGAGGAATTTTAGCAGCCCTAACTCCATATACAAACTACAGGCATGTGCACAGGGCAGAAGAAATGAGAGGGCTGGGGAGCTAATCAACAATTACTAATCAACAATTACTTTGTTGATTAAAAAAAAAAACTTTGATAGAATTCACATACCACAAAGTCACTCATTTAATGTGTACAATTCAATGATATTTAGTATATTTAGATATGTGCAGACATCACCACAGTCAATTTTAGAACACTTTCTCAGCTCTAATAGGAAGCCCTCACCCTGACCTTCCAATTCCCCACCATGCCCCCAGCAGCCACTCCTCTACCTTCTACCTCCACAGATTCCCCTATTCTTGGGACCACACAGCACATGGTCTTCTGTGTCTGGCTGCTTTACCTAGTAACCACAATATTTTCAAAATTCATCCATGTTGTGCAGTGTATCAGTACTTTATTCCTTTTGTATGGATCCAGAACATTCCCATGCATGGTTAATCCATATTTTATTTATCCACTCAACAGTTAATGGATACATGGGGTTTTCCCAGCTTTTTTGGCTATTATAAATAATGCTTCTATGAACAGTCAGGGACATGTTTCTGTGTGGACATGGGATTTCACTACTCTTGGGAATATACCTAGGAGTATATTTGCTGGGTCATGTGGTAACTCTGTTTAATCATTTGAAGAACTTCCAGACTGTTTTCCAAACAGCTGCACCACTTTATAGTCCCTTATTTGGTTAATTATTGAATGGACACTTAGAAAGCCCAAAGCAGAGGCCTTAGTGTGCATTCCTCCATCTTCTACATTTTTACCCTCAAGCCAATGTCACTTTACTTTTTTTCCAGGTGAACTTAAGGAGAAAATTTTTTCTCTTGTCAAATAGAAGCTTGAATATGAGCTTGGGCAGACCCTGGCTGAACATCGTAAAGCTGTGCCTTCCCAGCCAGGAGAGTTACCAGTTCTGACCCTGACAGGGTTCGGGACTGTAGGAGGTTAAGATCACGGGGGTATCTGTATGGTTGGGTCCAGCTTGTGAGCATGTGAGAACAAAGCTCAAGGACATCCACTGGCTGGCCAAGATCACTTGGCAAGTGGCAGGGCCAGGAAGAGAAGCCATTATTGTGTCCCAAATCCCTTCTCTCTGCTACTGTACTCAGTGTTTCCTCCCCCGCCCCCATCTCATTTCCAAACCTAAAGGATGCCAGGGAGGAGGGCACACATGTTTGGCTCTCTTGGAGAGGTTCTTACAGCTATGAGCTTCTGCTTTCATTTGTCGGAGCAGGCCCCTCGCAAGCCAAGGCATATGTCCATAGGCTGTTACTGTTTTTCTCTCCATCTGCAGCCTAAAAACACAGTAGGCCCAGGTAAATCACAGGACAGAAACCTGTGCTGTATCGAGGCGCCTTCCTCAGCTCTTCTGTGGCCTTTGTCTGCTGTGGTCTCCTGGTAGTCGTCCTCATCCCAAATTTTCTCTGTGTTTTCCACAATATAAGCCAAAGGCACTGAGCACCCCTAGATACTGGTTCACCATGGGAATGAGAGGTACAGGAGAGGCACGGGCTTGCTCACAGAGGAGGAAGGTCCCCAAATTTGAGCCAAAAAAAGGCATAAACACATACTTTAGTGGAAAAATCGCAAACCCAGTGAGACTCTAGGGTGGAAGACAAGCAACTTTACACAGCCTGGCTCTCCTTTGAGAGTAATTTGGAGATCACATGCTTTGGAAGGGAAGAGGGTCTCTGAGGCCAAACCAGCCTGGAGGGTCCAGTTCAGCCTGCCCATACCTGGTCATCTGCTGAGCTGGTGCTGACCACAGCCTGCTGCTCTGACTGGATGCAGCATCCCCAGGAGTCCAAGTCACAGGCTCTTCCTCCTCTCTCCACCCACCTCAGATGTCCTCTTGTTTTCAATTAAACTAAAGTGGAACCAGCTGTTTCCCTATAACAACCTTGATTTACATAAATCTCCTTATCAAGCCCAAACTGGCTGGTTTCTGGCCTAACCAGTCTCACATGCTCTTCCAGAGTCTGTCCACCCAGCTGTGACACCCTGGCCACTACCTTGTCCTGTCAGTTCTTCCTTGGGGAGGGGGGTACCCCTAGGCCCCCCAAGTAACTTACATGCATCTCCCCTCCACACCTTTTGGCCAGCTCAACACTTCTCTTCAGCTCAGCCCTTATTTCAAAGCCACAGCCGTCCGATGCACTGTTGGCACCAAGCCCCCTCGGTATTCATTTTTGCCTGCCTGAGACATCTAGGTACCTTTTAAAAAGTTTATCATAAACACTATACAAGATTATTAAAGAAAATCTAGCTAATTTATAGTGGAGTTGGGGGTGGAAGATTCAAGGCTTCACTTATCCAAACACAATGCTGCTAGTATTTTCAAATATTTCCTTTGGGGTGGGGGGGGGGGGGGGGGGGGGGGGTGGTGTGTGTGTGTGTGTGTGTGTGTGTGTGTGTGTGTGTGTGTGTGTGTGTGTGTGTGTGTGTGTGTGTGTGTGTGTGTGTGTGTGTGTGTGTGTGTGTGTGTGTGTGTGTGTGTGTGTGTGTGTGTGTGTGTTGCTCAGTCATTGCCGTTGAGCTTCTCAGTCAGTTCCTCCCCTATTCCTGTTAGAAAGTCAGCTCCTTGAGGACAAAGACTGTTTAACAAGAAAGGAGAACAAAAGTTGAGCTCCAAAAGTAGCTGTGAGACCTTCCAACCTCTATGACTATCTGTCCTCTGGGCTTCTGCAAAACACAGGCAAACTAGGGCTGGAGGATTGGAGCACATGGGCTTCTCCTTTCTCCCTGCTCTCCCCACAGTCCCGTCCTGACCTCGGCCCCCTGACAGTTTCCTGTGTGCCTGAGCCACCAGCCTCCTCCAGCCCCATCATGGAGGACTCAAGCTAGCAATAAAGCAGGCCCATGAAAAATAATTCCTTTATGTGTCTTTCATTTCCAGCTGGTAGACAGATTGGTTTACTATACATAAGCATGAAAGCTTCAGGGATTCGAGCTGAATTTGAATCATCTGGCTTTAAAGGAACTATTAAAACCTTAAAACAATTTATATGGAGATTTTCTCTCCTCCAGTTGCATTGATTGTCTGAGCCCTTTTCTGGTCTTGAGCCTACCTGGTCTCTATAGCTGCCGTCTAGTAAGTGTGTCAGTTTGCACAGGCCTTAATACCGATGACAACTACCTCCACCTTGACTCCCTAACAAGTCTGGGTGCCCCTTAACTCTGGTCCTATTGATCCCCCACAGTTAGTTGAAGAGTAGAGGCTTCATCTTAAATATGTACTGTGGGGAACACTGTTTGGTACAATGATCAGAGCTTAAAAGGAAATGAGTTACAATTTTGAACAAAAGTTGTAGTAAAGCACTTAGAAGCCAGACATTAAGAGTCAGGGCTAAAGCCCTCCTTACAAACTCCACAATATGGTGGGGGGAAATGCCCCACCTACTCCTGTTACAGGGCTGGGATCCCCAAACCTAGCTGCTGTAAATGGGTTCTGCCATCTGCCACATTAAAACAAACCATACTTAGTGCCTAAGACCTTCAATGGAAAGGAACTTTAGAACAATTAGTGTGCAATAAAGAGAAGGGAAAGAAAAAGTAGAATAGGAAAAATTAAGTCATGAGAGAAAAGACCAACACAAAAGCCCACCAGCCACCAGGTGGGCCTTGCCCTGTGAGAGTTCTTCCTCAGCCTGGCCATCTCTCAAGGTAGCCCAGAACCACCCTGTGCTCTCCGAGGTCTGCCATCTTTTCCCAATAAGTGGTAAGGTCCCTCAGACACATTTAAAAAAATCAACCTATTTTTCTTGCTGATGACAATTCTGTGCTGAGAGGGGAAAGAGGCAGAAGTCACCTGTGGAGGGTGGGGCCTTATCTCCTCAGTGGCCACAGGTTTCTTTAGCTCACCCATATTTCTTGTCATTTTCCTTGAGATCAAAGGTGCAGTAACTGAGTCACACCAGAGCCAGGTCAGGTCTCAGCCCCGCCAGGGATGCCCTCTGCTATGCAAACAAACAAACTTGGAAAAGGTTGTGGATTTGGCAAAAGTTTGGGGAGACCTGAAAATCCCTATCTGTCCCTAGGAGGTTGCAATGTCTTTCACTGTCCTTTGCTCACTCCTTGGGTGGAAAGCACTTGCTCCTAGAAAGCCCCAGGGGAAAGTAAATTCCTAGTGATGGGGCATGAGTTTTTCAGGGGTCACTGGAGCTTTATGAATTCTAACATACTCACATAAAACAGCCAATTCCCAGTCTTATTAATACTTAAAACCTTTCTCCTTGCAAATTCATGCCATGGATCTTAAAAATGTGTGTAGAGGCTAAAAACAGATGTACCGGCTAAACATTAAAAACAAAATCTATTCCTAAAAAAGCAAAATAAAGAGTGAAGACTCACTGGGCTGAAATAGCAGCCTGCCCCCACCCCTCTATTATTTTAAATCATTCTGCACAAAACTTCAGATATAGGGAAAGAAATGAGTCTTCAGTCTAAAATGCACTCTGATACATTCTACCTAAAGGGTATCTCTTTTTCAGAGCTGGTAGTAAACAAAAAGAAAAAATTGATGGAAAGACCAAGAAAGCATTCCATGTTGGGTCTGCAGGTGTAATCCCCAAGCACAGGGTCTTTCTGGGTAGCCGTGCATGGTATCCCCTCTTCCTAAGCATGCCAAGCCAATAAAAGCAACACTTGGTAAATCTGCCATCAGTGAAAGGCCCCATGGACTCCTAACAAAAAAATTCCTAATCTGATTATGGCTCATTGACTTTAACAAGAAAATGGGGATAATACTTGTGACAGAGTTCTATACTCTCCTCCCAGTTAAGAATAAAAGCAGAACTTTGGAAAGTTCTTACTCATTTTACAAGCAGCCTTAACTTACAAATGAGGAAACCAAGGCCCAGGGTCACCTCATTCATACTGGTTGGGTGCAGAACTCCATGCTTACAGTGGAATTGACTCCTTGGAATTGTGTTCTGTTGTTGACAAGAGTGGTTCAGACATGCTAACGTAGGGTGAGGAAGACGTGCTGCTTAACTGATGGTTTAGGAACCTAGAACTGCCTAACTTGAGGAAAGGGAAACTTTAGGGAAAACAGAATTTGCTTTTCATTCTCTGAAGGGCTATCAGTGTGAAGAATATGACAGGTCTATCCTGTGGAGCTCCAGGGAATTGACCAAAGCCTGCAAGAGAGGAAGCAATGCAGGCAGGTGTTGGGGCAGGCCCCCAGGGGAAATTTCTAGCAAGAAGGGGCATCCCACAAAAGCACAGGCTGCAAGTTGCCCTGTGAAGAGGCACAGTCAATAATTAGGCTCTTCATGCATACCTGATGTGAATGAGGAGAGAATGCTGGCACCTGATTTCATCCCCTGCCAAAAAAATAAATAAATAAAAGGGAATCCTCTTTTGGGGAGGGAGTTTGAACCAAATCAGCAGATCTTAAACACAGTTGATTGGGCTGGGATCTCTGGGATTATGTTCAAATACAGATACAATTGTCCCTCAGTATCTGGGGAGATTGGTTCCAGGACCCCCAAAGAAACCCAGACTCACAGATGCTTTTCTTATATACAAAATGGCATAGGATTTGCATGTAACCTACCCACATTGTCCTGTACCCTTTTAATCACCTCCAGATTACTTACAAGTGCTATGTAACAGTTACTATTCTGTATTGTTCAACGAATAATGACAAGGGAAAAGTCTGTACAAGTTTAGTAAGACCCGAAGAACCATCACAAGTCTAACTAATACTACTTTCTATCTGAGGTTGGATGACTTTGTGGCTGCCGAACACACATGCAGATATGGAGAAACTTATCTACTCAAACAAACGCGAGGAAATGAACTTGGAAAAAGGTAATTAAAAAACATATACTTTCTCTGGTTTCAGTGATTCTAGAAACAGAACCATTGAAACAGGTCCTGGCTCTCATGCTCTTTGTCTTTACCCATAGCATGGAAAACATTTTTGCATGGAACCTTGAGGCAGAACATATATATTCATGTAACTACAACATAAGTTTCAAAGCAATTATTGTCTCTACCGCATAGTCTCGCTTTGATATTTTCTATTCCATTGGGTACAGATATTTTTTATAAAGTTGGTTGAGACTCACTAAGTTGATTTCACAACCAACTAATGGACCACTCTGGAAAATACTTAACTAGATAACTTCCGAAGAAACAGACAGGGTGGGTGGGAGGGGATATGCCCAGAGGAAAAAGGAACCATGCATTTTTCACGTCATTTGGTTGTTTTAGGAACAGATGAGAAGGGACCAAGCAGAACGTTGAAGGGGGCAAACATTCAAAAACAAGTATTGAAAGCGGTGATTTCTGTGTTTAAAACACATCATAGGCAGGCAGTTGCCAAGCCCTTTAGAAGCAAAACATCTGAGCTAACTTTCATGCACACGATTTATCTTCCCTTGGAGAGCTTTGGAGAGGCAGCAAAGATCAGACCAATCTATGGAGCTTAATTATGCTAGCGGTTGAAAGGGTGTTGTCTTCCTTTGCATCTGCATTATTATTTGAAGCAAATGACTGCTAATTAACAATGTAGCCAAAGGTGCCCAGAGTTCAATGTGGTCCATTATCCGATTGTGAAGGAGGCCCACTATGCCCCCAGCTCAGTGAAGGACTTGGGGGCCAAGTCCCAGGGAAATTGAGTTCCTTGAGGTTAGCCAGCCAAGGACATGCTGCTGTCTCAAACTAGGCAAAGAAAAAGGAAGCTACATGTCCTTCCCACCCATTTCTCTGGAAGATGCAGAATCTGAGAATCTGCATTTCTAAGCAAGTCAATGCCCACATGACTGTTCCCTGGATCATAGTTTGATTAGCAGGCACTTAGGTTTTGGAACCAGGTATATTGGGATTTGAATCCCTACTCTGTCACTCTCTGTTTGCAATAACTTTAAAAAACATTTTTAATGTGGGGTGGAGGTTCAGTTTAAAATAGTTATGTAGAGGGCCTCCCTGGTGGCGCAGTGGTTGAGCGCTGGGTTGCAAAGCTGCCCGCAGGCTCTGCAGTGCCGGTTCGATCCCCAGCTGCTCTCCGGCCACCGGAGGAGGGTCCCACATGGCGCGCAGACCTCTCCTGCCGCCCGCTGCTCCCCTCAGCAGTGTACTTCGGTCCTTCTGCCTGCTCTGCTCCCAGCTCTGGCTCTGGTGAATTCTCTCACCCTCCCGCGCTTCTGACTGTACCCAGTGCTTGTATAAATAAATTAAATAAATAAATAATAAATCTTTAAAAAAAAAAAAAAATAAAATAAAATAGTTATGTAGAAAAGGGCAAATTATTTCATCTCTCTGAGCTCAGTCTTCTCTGCAAACAGAAAATGACAAGCCCACCTCGGGGAGGGGGCCGGTGGATATTGATAGCTCTCCTCCACAGTCTCTCTTCTCCCTGGGCAGTCCTGGAAGTGAGGTCTCCTTATATTTTCATCTTCTTCACTGCCCCTTATTTCTAGCCAATTCAGTGCTCTCTGCTGGCCTTTGCGCTCAACTTTCCTTTTGAGACTACTCTCCCCAAGGACACGAGGATCCAACAAGAACTGGATTCTCATTTGGATCACTCTTTAACATCTGAGGCTGTCACAACCCCTTAGTTCTTAAAATGCTTTTTGGTTTGGGGACCATCTCCCACTCCCAGGCTTGCTTCCTGCTCTTCTAGTCACTCCTCCACGTTTCTACTTTGTAGGTTCTTCTTCCTGTGCCCTTCCCACGCATCTGGATCTTCCTCAGGCTCTGTCCATGGCTCTGCAGAAGGTCAGATGCTTTCTATACACCTTCCTTGGCCACTGTGCATCAGAATTCTCCAAATGTTGACAATTCCCAAATCTAGATCTACAGGTGCAGACCCAGAGAACCATCAGCCTTCTGGATGCTGTATTCCCACAATCCTCCCTGCTGTGATTCCATATACATTCCTGGACCTACCATCCACCCATCTTATTTGCTATTCCAGGTACTCTGGTATTTACTCTGGACCTGGCCTGCATCACCACTTTTACAATTTACAGATGGATTTATGATCTCGCCAACAATTACACAGTAATTAACACCCTCCCAGCATTAACATGATAACATACACATATTTTTAATTTGTCACCAAGAAGTTATCTCAGGAACCAAGACATGAATTATACTTTACTTCACATACAGAAAAAACCACATCCACTAACATTTGGATGATACTTTTGTGACACTGTTAATAATTTCTATCTGGGAAGAAAAGTACCAGACTCCATAAAGTTTGTGGACTACAAATAAAATATCATCAAATTCTGCATCAAAGAAAATTAGTAAATAAAAAAATCCTTGTTTTTCTAGGACTTGAGGAACAGATGCTTAAGCTTTGGCCATCACTATCAGGAAGTCCTGACATCATCACGGAGGGGACTACACTGGAGGTTTCTATCTTGTCTGTTGGTACATCTGGATCCTCTCCACAACTATACACTAAGCACCTGGATGGTGGGGCCGTGTCTGCAGGCTGTATCCCAGAAGCCAAGGGTACGGTTGGGTGCTTCTCCTTACACAAAGCATTCACAGACTCTGTCTTACTTCTCCATAAATCTGGGATTAGAGAGGAACATATAACTGGAGTGCTTGGCTAGCACCTAATTAAGTATTTGATCCCATATATTCCAACAATGTTGTCCCACTGTGCTCAGGCGCACTCAGAGAGGTGTGGACTTGAACTTCATCAAGGCACTTATTCTGGACCCAAGGTGGCCAACTGATGCCCCCCAGGAGGCTTCCAGGGAGCAGACTGGCCCTTCTCCAGACACCTGCACTAAAAAAGACTATTTTATCATTTCCAAATCCCACATCTCACACACTCATTTCTCTTTGAAGCTTTGTCTTTAAAATCTATTCTGTATTAGAAACATTCAAATTCCACCTAGCTAAAGCCAGGAGCCAGGAAAGAGTCCTGGTTGCTCCAGGGGTGTTTTCTGATGAAATGTGCTTTGAGGGCGCATTTCCGAGGTAGCTTCTTACCACCTGCAAAGCCTCTCTCGCTGTCTCCCGGGAGGCTCCTTCCAACCTCCTGAATTATCTCCACTGCCAGGAGCTGTCAGATGCTGCTTCTCTGACAAAGGCTCAGGCTGTGAGCCTCAACCTTCTGCAATCAGGGTGCTGTCACATGTGACAGAACGTGGCCTCCACCCACTTGACAGGAAATAGCACTCCCAAGCAAAGTGCCCCTCTCATCCACCAGCTGAATACAGAGGGGTGACGGGGTGATAGCCTCTGTGGTCTTCTTCCTTTCTTTCCTCTTACTCTCCTGGCACCTGGTACACACTCAGAGACAGCACCAGTGCCACTGCCCTGCAGCCGGGAGGCAGGAACTACGGGCCCCCACGTGTCCCTGAATAGCCATGGAGTTCCAGGCAGGACGCTTATCCCTCATCTCACCTATGACGGGGACAACACCTCTCTGTCTATCTCTTGATGTGCTGTAGAGATCCAACGAGATTGAGATAGCGCTTGGGAAAATGCTTGCTTTTATTGCTTGTCTTGTTCTCATATGACCCTACTGGTGAAAAGCCACTCTAGGGGAGAGAAAGTCCCTGAAACACACACTCCCTTAAACTAGTTACTAAAAGGTTTGGGCAGTATTCTCCCAGCTCCCTAACACAGTAAAAACTCTCTATTTTTCTCTACTTCCTTTGTCAACACCCATCTGTAGCCAGTGCACCTCTCTCTCCCGCCCTTGAAGCCAGATAACATGAGCAGTCCGGTTATCCATGGGCCTGGAGGATTTCTGAAGAATCAGAAAATGAACTGACAGAGACTCAAGTGCCACCTAATCAATCCATCCTTCTGCCTCCAGGCAGGGCTTACAAAGAATAATATTCTTTAAAAGCAATTTCTCATCTGGTCTCCAGGGTTTAGGGGAGACAAGGCTGCGTGCAGCCCAGGGGCACGGCCTCTCTGCAAATGGAGTCACAGCTGCTTCCAGCCACATTTGGGATTTGCTCACCCGTTCTCCCAGGAGACTGCGAGGCTCTGCAAGCACAGCCAGCCTCTGAGCAGACACAGTCCTCCTCTTCCAGACCATCAGGTCTCCGTCTCCAGCCTTATCTCTCCAGGGATTGACTTATTTTCTGAGACAGGGTGGGGAGGGTGGCACAGTGGTGGAGCTGGGGAAGGTGATTGCAGGAAAAGGGTAACTCATTTCTTTGCTTTAAATAAGCCCTATCTTCCTAATGTTGATTGATCAGCATTTCAGAGGATTTCATGCAAAGGAATTTGTAAAGAAAACGATTTTAGGCTGACAACACCAATGGCCGGTATCTCTCAGGTAAAGGCAGAGTGCCAGATTTTGCTCAAGTTTGAACAGAGGCACACAGATATCAGCTACTCTGAGCAACTGGTCCAGCTCTTTTAATAATGAGAAAGTCCCTGAAGAGGGCTACCAGTTTTCCATTTTGTGATTAGCATCACTTCTTGTCCTGTTTCCCACTGCCCAGCACCTGCTCCTCTCTACACTCCATGACTTCAGTAGTCCCCACCCCCCGGCACACATTCCCCATGGGCCTCCAGGCTGCCTTGGAATTCAGCATGGGTCTTTATGCAGCACCCCTCTGGGACTCCTCACCTCACCCTGTCCACCCAAAGTTTGGCTATGTTCTTCCCCACCCTGAAAACCTTGTCCCCCACTGGCTGCTGCCCCTGAAGCAGAAGGAAGAAGAAAAATGGAACTAGTGTTCACTGAGCACCTGCTATATGTCAGGCACTGTGTTAGGCTCTTCAACACACACCATTTCACTGAATGCTCAGGACCACTGGATTGAGAAAGGACAGAGAAGATGAGGCTGAGGCACTGGCCCCCAATCCCTGAGCTGATAAGTGGAAGAGTCAGGTTTGAGCCGCAGCCTCCCTCTGTACACAGGCTCCCCATGTCCCTCCCCACCATGTAGCCCGGACCCCACCTGCAGCACTAGAATACAGAAAGTACATCCGGGCACAGGAAGGTCTCCCCTTCTAGATGGCAAAGCCTTTGGGACAGCCTATCCCAGTACTTTCTGAATTTCCCACCGCTACCTGCCCCACTTGCCAGTTCCTCCTATCCCAGAACTCTGCACACAATCCTTGGAACTCCAGAACCACCGGTTCGCAGTGACAGTGGCCTTTTGAGACAGTGTCATGGAGAGGCTCCAGTTGTGCATGACCTTTTTTTTGAACAGCAGTGGCATTCCTAGAATCATTAACTGGAAATGGAACCACAAGCGATTATTCTTAGGTGTTTTGTTTGCTTTGTTTTTTAAGTACCTTGTAGTGTGAGTTTAGGTGCCCTGCTCACACATTCCTGGGCACTTGGCTGGGTGGATTTACTGGAAAGGGCCATTTACAGAGTGTCGCTGTATCACTTCCACCTCACACATAAGCAGAAGTGTAATTCCGGTTCTATTTGAGGGAGAAGGCAGCAGACTGTCTCCATGGCAACCTGAGCAGCATGTGGAATAAGAGTCTAAAGGACATTGGGGGGAAATTAAGTTGTGGTCAGCCACATGTAGTCTGTCCCACCTTGTCACGGGCAGCAGCTTGGAATGTCTGCCTGAAGGAAGGAGACAGGTATGGCGACGTGGAGGCCACGTTCCAGGAACCAGTCCCGTCAGCACTGCATGATTGACCTCTGGCTGGACGGCTTTCCTGCGGGCTCTGTGGTGGAATGTTAACCTCGCCAGGAAAACTAAGCACAGCGTGTGTGTGCACATATGTGTGTGTGTGTGTGTGTGTGTGTGTGTGTGTGCGTAAGAGAGAAAAGAGCACATAAGTGCTCATGAGAGATGGAATAATTTAAAAACACATTTTTCTAATTGATTTCCCTATGGTTTTGTTTGTTTTTTCTGATTTTGCTTGCTGTGTTTATTTGCTATTTTAACACTTTTGTAAACATCAGAGCATTCTCAGCCATGTACTCTGGGAACAATATGGTCAATATTTCTGGACCAATCCTAATGCCCACTTCCAGGCTAATCACACCCTAAGAGTGTCCCTTGGTATGGAACCACAGTGTTTGGCATGGGGCAAAGACAACTATGAATGGCAGAGTCAGCAAGTCTACTGAATTGTCAATATCAACTCTAATAAAAATGCATCCCCCAAAAATGCATCCCCGTTCTGGTACGCGCTGCCCTATGATCCCGGCTAGCTCATAAACCAATCTGATCCTCAGTTTCCTGGGGACAATAATCTGCTTTCATCTCACAATGACAGCTTGAGTATCAAATGAGATAATGACTGTGAAAGTGCTTTGTAAAACAATATAATCCACAAATGGAAGGGAGTGGTACTGTTATCAAATTATTAATAAATGCAAGATTCAATGCAAAGAAGTTGCATAACTAATGGCATTATTTTTGCAAAATGATTTGCTGTTTTTCTTCCCTAACCTTCTTCTAAGTTTGGAGATGGTGAAAGACAGAAGCCTGCATGGCTGGCTGACTTCAAGGTCAAAACTCTGTCATGCATTTTTACGTGGCACCAGGAGTGGCCAATCGATTGGACACAGAAATCAGAGCGCTAAGTAGAAAGCTGGCTGAACAGATGACTGCTGGGCTCCCGGGGAGGAGAAGGAGCATGAGTACCAGTTGCACAGCCTGCCTGCACCCTGGTCTCCAGGGATTGGCCCACCCAGGGGGCTAATCCATCCCTCACAGGGAAAGTGTAGTGAGGGTAGTGAGGCTTTCTCAGAAAAGGCCTCCACTTTGCCCCAGGGGGACCACATTAGCCTCACTCAGTCTCATTCCCATCTGGCTGGTGTTGCGAAACCTGTGAGTATGAGAAGGAAAACAGACTCAGTGCACAAGGAGGAGGGTTCTCGACAAGAAAGACATTCAGGCCCTGCTGATGTGTCCTCAAGACCTGCAACACCCCAACAAGACCCGTGAGTCACATGGGCTAGACGGGAGATGGGTTGAAATGCAAAATCAGCTGCCACTTGCTGAGCCATTGGGTCAGACCCTGTGCTGTGACACTGTGCCCAGGTCACTCCTATGCAACTACAGTGGATGAAGAGCCACTCTAGTACCCAAGAGCTGCAGAGTGGAATGGTGGCAGATGTAAGAATTTCTAGTGGGGTGTCTGGTGAACTTCTCCCACCCATCTTGATCCTCAGGAATTATGGCAGCCTCTGCACCCTGCCATTTGTAAGCAGGTCCACTAGTCAGGCTGGGCCAGGTTTCAGTAAGCAGCCAATAGGCTAGATTGGTTCCTTCTGCCAATAGCTTTCTCCTCCTCTCCACCCAGGACAACCTATGGCCTTGGCTCCTGGGCACTATAGGAAACACTTCTTTGTGGTTCATTAATATGGCCTTTGCCTTGGATACTCAGCCACCACCTGAGTGTCCACCCTCCTCCCATGGCTGTGGCTGGCTGCCTTTTCAGCTCTTGTTTCTCCCCAGTACCTACCAGTTACTCTATCCTGTGTTCCTGTACTTTGTCCCACACCTGGGAAGCAGGTCTATGTGGGAAATGGAGAGAAGCTAGGGGACTGGGGAGGCAGTGAGGGCCCCACTGCTCCAACATGATTCTCTGCCCCACTGAAGGTGGTGGAGCACCAGGATTCTTGGTTTCCATCCCTGCCCATCCACTACCTGCACTCTGGAAAATATCTCCTTGTACTTTTCTCTAAGATGAGTCTTAGAGGTTTGTAGAGGATAAAATGAAAGATAATTTTAGGAAGTGAAAAATGGCCATGAGAGATCATTTGGATAAGCTGCCCGATTTATTAACATAGAGGCCAGGCCCTGTCCTCAGCACTTGAAAAACATTAACCCTTCTAATCAGCACAACAAAGCTACAAAGTAGGCACTGCTCTGAAGCCCATTTGATGATATGGCCCTGAGATAGAGACCCAAAGAGCCATGTTTGCTCATGGTCACCCATGAACAAACAGGAAAGGGCAAGGGTCTGTGAGGCCAGCAGGGTTCCAGGTCTGTGCTCTGTCTAGTCGGCAAGGAGATCTGAGCAGAGGAGGGGTCCCACAGCTGAGTCTCCCCTCTTGTCTGCTGCTCCTTCATGGAACAGAATAGTCTATTGAACAGTTAAGGCCATGGAGACTGGCTCTGGGAGGAAACACAACATGTGTGACAAGGGCCAGCCACAGCCTCCCTGGAGTGCCACCACATGGCCAGGACAGCTGAGGAAGTCCTCAGAAAATATGTTCCGGGTCACCTCCTGGTCAGGATCAAGCCCAGTTTAGACCAATTTGTTGCTAATTCCACAGGTGAGTTAGCCCCAGAAGCTCTTCAGAAAACACAAAAGGGCCTCAAGGACTTTCTTGGCCTCTAAAGCCATACACAATCTAGAATATTCAAATGTTTCCTCAAAATCCAATTGGCCTGCCTCTAATTCCTGGAAGTCGCTCAATAGGGGGCTGATTTATTCCTCCCTTTGCCAACTGCCAGTCTACTTAAAACCCTTTTACTCCCAGTCAGTTGCTCTGCGATATTTTAAGACTTGGTTTTCTTCTCTTGGGGTTTCTCCTCCATGGCCGATCCATTTCAATGATCCCTGTCATTTTAGCTTTGCTCTTCAGCAATTTAATGCATTGGGTGCTCCCTCCAATGGCCTTGTAGCCATCTTCCCCACACTTAACGCTTAGACTGCCCCTGCCAGAAGGAGTCCACCAGAGGCACCGCCCAGCAGGGGACCTGCCCACAGGGGGTCCTGAGGGAGGCTGACTGTTGCCCCTGTGTGCACCCAGGGTCCCTGCTTGGTGTCCTGGGCCTGGACTGACAAGTCCAGTGGAGATGGATGACAGGTAGAAACACTGCTGAGTGGTGGGTAGGCCAATCTCCAGAGATGCTCCAAGCATCAAACAGGAGCCACTCAGTGCTGGCCCCAGCCTCAGCAGGGCTTGCACGTTTAGCCAAGCATCTCAGAAGCCACTGGAACACTGACATTGGAGCTGCCAAAAGGTGGCCCAGCAGCAACAAATCATGGCCTATGCTGCCACTGTCCTAACCCAGGAGTCATATGGAGCAGCATATCACCCTGTCCAGGCACAGGCAGCTGCCCCCTAACTTAGGTGAGTAGAGGGTAAGATCAAGAGATGACTCTGGAATCATACTAGTCGGGCCTGTTCTCAGAAACTGACAAAAGATACTCAGAGAGAGCATGGGAAACCCTCTGCCCTCCCCTACCCAAAGGCAGCCAAGTCATGCCGAGCACATCACCACAGGTAGAAAGAACTCACCTTGACTTATAGGCAATTGGGCTTTGTTTTAGTAAATGCACAATTTTAAATCTGCAGTGTGACTCAGAGCAATTCTGCAGCTGGAGATCTGTAGGGGGTTAATAAACCTAATTACCTTCAACTTTCTGCCTCTACAAATGTGTTTTCCTAAACTTGACAGTATCCTAGCCCTTCAGTCCTGGCCTAGACTATGCCCCGGCACCCAAGATCTGCACACCCAGCAGTAACCCAAATGAGCAAGACACTCCAGTGTGCTACCAGACACTGTGGCCTGCTCCATACCTGGGACATGGCAAGGAGGGGGAGAAGAGGGGGACCTGGGGGTTTCAGTGAAATCAGCCTTTCCCTAGGCTCCCCCTAATGCTACATATGCACAGACACATCACATTGCACTAAATCAGCCCTCCCCGCACTGAGTGTCTTGCCCTAAAGACCTTTGAGGAAACAATTTTCCACCATGGGAACCACACATTGCCTGGTATGTGACTCAGACTGAGAACAGAACTGGGTAAGCAGTTCAAGCAAGGATGTGTGTCCATGGACTGCAAGGGGCAATAGTTAGTCTTCAGTGGCAGAGATTTACCTCTTTGCCTCTGCCCTCCCTGCCCAACTCCCTGTGTTCACCCCGCCCTAGCTGAGGCCTCAACGGGGGTCTGGGCCAGCCCACCTGTCCCTTAGGAAGAATCTGCAGACCCTGAAGACTCTGGACTGAGTCTGGACCCTGAAGCAGGGTGCAGAGAAAACCCCGCACGCCGGGCTTTGGGGAAACACCGGGGCTCTGACACACTGAAACTATTTTACTAGGATGTTTTCAGCTGATTATTAAAGTCACAGTCTACTCTGGCCTATCAACAACCAATTTAGCCCCAGTAAAATGGATTCTAGTTCCCTCAGCACGAGACTCCTAGCAATCAGCTCATCAATACACATAATGTTTAGAAGCTGGATATTGATTGGGGAACCTAATGGACTCATTTATTCAGGGTTCAGCTAGCCCTCTGGAATAACGTTTTATTGGTGCTTCCCTCTCCCCCACTACCAAATTCCAAAACTGGGGGTTTAGTGGGGCAAGGATACTGGAGAAGAAGCGAAAAGGTTCCTGGGACCTGGCCATAAATCAGGGTTGCTCATGCCTTAGGATTTTTCCTTATGCACAATGAGGTAGCCTGTAACACTGCCTGTCCCCAGCATCATTCTGAATTAACAAGGAGCTGCTGTTGCCATTGGATACAACAAGCACCAGGGGTGTGATTAATACTGGTGACAGCCTGTGGAGGTGACCTGGAGATCCTGGAGTGTCTCTATAATGGTCAGCAGATGCTCTAAGCCCTGGCCCTTGCACAGGGCCCCCACAACCCAGCTCAGTATCTCCCAATTCCCTGTGCAAGGCTAATGGGGCCCAGGGACTCCTACTGCCACCACCACTGCCTCCTAAGACCCTGATGTAAGATGGTGGACTGCTAAGGAGAGTGAGGAGGGGGAGTCATTAATGAGAGGGTAGTTCAGTCACCCAGCAAGTTATGGGGAGACCTTTTCCACAAAGAGAGGAGTTGATTCTTTTTCCTCTGATGAGATACCTGAGCAGAACACACTGATAAACCCTGGCCATTAGCAATCACCCCTGAACGTGCAGCTAAGACATCTTGCTTCTGGGCCTCCCTGGTGGATCAGCGGTTGAGCGCTGGGTTGCGAAGCTGCCCACAGCCTCTGCAGTGCCGGTTCGATCCCCGGCTGCTCCCCGGCCACCAGAGGAGGGTCCCACATGGCGCGCAGACCTCTCCTGCCGCCCGCTGCTCCCCTCAGCAGTGTACCTCGGTCCTTCTGCCTGCTCTGCTCCCTGCTCTGGCTCTGGTGAATTCTCTCACCCTCCCGCACTTCTGACTGTACCCAGTGCTTGTATAAATAAATAAATCTTAAAAAAAAAAAAAAGACATCTTGCTTCTGGGCAGGAAAAGGAGGACCCAGAGTCTCCAGTAGCCCAGCCAAGATTGTCCCTGCTCTCTCAATTCGCATGTCTACTTTAGATGGGGAGTCAATAAAAAGAGACATTTTAAACCACTGCTTTACTTATTGCATAGGAGATAATTTGGGGCCCTCAACTATATTTTAAATTGCAAAAATGGGGGGTGGGGGTGTTAAGAAATCCCATCCCCCCACCCCTCTCTGCCACCCAGGTGCGCCCCAGGCTACTCTGGGCCTGCCCCTACTCCAGCCAGAGAATTTGTAGTCCTTTTGGTTTCAAGACTTCCAGGTTCAGACAAATGGTTTCTTTCTATGAAACCCTAAGCTTTTTTGCATTTTAAAGAGAAGCTGAAAATCTGCACTTTTGGGGGATAAAGTTTTGGATCTTTGTTTTTAGAAGTACACGAGCCAAATATCTCCCAGGCTTTCAAATATAAACTCCCCCAAACTGAGGGAGATGTAACAAAAGCAAATAGGAGTGGGGAGGAGGCTTGAGAGTGTTGTAACCCATCTCCCAGGAGGGAGGGCCTCACTCTCTGGAACTTGGATCTATCCATTTTACCTTACCTTTTTGTTTAAATCACTTGTGATCTGAGTGGCTAGGGTCCCTCAAGCATCCTGTGTGAAGGGGCCAGATTTAGAAAATAAAAATACAACATGCCATAATGGGCAGAAGAACTAAATAGGCACTTCTCCAAAGTAAATATACAGATGGCCACAGTTACATGAAGAAATGTTCATTATCACATACTATCAGAGAAATGCAAATCAAAACCACAATGAGATGCCATCTCACACCTATGAGAATGGCCCATATCAAAAAGAACAAAAACAAGCGTTGACAAGGTTGTGGAGAAAAAGCAAGCTTCTTACACTGCTGGTAGGGATGTAGACTTGCACAACCTCCATGGAAAACAGTATGGAGGTTTCTCAAAATATTAAAAATAGAACTATCATGTGATCCAGGTCTTCTGCTCTTTGGAATTTAACTGAACAATGCAGAAACATTAATTTGAAGTGCACACTTAGGTTCATTGCATCACTACTTATAATAGCCAAGTTACGGAAGAAACCTAAGTGCCCAATGGCAAATGACTGGATTGACAAGCTGTGTTATACATACACGATGGAATACTACACAGCTGTAAAAAATGATAAACCCTTGCCATTTTGACAACACGGATGGAACTGGAGGGGAATATGCTAAGTGAAGTAGGTCAGAAGAAGGAAAACGAGTACGTGATGGTGTCCCTGATATGTGGAAAATAAAGAAACAAAACAAGGAGTCAGATAAAACCAAGTCAATAACAAACCCTAGAAATCTGACTGCAGTACTGCGGTTACCGGAGGGGGAGGGGAAAAGGAGGGGGTGAAGGGAGGAGAGGGTACAATGGACAATAGTGATAGATGTGATGTGGTAACTCACACCTGTGATCCTCTACCTCTAAATCATATACAGTATTGTAAACCAATATTACCGCAGTAAAAGAAAAATCTTATTAAAAAAATACAAAATTCCCAGCTAAATTTCAATTTGGGGGACACAGTTACACTGGAAAAGTCTGTAGAGTTGAAATGCAATTGGAATGTACATAGATCTACTGTTATTTTATTTGGCAATTCAAGTCCTGCCAGTTCTTTGTACTTCACCATCCCCCACAGCCCCACTGCTGAAACCCAAGGCTCCGTCCCAATGGTGAGGCCGTGTGCTGCTGATTCTAAATCCTTCCTTGTATTTCAGGAGAGGAAAAGAACTGACATTCACAGAAACAGTATTTTTAAAGCTCGTGCTACATGTCTATTAAAATAGTGAGGAATAACTTCTGAGCTTCAGGGCCCTCAGGTATTTTACTCCAGGGGCTTCCTTGCAGGGTCACTCATTCACTGGTTTTTTTAAACCAAGTCCCTCTAACTTCCTTCCAATCAACACCCTTGGGTTTTTAGAGCACTGAAAACCAGACTCCATTGTTAGTGACTTGCTCTAAAATACACACTGAAATAAAATCATTTAAACCAGCATTTCCCCAGCTCAATTATGCTCTTTGCATCTCTAGTCCTGCAGGAGCCTCCTGGGGAAGAAAAAAAAAACCCAAAAATGTTCTGTGGTTGAATGAACAGGAAACTGCACACTGCATATGCCCATCTAGGAAAATCACCATGGACATCAGCATGGAAGAGGCCTGAGGAGTGCTGTAGTAACTAAGGAGACTCTCAGCTGGTCATTCCAGCCTAATGAGAACGTATTTGATCACAAGTCCACTGGCTTCCACGTCTTTGTCTAATATTAGTTAACTCTACAGGCAATACTTTGGACATCAGAAACAGCTGAAAGTTTCTCAAAACCAGCTAACTCCTGTGTTAATACATCTTCCTGCCCCCTGGTTTAGGCTCTTCAGAAATCTCCTAGCCCTGCTCCCAGACCTGGTCAATCATGGTCTTCTTCTCAAGCTATTAACCAAGCCCTCTCGAGGCTCCACAAAACCTCCCAGACCTCCTGATCTCTCCAGCTCGCCCTGACCAGCTCCTTCTTTGCTTCTCTCACATTTTAATCAACACTAAATCCCTGCCTTGGGACATTAATCCAAATATCCCGATATGGTTCTTTTACTATTTTGTCCTGATTTTTTCTACTCTATATTTTGGCTCCTCAACCAGACTTGAAGCAATGTGGGAGCAACACTTTTCCTGCTCATTGTCAGCCCCTTACCACCTTGCAGGCCAGGCACCACGAGTAAGAGGCACCGTGCGTAAGCCCTTGGTAAATGCTTCGTGACAGAATTATATCTTTTACTCCATCTGCATTCCAATTGTTACCAATTACAGAAACAACAGGGTAACTTTTCTAAAAGCTGGCTTCTCTCAAGCACCAAGAAAGAGAAGTGCTTCATCCCAAGCCGTCTTCAGAGTCACACATCACGTGCCCCTCACATCACTCACTGCACACACTGTGTCCTGCCTACACCCCAATTCCAACACAAACCAGTGCAGGTGGGGAAGATCTGAGAGGGTCAGAGATTGCCAAGAGGCTGAAACAATTTCCCAGGTAGTTTGCTAGTGACAAAAGCCAGAGGATGTGGGATCTACAGCCTAGAAAATAATTTCAGTTCTTCTGTCCTGGGAAATACCATTTCACTGTCTTAAGGCAAAGATGGCCATGTACTCTTATAAAAAAAGAGCAGATTGCGAAATGACCTGCTCTCAAACTCTGAAGTCACCGTGAGCTTTTATTTATTGTGCCTGGCAGGCCTTCAGGGTTTGCAGACACTGTGCTGTGAGCTCCGTCACGAGTCAAGGTCCATGCAATCCAGACCGCTAATGACTCAACTGCATTTCCATGGTCTTCAGGGATCTCTCATCTTCCTCTCCAGACTTTGATTTAAAAAGAAAAATATGGGCAACACCAGGAGAGTCTCTAAAATACATAATGGGAAATCTAAACACACTACAATCCAACTGTGTACACCCTTCATTGTCCCAGAAGTGTATTTCTCTCTATCTCCAGTCAATTATTAAAGAATTGTCAAGGGCCTCCCTAGTGGCGCAAGGGATGAGATGCAACCTATGAAGCTATCCACAGCCACTGCAGCATGAGTTTGATCCCCGGCCAGGGAGCTACCCACATGGCACAGCAGACCTCTCCTGACTTGCCTGCTGCTCTCTTCAGCAGTGTATTTCAGTCAATCCACTTGTTCTGTTCCCCACTCTGTCTCTGGTGAATCCTATCACCACCCCTCCCCCACACACACACCTCTGGCCTCTATCTCAGTTCTTATATGCATAAATAAATAAATCTTTAAAAAAATGAAAAAAATAAAGAATTGTCAAACTCTATGCTCAAAGCTTTAAATAAATAGCCTTGGTATCCCAGGTAATATAGACAGATCTCCTTCTGAATGATAACAAATGATAAAAATATCAGTAATAAACTGATTTTTGTAAATCAATTATTTTCTAAAAGGTGTAGAAGTCTTTCCATGAAGACCCATGGCAAACTTCATTGGATTTGGTTCCTGAAAAAATTAAATAAAAACTACGAGAGACTATATAAAGCTAATATATTTCCTGGGTGAAAAATTTCCAGGTCTGAGCATTTGGTATTTAATAAGGAACATTTTAACATTTTAAGTCACTAATGCCTTGCTTGTCCCCATCTCAAACCTCAGGTATTCAATTAGGAACACAAACACTGTGTTCTGCGGGCAAAATTCATAGTAAGTCTTAGACTTCGCAGCAATCTCTGTATCTCAGAAATCTCAGTGAGATTTCAGGTTAACTCAGAATCCAAATATATTTGATCAGATTTAGTGGATCAAGTCATTTCTCATAATTCAGGATTTTACCCAAATGTCAATGCCTTAGAGTTCATTCCAGGCCACCCTGCTATAGCACCCCCACACATATACGATCTCCACCTCATTGACAACCTGACTTTATTTTCCTGAAAGTCTTCTTGCACCTGTATTGCCTTCCTCAGTGGTTGAATGTTTACAGTCCATCCCCATCAAGGTTATATTACCAAAGCCTATTTTCAAGGCCCAGCAGCATACATTTGGAAACCAACTGCATTTTAAATTTTTAAACTTTTACCCTGGTGAAATACACAGTTCATGAAAATTATCATTTTAATCATTATTAACTATACAGTGCAGTGACATCAAGGCCATTCACACTGTATGCAACCATCACTACCAGCCCGCTCCAAGAACTCTTTCATTTCCCCAAACTGCAACTGTATAGACACTTAACACTAGCTCCCCATTCCCTGATTCCCCATTCAACCCCTAGCAACCATTCTACTTTCTGTCCTTATGAGTTTGACTACTTCAGGACCTCGTATAAGTGGAATCACTCAAGAGTTGACCTTTATGTCTGCCTTTCTTCACTGAGCATAATGTCCTCAAGGCTCGTCCATGTTGCAGTATGCCATTGGCATCAGCATGCCATTCTTTCACAAGGCTGAATAAAATGCCATTGTAAGTATAGAACACATTTTGTTCACTCATTCATCTATCAGTGGACGTTTGAGTTTTTTCCTCCCCTGACAAGTGACAAACAGAGATGTACAAATATTTACGCGAGTCCATGCTTTCAGTTCTTTGCAGTATATATCCTATATGGTAGAATCAATGATTTATATAGTAATTCTATGTTTAATTTTTTAAGAAAATGACAGTCTGTGTTCTACAGTGGCTGCATCATTTTACATACCCACCAGCACTGCACAGGGTTTCAATTTCTCCACATCCTCATCAACATTTTTTATACTGCTTCGTATTATTGTTGTTTGTTTTTTGCCAAATGCATTTTATCCTAAGTAATGGGTGCCATGTATGTCTGTTGTAAATTAGTGGATATAGTGAGAAAACACTTTGCATAAGACTTGATTACTGCCTAATGCATCATTAGAGGTCATGGAACAGCTAAATATAATAATAATAATAATAATAATAATAATAATTTACTTTCACAGTCCAGCCTGGACTAATAGCATGAGAATCATTTCTGAATATGTTAGAGTTGCCTCACACTAGAAATATTAGTAAAAGCAGAGAAAGCCAGCTGCTGGGTAGCTCTCTCCCCATACTGGTGTCAATCTTTTCTGCCAACAGCCAACAGCAACTGGAATCTCAGGCAGGGGCTGCTCTTTGCAGCACTAACTACAGGTACTGCCACTTCAGTGAGGGCAGGAAAGGGCCCTTGGAAACTGTGTGGTGTTGGCCATTAAGACTTGGAAGGCAGGAGGAGTGGAAATTACAACCATCTGAATGCAATTGCCTAGCTTTATCTTTGCCCTACACTCTAAGAGCCTATAAACATCAGTGGAGGGAAAAAGGTTTAATTTCCAAAGACATAAAATCTTTGGAGCTATGTGACCTCTGAGAGAATAAAGTCATCTGAGAAAACTATTTCCTGAAACTCAAATCCAGGTTTGGGGAATGAGGCAACCAGCCAGAGCTCAATCTGTGGCTCAATCTGTTTGCACATCAGCCCTTCCTGCTGAATTTGGATGCTGGGAAGAAAAAGGTGTGGCCTCTTTAGCTGTGTCCCCAGCCCTTATCCCAGGGCTTGGTACACAGCAGGGAATGAATACGGGAACACATGGTTCCTTAAATATGACTGGATGACCAGTCTGATTATGGAAGCTTCTGGCTGCAGAGGTCAGAGGTTATCTTCCTGGTACATTACATGCTGACTATTGCCCTTCTTGGGGACAAGACATTCAGTAGATCCAAGAGAACAGTCCTTTAAAGAAATCCCGGTAGCCATCACAGCCCCATGACAGTTCTTGGTTGAGACAGAACTCTCCATCCCTTCCTCAGAGCCATCATGGTCTCAGAACTGAAACTCTCATCCTTTAGGAGAGTTCTCAACTACCCACTGAGAGCAAAGATGGCTCCCAGTGAATATATCCAAGTCATACTAATGTGTTAAGGATTAAGAATGATTTCATGTGATTGTGGCTGCTTTAAATTATGCCTACATATTCTTTCATATTTCATTTTTCATGAGGTGGAGTGTAATTCCACCTATAAATATTGGGTGGACTTAAAAACTAGTCCCCAATGAATAAAAAAGGTGAAGTGATGACGGGGGATTTCAGACACTAGGTCATGAGAGCCACTGTGGCTGTCTCCTTGTGCTCTGTCTTGGATTAATCTCGCTGCAGAAAGCCAGCTGCCATGTTGTGAGGACATTCAAGCCCCTGTGTTGACAGACTCACAGAGCAAGGAGTCGAGGCTTCCAGTCACCCACCATGTGAGAAAGTCATCTTGGAAGTGGATCTTCCAGCCCTCTGGCAGAACTTCGAATGACTGCAAAGTTAGTCAGAGGACTGTACCTCATGAAAAATCCCTTAGCTGCAACCAACAAAGTTAAGTCTCCTGAATTCCTGACCCACAGAAAGTAAGAGATAATAAATATTTATTGTGTAAAGCAGCTAAGTTGTGGGATAATTTCTTATGCAGCAATAGGTACCTACTGTTTTTCTATCACCTAGGGAATACTTATAATTTAGGTTGGAGTACCTTTTCTTTTATACCATTAATATACTTATTTTTTTTTTAAGATTTATTTATTTATTTATTTATTTATTTATACAAGCACTGGGTACAGTCAGAAGCACGGGAGGGTGAGAGACTTCACCAGAGCCAGAGCGGGGAGCAGACAGGCAGACTGACGAAGTACACTGCTAAGGGGAGCAGTGGGTGGCAGGAGAGATCTGCGCGCCATGTGGGACCCTTGCCCGGTGGCCGGGGATCGAACAGGTGCTGCAGAGGCTGCGGGCAGTTTCGCAGCCCAGTGCTCAACCTCTGCGCCACCAGGGAGGCCCCCTAATACACTTACTTTATTAAAATTTAAATATAGGCAATCATCATCCAGAGATAACTAATTTTATCATTTTAATGCATAACTTTTAATGTTTTCTATTTGTGTACTTATGTGTGTGTTTATCTTTCTTACAAGAGTAAGCCACAGTACTCGTGATCTGTTTTTTGTTTCTCAACAATATTGGATACTATTTTTTAAGTCATTAAAGCTACCACAGTATTGCAATAGTTCAAAGCATTTTATGGTATAAGTATGCCACAGATTATTTAACCAATCTTTTTTAAAAAAGTGATTTAAGCTATTAGTAATTGTCTTCATCATTAACCAGGTCATTGTGGATATCTAGAATCCATGGGCCTTTTGTGTACTTGTCCAGATATGTCTTTAGTATAAACTGCTAGAAGTGGAACTTCTGAGCAAAACAGTCTCTCTCTCTCTATATATATATATATACACACACTTCTTAAGTGATTATCAGACAGACTACCAGATTATACTAAAGAGATTGTGCAAATTTATATCTGCCCAGCAGTTTATCAGGGTGTCCCTCTCACCATATCCCAGCTAGCAGTAGCCAATTCTTAAAGTATTCACCCATGAGAAGATATTTAAAAATCTTCAATCACTCCCTCCATCCAAGTCCCCACCAAATTGACCTGGACCCCCTCTGGCTTCAGCCAGACAGAATAGGAGAGAAGGCAGAGGTCACCACTGCCAGGAAAGGAACCAAAAGCAGTTGTAGAGCATGTGGCACCATCTTCTATGTGCCCCAGGGATATGGCAGGTATCATGGGCAAAAGTGTCTTTATTTCCCTAAGAATATTCAATTGCTTTAAAATAAAAATAAAAATGAAAAATGAAAAAAGAAAAAAGAAAATCATCAGAATGACTTCTTTCTGGTAGTGAGGACCAATCCTGACTAAAAAGAAGTCTTGATTCATCAGATTCACTAATGTGTTACCTTGAATAGTAATCACCTGACCTGAGAAAAAAAGAGGTCCAAGATGGCATGCAGACCTCTCCTGTCACACCCACTGCTCCCCTCAGCAGAGTATTTCAGCCATCTCCTTGTTCTGTTCCCTGCTCTGTCTGGTGAATCCTCTCACCCTCTCGTGCCCCTGGCCTATACCCCAGCTCTTATATAAAAATAAATAAATCTTTAAAGAAAAAAAAAAAGAGGTCCAAAATACAGTTTGGGGTATGCTGTTTAAGCTTCCACGGATGGTTGGATACACAGATGGATTGCTGGACAGATGTATAAAACAGGTAAAAATGCCTATACATTTACTTTTTTTAAATTTTTAAATGTAGTACTTACTTTTAAGTACTTCTTACATATCAAGGACATGTTATATATAATGTTACCACCAATCCAGCTAACAGGCATTATTTTTTTCTCATACATCCTAGCTTCAAAGGCTGCACATAGAGAATGGCCCATACAAAAAACACTGGAAACAACAAATATTGGCGAGGATGTGGAGGAAAGGAACACAAATGCACGTTGGTGGGGATGTAATTTGGTGCAGCCTCTATGGAAAAAGGCATGGAGATTCCTTAAGAGAATAAAATTGTAAATGCCATATGATCCAGCAATACTGCTGCTAGGGATTTACCCAAAGAATATGAAAAAGCTAATATGACAAGATTTATACACTCTTAAGATCATAACAGCATTATTCACAATGGCCAAGTCGTGGAACCAACGTAAATGCCCAACAACAGACAACTGGATAAAGAAATTGAATTGTGGAATATATACTCAATGGAATACTACTCAGCCATTAAAAAGATTATATAAAACCTTCTGGCACAAAATGGCTGGAACCTGTGGCGTGTATGGCAAGAGAAATAAATCAGAGTCGAAAGACAGTTATTCAATGGCTTCACTTATTTGTGGAATATAAATAACCAAAGAAAATAAACTGGCAACTCATAGAAAAAGTAATTCTTAGACTCTATGAAAAGCATATTGGTTACCAGAGGAGCAGGGGGAGGGAGGAGGGAAAAGGTTGGGAAGAAGGGAATGGGGCGCTGGCTCGGAAGTTTTGGTGGCGGGGGAATGAAATGTGCACATATGGAGGGGTGAAGTTGCCCTTCCAAATTTACATAGGTATGTAAACAACTGAAAAATTAATAAAATTTGAAAAAAAAATTTAAATTCCAAGAAAACAAAAAGTCACCAAAAAACTCTGCACCACACAGGGGCCACCAGGGATCACTTCTGAACATGGATATACCTATTTCAGGATTATCCATCAACTGCATGTCCTCTCTATTGTCTATTCAAATAAAAGTGGTGTGGACTTCGCCACTTTGATAAGGGTGTATCAACTCACAATTGCCTCTTATCTTACAAGGGAAATGTGTATAGTGTGCGGTTAACCCAAGAGAAAAGTCAATGTCTTGGCTCAAACGTAAATCTAATATATAAAAAGCTGGGGAAAGAGGAATACAGAAAATAAGTTGAAAGGAAAAATATTCAGCTGGTCATATCCTCCTTGTAGGAGGCCAGGGAGGAAAATACTTCCAGGAGAGACAGGAATAAGCAAAAATGCTTGCGAGCTGCTTCTTGGGCACAGGCACTTAAAGCCCATGACTTTCAAATTGCTCCCCTTGGCATCTGTGCAGACCATCTACAGACAGGGTGGGGATGCCCATGACCCCTGAGCAAACCTGTGCAGAGTTATGTGTACCTGCCAGAGGTGGCACAGCCAGCGTGGCCCAGATCTCACCCACACCGTGCAGAGCCAACCTCAAGGTTACAAACACTCCTTGGCTAACAACCAGGGCAGCCCTTGGAAAGTGCTGGTCCTGTGCCTGCAGCATCTCCTCCAGCAGAGGCCTTGCTTGTGGACACACATTCTACATGGTAAGCCTGGGTGGCAGCCAAACACCAATTCCTCTGAAACCCTTTGCCCACACCCCCAACTTCTGCAATAGTGGCTCCACCCTCTACAGCAACCCCCAGCCCCCTCTACCCTGAGCAGGTCTCACCTGGAGCTTTGCTCCTAATACCGTGGGAGGGGACCCACACCCTCTTGCACTGGTTTCCCAGCCCCTAGCAGAGCATGAGAGATCAGAAAAATTTGACTCAGCTGAGATGGAAAAGCTGACATCATCTACCCTGCATGCCTGAAGAGTGACTTCTACCGAATGATGAATAAAACATGATCTCTTTGCATAAACTCAGAAAAGCATTTTTTTTCCCTAACCAAATAGGCTTTTCCTCATGTCCTACTGTCATTCCTTTTAAATCACCATGTGGCTTTCTGGCCTAACTTGTATCATTTATCCCAAGGTCCAGGGTCAGTCAAATAACATTTGGATACACATAAACCGCTAGACCTGCTCACACTGCACAGGAGAGGCTTTTGTTAGGTCTTTTAAGAGAAAGTCTCCTTTTCTCAGTGAAATACCCCCAGAGTCAATATTCCCTGCACAAGGCACCCCGCTGATGTGGCAACTAGCATCACTATAGCTTGATGTGGTACAGGGGACCCACCTACAACGAGCAGAGGCCACAAAGGAAAAATCAGAAGAGAGATCAATCCGTGAAAATGCTCCTAGTCGTCACTGTTTACCTTGGGGACAAATGGATTTCACTTGTCAGATTTCACTTGTCTCCTCTGCTCAGACCAAACTCCTAGACTCTCAAAGAGCCCCTCTGTCTGTCCAAGTTTCCAAGTTCACCCAGAGACAGGAGCTTAGAGGACATATATACATGAGCTCATTTTTCACATGAACTTTTTTTTGGATTTTAGGGGGAAGTGGAAGGAAACTGCTTTATCCCAGGAAGCATGGAGAGGGTCTCGAATACAATGTCAAATCCCATCTTCACAGCAAGTCCCAGAGATGGCATCAGTGCCCTGCCCTCCTCCCCATTCAAGGGCTCAGGAAACCGAGGCTCAGACACTTGAGTAACTTGCAGAAGCCTGCCCTCCACACACCCGCCAGGCTGCGCCACCTCTGGAGAGTCTTCAAGTTACTGTAACTCTAATTCCCAGACATTCAACCCCCTTATCTTAAGTTTATCCTATTAATGTTTATTGTTCCCTTTACTAGACACTTAACTTCCTTTCCCTTAAGATGACTCCACCTGGCATTAACCTGGCATTCATTGTTCAGCAAAGTAATTAGCTTCTTAATCTTCCTTTATCAAACGACCTATTTCCTTAATCACTCGGAATAAGACAAGTTCCAGGCTCCCCAAGTCTTGCCATCCCCACCCCACATTTCTAGTATCAAGCACTTGCAGGCGAAAATCAGAACTCTGAAAGAGACCTTCAAAAACCGATGTCACAACTTTCACTGCCATTAATCAACAGATTGTAATTTCTGAACATTAGGCGGATCCCTCGGGTTGTTTGTGACAACATGTAGGGGTGCTGCAGGATGTGGGGGTGAGGGGATGGTCATTGAGATAGTTTGCTGAAAGCCTAATCTATGGGGGCATCACACAAGTTACCTCTTCAAGGCATATTTATGTCCATGTTACAAATGAGCACACGGAAGCTTAGAGAGTTTAAAAGTGCCTCACCCGGGAGCCAAGTGGCAGGACTGTGGCCCTGGAACCCCAGCCCCTCTGGTGGTCCCCTCATGCTGCCCGCTGAAGAACTAAGGGCCCATGGTGTGCAAAATATAACCATCCCGCCCCCAGAGCTCACAGCCTCATTGGGAAGCCTGGCTGTTTATGAGAAAAAGAACCTACAACTCAAGTGAATGTTTGTGGTGGGATCAATGTGTGTCCCAACAAGAGGGGCCCCCTGAGTTTGGGAAGAGGTGGGCACTTGGGGAGGTCCAGAGCTGGACATGAGCTGGGCTTTGATGAGAGAGAATGGCTGATTCTGATGGGCAGTCTCCCCCAGGACACAAACCCCACCAGACCATGCTGTTCATGGGGCATTCCCTTCTCTCACCAGCTGTCCACACATTATCTGAAGGAGCAGATCTCTGGTTTCCATGAAGTGGCCCAGAAGAGCTTCTATAGGTGCCCCAAGACTTCCCAACAATCCCTTCCCAACTCTTGTACTTTATACTGGGCTATGGAAATGGCCTTTGGGGCTCTGGGAGGAATGAAAACAGTCCCTCCCACACTGGGGTCTCTTTCAACACTTCTCTGAACAGTGGAACAAGATTGCTGGGAAAATGGGCAAGAGGCCAGGCTGCCCCTGGTGCTGATATCACTGACCTGCTGGGGATGCATTCCTTGAGCAGCCGTCAGTCAACAGCAGCCCTGGGGGTGCACGACTGGTTGTCACACATTTCTGGTCACTCATCTGAGAAGAGCACCATGATACCTATCAAAGCTCCTATTGGTGTAAGCTTAGGCCAGGCCTAGTGCCACTAGTGTGTGCTGACACAAATCCGCATCCCAGGAAGCAGCTATCATTGCTACAGCACATGCCACTTTCACCTCTATTTATACAGACACACACCTGACTTTCTGGAAAACCCTGCTGCTCCACACTGGGCCACCTCCAGAGCACCATGTAAGCCAGGTGGGCACCTGAAGTGTACCCAGGAGCAACAACTGAAGAGTTTCCATTGTGTATATAGCCTACAGCCAACCATTCCCTCTTCTCAAACTCACCTCCCAGTCCACATCACCTGTGCCCTCCACGCAAGTCCTCAGCTCGCCTGACCTTGACCTGACTTAGGCATTTCTGCCTCTGCCATTGATATTTGACCTCCCCCATTTCTAATGTTCTCCCCTGCTTGCTCCTTCTATGAAAAAAAAAGCGTCAACTATCTAGTGAGCTCCCATGGGCCCAGCACTCTGCTGACACAGAGGAGACATACAAATAGCTGTAGCACATGATCCCCAAAGGCTGTAACGGACAGGCCTGGGACAGACACAAGCCTAGCAATGCACACATGTGCCAGAGGAGGTGGAGGAAAGTGGCAGGTCTCCTTTCTCCATGGGAAGGCCAGCAGAAGCCTGGTAGAACAGGGGTTTTGTTAGGCAGAGAGCAAAGGGGAAAACCTTCTGGAAAACAGAACTATCAGGAAGCAAAACCAGAAGCAATGTACAGGGTGTGTTTGGGGACCTGCCTCGCCATAGAGAAGGGTCCCTGGAGTAATGGAAAAACAGAGACCAGACACTGGCTGTAGAAGCCAGTGCAGCTGCTAAGCTGTAAGTTAGCCTTCACCTTCCAGGCATTGGGAGTATATCAAAGTTTTTTTGAGCCACAGGGCTACTTTGGTGGAGATGAATGTGGCCACAACACCATGCAGGAAGGGCTGGAGGGGAGCGACTAGAAGCAGCAAGCCTGTACAGGAGAGGCTCTACGGCACCTGACAGAGAGAGGGCCTGGGCTCTCACAGTTGCCATGGGGATAGAAAAGCAGGAGCAACAGATGTAAACAGCTTTTTAAAGGAAAATGAGGCCCTAGTGACTGCTGAGAACAAAGAGGAGGAAGCAGTCCACTATGACAGTGATGTTCAGAGTGAACACGTATCTTTTTGAATGCACTGCTTAGTGTCCAATGCCCCTTTCCTTCTGAGGAGCATCCCCTGCTATTAAGTTTCATGATGGAAGGCAGAGCCCCACGTCCTCTAGAGAAGCTGCAGGAGCCTCCTTCCACCTTCCCCAGCATGACAACAGGTGTTTGATCTTCCTTACCTCACAGACGGTCCCATCCGGGACTTTAACACTACACAGTGATAAGGACATGGGGATAGTGTATGATTCCATCTCAGAGGCAGTGTCCGCAGTGAAGGCCAGGCCTAGGGCCTGTGATCTAGCCAGAGAGATTCATGACAGGCCGTGGGCTGAGCTGCTCGTGGCTGGCAGAGTGTGGTGCTCCAACCTGGCTATTCTTTAGCTCCCAATGGGCTCCCAACAAATTCCTTTACCCAGAATCACACTGGCACAAGATCAAATCCAATCCGGGCTCTGTGTCCCTCCTCAAAGCCTACCTCCCGGAACACCCAGCCTTTGTTCTGTGGAACCACGCAAACATGTTTGGATAGAAGCTCACATTGGGGACCTGACTTGTACTCACCTCTGTTAGCCAATGTCCAAGGACCAAATGGACTGCAAGTGCTGCTGTGACAGAGGCTAGTGGCTTCCAAAGCCCCCTTCTACACCCATCCAACTGAGCCTGGCCCATCCACCCTGAACACAGCACCTGCGCACACCTGCAGGGTGATCTGAATGCTACCAACTGATTCCAGCAGCAAACTCTGAGAAGCCCTGCTTTTAACCTGAGTTAAACATCCTCATGGCTGCAATGTTTGGAATATTAGGATGTAGACATATTGAGAAATAAAAAGGAAGCAGGTTAGAATAACATATAGAAATATATCTTGAGTGATAAGTGTTGTTCCACAATGGGCCCAAGGGCAGATGAAATAAGACTGGGTGCGCGTGAGCAGGGAACCCTTGCACTGGGCGCAGATACAGGGGGATTTGTTATACTAGTCTCTACTTTTGAAATTGAAATTTTTCATAATAAAAACCTTTAAAAGATTAAATAATAGCTCTCAAAATTAAATGGCCACCTTGAGAACCTAAGCACAAATGGAAAGGGGATTAAAATCCCTGGTGACCATGTGATAAGCGAGTGCTCGGGACAGATAGTAAGCACTGAGCTCCGTGTTTTTAGGAAAAGCTGGGATTTAGTCATAATGCAAAACCTCCATCTATTAAAGTGCCTACAGGGGAAAAGAGAGGCTTCAATAAGGGCATCAGCACTGAGGATTTGAGCCCAAAGGGCACAGATGGAGGAAGGGGTGGCCCCCATCCATTGCACAGCTCAGTGGTTCAGCCCCATTGTGCTGTGACCACAAACGGAGACATGGTTGACACCGCCTTTGTGTACTCAGGAAACTGGTGTCCACCTGTGACTTCAAGTTCGGTAAATCAGAAGATGTCAAGACCCCAGGCATCTGGAACCTGCTCACAACTACCAGACATAACTTCTACCTTCCTGCAAACTGATTTAATGCTGTAACACCCACTTCCCCATCCCTGGGTAGGTTGTCTATAAGTCCAGTTAAGGTTTATCTGACTGCCTTCCTGTGGGAACCCACCTAGTGTTAGGAAGCAGAGGTGTACACTCAGGCATGAGTGCTCTTGTCAAACAGCCAGTCCTGTGTTTCAATGCTTAAATGGAGACTTCATACAGGACTTGCTTGAGAATGACACACACATGCCACAGACAAACTCTGTGCTAGGCAGTCAGGGTAGAAGGTTGAAATCAATGAAAGATGTACTATGAAACCTGAGTTCACCTTTTATAAGTACAGTCTCAGCCTCCACTCCATCGCCAGACTGGAAGGTGCTTGCTGACACCATTTACTGCTGGGCCAGTTCTCATCACCATCAGCGGGGGATGGGGCCCTGGCTGTGAACACTCACAAGCAGGGATCTGTCTTCTCCTCCCTCACACATTGCAGGCACTGCTCAGCTGCAGCTGCCACTCACAGAGGCCTCATGCATTCACACCCCTACTACTCCCCCTTCCACCAGGAGCCTCTGACCAGAGACTGAGTTCTCTACCCTGCTGCCTTTGTTTTCCTTGAGCTATGTGCGGTTCCCTTTCAGCAACACAATCTGCTTCTACAGCAGACCAACACACGGGCAATGTGGTCCAGAACTGATTAACACTTCATTATTGCTGCAATTTCTAATGGTTAGTACAAGGTGAGCTCCCAGGAAGACCCCGAATGATCTCAGGACACCAGAGTTCCTAAGAGAAGCCCCTCTGTCCACACATTTCTCCAGGTGGGGTCTCCTCCTCTGTGGTTCTTCAAGAAGGGCAGAACATCATCCACACTTTAGGAAATCTTACCACACTGATGGTAAATGTCCTGGCTGAGGCTATGGCTAAGGTTAATTACCTAGAGATAAAACAAAACCTTAACTCCAAGGCAATCCCTGGTTTCTTCTTTGAAATAGCCATTTCTAGAGCATGTTCTGAGACACTACTTGTGCACTTTTTTAAAAAGTGGAGTTGTCCTGTGGTCAAATGGGTTTGGGGAGACTTTGCAGTCTGTATCCTCATCCAGAGATGCGCGCGTACACACACACACAAGCAAAGTAAAGACTCTGCAATTAAGACAACTTTTTATCATGTTGTTTCCCCTAATCACATCTAATGAAATTAGAGATCTCTAGAACTCCCCTTTGGGATGTTACAGCTATAGTTTAATAGTCCCCAGGAAACTAAGAGGAAACCAGAGGATAAACCTGTGGCCTTTTGTTACTTTTAACTCTTTGCTGCCCGTTATATGGGTTCATCTACACAAACTCCAAAAAGATCCATGACAACCCCATGCTCAGTTCTGTCTTCTTCCACAGAATCTGGCAATCAAGCTTCATTTTTCCTGATCGCTGAGCACAGGGGATAAGAGGGATAGGTTTTCAACACACATTCTACTCTCCTTCTAATGTGTTCACCTTCCCTGCAGAGGGAACTTCCAGGTGTGAATTAGGCTTAGTCAATCAAGTATAATCTATGAAATTGGGAAAGCAAGTGAGGCAGAGCCCACACTCTGCAGCAGTCAGCTGCTCTTTCCTTAATCAGAAAGCTCTGGTTCAAGGTTCCAGCATCCAGGTGCCACTTTCTGACGGGAGGCAGGACCAGGACCAGGTGCAGATCAGAGCAGTCTGGCTGGGGCTGCGAGTCTCTCAGCCATGGCCGTTGCGAAGGGCTTCTGGGGAAGTTCCTTCACAATTGTGGAAGAGTGGGGTCAATACCAGTTCTTCAGTGAAGCTTTGGGGCACTCATTCCTACAATCTCTACCTAGAGTCCACTATGTTCAGAATTCTCAATTCAAGATATTTAATTCCTTACAATCAATCCTTTTCTCTTAAAATTCACTGTAGTGGATTCTGATTCTACAACTGAACCTTCACCAACATGCCCACTCAAGCCGTGTTCTAGCAAGAGGCTGCTGTCTGCTTTGCATCCAGGTGCAGGGTCTCCAATATGCAGGGATGTAGCCAAAGTGCCAAAAACTTGCAAAGCTGGCAGTCTGCAGCCAAGAGCTCACCCTGTGTCAGGTGTTTTGCTCACCAGCGGCAACGGTGGCAAAACTCCTCCTGGAGTAACAACTATATGCTAAGAATGGCAGGAGGTAGAAACCATGGAAAATCCAGGTGGTAGATTTTCCAGAACAGAGCAACACACCTGGCTTCTAATTCCAGCCCATGTCACTTAAACTCTCTGAGCTGCAGACCTCTGCTCTGCCAAGTGGGGACAGTGGCATCATCACCTCACAGGGAGACAGGAAGGAAGAGAAGGCCCTTGGGACAAAATAAAGAGTATTCTAAAGGATAGCACTTATGACTACTAATTAATGTTACGACTAGCACCCAGAAATCATAACCAAAAAAAGAAGAACGCTTTTTCCATACTTTTAAAGACACTTGCTAAATCTTTAATCCTCTTAGCACAGTGGCATTTAGAGACAAAGTTCTATGAGCTTCATAACGATTCAGGGCATCCCAAGAGCAATGCTTCCTTTAGATTATAGCCAAGTGCTGGAAAGGTTTTTTTAAAAATCATTTCACCTCAACAGCGTTGTCAAGAGTCTCTGCCAGGCTATTGTTTTCATGTCTGCTGTCTTTCTGTGCTGTCCTACAAGATGGCTGGGAAACTTCCTGAGCCCATGTCATTCTGGCTTTTGTTGTTGCTGTTGTTTGTTTGTTTTTGTTTTTAATCAAGCATCATTCCTGTTTCTTCAGTTTTTGACATAACAGGAAATCAACATGGCAGGTTTGTTTCACTGCTGGCCTTAAAATGCTATGTCCCCTTCAAGCAAATCCTCTTGACACAATCTGGCAAAGTGCTGCTGTAAGATAACAGACAGCCCCAAGGCGGGAGTTCTCAGGAAAAGCAGTCGAAACAGGCAGGAAAGCAGGCTGCAGCAAGGCCACAGTAGGGAGCTCTGGGGTCTCAGTGCAGAACAGGAGTGGCTTAGGACTTGGGACAAGTGACAGGAGGAGAATGAGCATCACCAGATACCAGTGCTGCCCTGGCAGAGGGCAGTTTAGCCCCTGTGTCCCAGGCCAAGGAGAGAAGTCAGTGAGCACATGGCCCAGAGGGGCCCAGAGGCCTGGGCTGGGCAGGCAGGACTACACTTGCCAGCAAGATTCTTCATAACAAGATGGTAGTGGAGGCCACAGATCAGGGCTCCTGAGAGAAAGTTCCAGGTCCCACAGTCCTTTCATACCTGATTTTTGGATTTACATTGCCAATGGCATTCATCAAAACAAAACAAAGCAGGGCCTCCCCAGTGGCACAGCGATTGAGCGCTGGGTTGCGAAGCTGCCCGCAGCCTCTGCAGTGCCAGTTATATCCCTGGCCACCAGGTGAGGGTCCCACATGGTGCGCAGACTTCTCCTGCCGCCCGCTGCTCCCCTCAGCAGTGTACTTCGTCAGTCTGCCTGCTCTGCTCTCTGCTTGGCTCTGGTGAATCCTTTCACCCTCCCATGCTTCTGACTGTACCCAGTGCTTGTATAAATAAATAAATAAATCTTTAAAAAAAAAAAATTAAAGTCTTTAACATTTTAAAAAAAAACAAAACAAAACAAAACAAAGCACATTATTCCACAGGATTCATTTAAGGCTCCTTAGTGCAAAGTTAAGGTCAGCTTTTTCAATTATCTTACACACAAAAATTTAGAAAAATGTCAACACAAACATCAAAATATCCAGAACCCACAAATGTGTGGATTTCTTTTTAACCTAAGAGGAATCATTTCATACTGCAACATGAAGGCACAGGAGCTGCTCAAACCCACAAAGAGTCACTTGGAGATGTTTGAAGTGTTTGCTTAAACTAAACTCCATTTGTTCTCAAAGACAGGCAAGGAAATAGTCAGGCTATGATCATGCAGTTACCAAACAGCCAGCTTTGCCAGGTGCAATCAAATACATGAATTCAATGTAGGGTAACTGTTTATTCTAAACGAAGTTGACGGGGCTTGCCTTGTATATAGGGAGACATATTTTAACATACATATTGCTACCCTCTACAACCTGATTTATGGTAACAGCTCCCTTCCAGGACATGGGAGAATGCACTGCAAATATAAATGTCCCAGGCAGAACAGCTCGGAAAGCAGGGCCTTCTGAAGAATGCTCTGCTATATTCTCCTAGATCTAAAAAAAGGGAAGCTCTGTCAGGTCCCTTCCCTCCAGACACACACATCATTTTATTGGGAAGTCACATGGTATGATTAAATTTAACTGGGTGGAGCAGTGGAAAACCACAGTATTAACCACATAATTCTTTTTGAGAAAAGATTCTTTCTGCCAAGCGCAAAAGAGATAATGCTGAAAGCTTTGAGCTGCCAGGCATTGCATTCGACATTTGTTTTAAATCCAGGGCTACCAAGATAGAGCTCTCTCTGCTCACTGCAGCACTGCTTCTAGTAACTAAAATACCTGGAGCTTCATCATGTGGGCTCTTGGTGAAAAAAAGATGACCCGGTTATAGTAGATCACATGCAACTTTTACATCTATATGCAGCCTGCCTATTATACGGCTCTGTGTGTCCATGTGTTCAAACACTTTCTGGAAGGTTGCACAAGAAGTTGCATGGAAGTCATCTCTGGGGAGCAGAACTGATTTGGGGGGTTGTCTTTCACTCTCCATTCTACACCCTTCTCTATTTTCTCAATTGTTACCATGAATATTACTTGACTAACTAGAAAAACTTCCCATGAAAACACTTTCAAAAATGACTTCCAGCAATCACAGGACAGGAACGCTAAGGAGTGTAGTATCACATCACCAAGAAGCCGTAAAGGTTTTGCAGCTCCAAAATTCTCATGGTTTACAAAGCATATGCTTCCCCTCTTTATTCTTGCAACATTGACACAGGTGTTAAGACAAGACAACTGCCCCAATTTCATGCATACAAAAATGGGGTTTCTGAGGTTAAGTGGCCTGCCCTGTGCCAAGGGGCTGGAGTGGGGAGCCTGGATTTGAACCCAGGGCTCCTTCCTCTCCACCATCCTGTCTTCACACCATGAGCTTTAGGCAGGTCATTGCTGGGTCTTGGTTTAGCCATAATAAATGGAGGCATTGTCACAGGCACCATCTCATCAAATGAGCAAAGTGGCCCCTCTATTTTTACCAAAGAGGAAACTGGACTCAGAGAGGTCAAGTAACTTGCCCAGTGACAGAAACAGGACTTTCACTCAGAATATTCTCACTCCACTTCCTGGCTGCCATTTCAGGCCACCTCCCCCTTAAAACAGTACAGGTTTCAGGCCCTTAGTTACTCATCAAAGTCTTAATTAGTGGGAATTCGCTAAACAGGTGTTCCAGAAATTGTGTGGTAGGGACAGTTGCTGACCAGTATACAGAACACCCACTTTCAAGGTATTGGCCAAATACAGCTCTGTGCCCTAGAAGCCTCAGGCAGCTGAGCAGATTCCAAGTTGTTCTGCAGAGCAGTGGCAATCAGGGAAGCCACTTCCTAGGAAAGATTCCCAGGACCTTTCCCCAAAGCCAGAGCCTACATCTCTTGGGCTGTCTGCTGTCCACACCCTTGCCTGTGCTGTGACCCCACCTTACCCCTGTTCCCACACTGCTGTGCAGAAATGGATATGCGAGCCCAGCCTGGGAGCAAGAACAACTCCTTCCTACAGCACTGACTGCCTTTGCCTGTGCACGGATAACAGGGCGGCGCTGTGGCTGTGAGGGCTCATGTTCAGCACTTGTACAATACAAATAACTATAAATGCAGGGAAAATCCAGTATAAATTTAAGTCCTCCCACCCCCAAAAAGCAAAGCCCTCAAATGAGCAAGGAGGAGGAGTCCATCAGAATGGAAAACGCAGAGAGAGGTAACTCTGCTCTGTCCGCACCCCAGCTTAGGGCACTCAGCTGAAAGCCTTGCAGGCCTGGCTCCCATGGGGCATCAGCCTCAGCAGAGTCTCAGCAGAGGGTGTGATAGGTGGCGGTGCTCACCACGAAACGGGGCCTGCCACGAGTCATCCTTGTAGGGCCCTCAGAGTCCTCCCAGGACTGCTCTGAAATTGCTTTGTAGGCCCAATCAATGCAAACTCAATGACTAGCTAATCTCTACAAAATCAAATCCATGTTTGGCTCTACTCATGAGCAATCTGTTTAGGGCAGCCCCCCAGATGGAAAGGTTGAAATGCTGCGAATATACATGTTGAACATACACAATGGCTTAGCTGGAAGAGTGAGAACAAATATCCCAAAAAGCACTAAAGTGTGAATTTGAGTATGTGAGGACTTTTTACCCCTCTAAGATTTAAGGGTCACACAGCCAAACACACTGCCATACTCTGCCGTGGAGTGTGACTGCACCCCGGCTTGGCCAGCTGAATAAAGGGCACGCCTTTACCTGTCTGAGCCAGCAGGCAACTTTATCAACAACTGCCAAGTCCTTCCAAATGGAACCCGCTTGCTTCCACATAAGTTCATCCTGCCGGGGGTGATGACAGAAGCCAGAGCTGCCTTGGACTCAGCAGACACAGAGGGGCCACATGAAGATAGGAAAAGCTCGGTGCAGACTCAAAGGGCAAGCGGGTCATGATTTCTAGCTCCTAAGGCTCTTGTTATTCCCTTTCCTTTTCTTCTTCTCCTCTGTTTGTGGATAGGTCCCTCACCCAGGAGTCACTGAAAATGAAGCCAGTTTTCTGGATAATCAAGTAAAGAAAAATGCTCACCAAATGTCAAGGTGAGGGCAAGTACCTAAGATAAGAACAATTGATACCTGCAATATTATTTTGCAATGATAATTTTCTAAATACCCTGTTGCACCAGAACCACTGAACACAGGTCCCGCACACACCTCTTTGCAGGCTTCAATCCCATTGGTGGCAGGAGGACCTACTATCTCAGAATAACTCATCCTACGAAACAACTCCCAAGCTCCCAGCCTCAGACAAAAAATGATCGAGATCATCAGGGCAAAGACATTGCATTAACCTGTCTGTGCCCTTCGCCACTTCGACATGGCCTCCCCCCGTAACTCAGTATCTGCTCTCCATAACTTATTAATTACAACACCAGGACACAGGAAGGACACAGGTGAAACAAGTCACCCAAGCAGGAAAAACAGGGGCCATGCAGCAATTTCATCTCTGACCTTGAAAAAATAGTGCTTATGTTTTGGATTTTTCTTTGTCCTTCCATAGAAATGCCTTTCTCATTTAGTCAGACTGGACACACAGGCTATTTTGGAAATAACTCACAGACCCAGCTCATAAGCTACAGGCTCTGAAGAGGCTACGGTTAACAACGCACTGGAATTCCTCAAGCTGCCACCAAGCTACTGGTCTTGCTAACACATACATATGCCCATAGGCCTGTGAGATCTCCGAAGAATCGCTTACCATTCAATGAGCACTGTCTTGCAACAGTAGAGAGTAAGGTTAGCAACAGAGACACCAAAGGAGTGAAGGATAGAAACTAAGCTTTCTGTGGTGAAACATAGTATAGCATATGCAGAAGTTGATTTATAATGCTGTTCCCTGAAATCTATATAATGCCAATGTTAGTTCAATTTTAAAAAAGTAAAATAAATAAAGATGTTCTTAAAAAAAATCAGAGACTTTAGAGTCTGAAAACTGGATTAAAATCTTTGCTGGTCCTCTTACTGTGGCAACTATTTTCTCCCTGATACTAGGCTTCAGTAAAAATGGGGATAATAATAGCATCTACCATACAATGTTGTTGAGATAATTAATACACATAACACAGTTAAATTAAAATACTCATTGGGAGCGAGTAAGCTATATAAGAGTTGACTATTATTTACTTAACACACGCTTACTGAGGATTTATTAAGCACCGTGACTATACCAGCTAAATTACATTAATAATAGTGTAATAATATTCATAAATTTCTGAGTTGGGTACATAAAGGTTATCTGTAGTATATATTATTCAAAATGGTAATGTGGTCTGGATATTCTGTTGAGTTAAAAGTGTACATCTAGATATTTTTAAATGAGTACACCTAGTTTGCAACATTTGCATCCTTTTGTTTTTCTGTATGTACAAGACAAGATTAAAACACAGCATGTTTCTATATATGGTTTGCCTTAATTCTGTGGTTCTGCTTTTTCAGACAGATACAGCACAGAGCAGGAGAAGGTGGGCACATTCAGATGCCAGCTACAGCCCCTGAAGACAAATACACCCTGAAATCTCGGGTTGTTCTGAGCCCATAATCTCTAGTTCTTACATATCGATCTCTGCGAATGCAACAAAGTGCTTCTTCATAGAACTGCATTCAAACTGCCATGGTCTTGGCATCCAGACAATACAATACCTACATAGCTACACTCTGCTGTATTTGTTTTTGTGGAAAGCAGAGATTTATTGTGAACCTACTATGCACTGTTCATTGTACAAGGTGAACTCCCTGATCTTATATAGTCATTTAGCTAGTAGACAGATTTTTTCATCATAAACAGGAATATGAAATTATAAACTGAGATAACTGCCATGATGGAAAAGACAGGGACACAAAAGCACATAACATGGAGATCTAATTAAGACTGGGCTTAGCCAGGTGACTACTGAAAAAGATATTCAAAGGGAGAGCTTCAGTTCAGTTCCTGGTAAAGGCTGGCTAGATTTTTTGAACCAACTGTATGTACCACCAAGAGTGAGAACCAAAAAAACAACTGGATAAAATTGTTAAAATTCTTTTTTAAAGAAGAACTAGGCAAGTAGTACTGAGGAATTCCCAGAAACTGAAGAAAAATAGAAATCCGGGGAGCCACTTTGGCCTTGAGGGCATTTGTCAACCTCTGAAAAGTTAAATTGGAAAATTTTTCAAGATCAGGAAGGTGGAAATAAAAAATCTGGGACTGCTCAAACAGGAGGTTCAAGTGAAAGATTCCCCTCAATATGTTGATTAGAAAGAAACACTTTTATAGACTTGAGAGATTGCAGTAGATTGAGTAATTGTGGCCTCCTCCCTCAAGAATTCATGACAAATTCCAATACCCAACATATCTGGAGACAGGTTTTTGTGGAGGTGATTAGGTCATGAGGATGGAGCACTTATAAAAAACCCTAGAGAGTTTCCCTGCCCCTTCTGCTATGTGGGAAATACAGGGAGAACTTCGAAGAGGGCTCTCATGGACATCAAACTTTCAGTCACCTTGATCTTGGATTTCTCAGCCTCCAGAATTGTGAGAAATAAATTTCTGTAGTTTATAAGGTACCTTCTCTATTGTATAGCAGTTATAGCAGCCCAAACAAGCTAAGACAGAAATAGAAGACTGAATGGACAAAGATGGACTCAAGCCCTAAATCTGGCTTAAGTTTGCTCTGAACACCAGGCACCTAAGCAGAAGCAAAAACTGGAGGAATGTGCCTTCATAATAAATCTCAAAGAAAAAATTTCAGCACAATGAATAAAGACAACCAAGTTACAAGGAAACAAGGCAGCATGAGCAAGAATTTGCTGCAAAAAATAACTACAAAAACTTCAAATGTTGATGCATCAAAGAGATAATACACCATGATCAAGTGGGATTCATTCCAGGGGCACAAGGATGGTTCAACATATGAAAATCCATCAGTGTAATCCAACACAACAACAAAAAGAAAAATAAAAAAAAAAAACATATGATCATATCAACAGATGCTGAGAAAGCATTCAACAAAGTCCAACATCCATTTATGATGAAGGCACTTGAAATTCTCGGGATAAAAGGAACATATCTTAACATGATAAAAGCCATATATGACAAACCCACAGCCAATATTATTATTCTCAATGGCAAAAAGCTGAAGGCATTTCCTTTAAGATCAGGAACAAGGGCCTCCCTGGTGGTGCAAGGGGTTAAGATGCAACCTATGAGGCTATCGGCAGCCACTGCAGCACGAGTTCAATCCCCACCCAGGGAGCTGCCCGCATGGCACAGTGGATCTCTCCCATCTCTCCCGCTGCTCCCCTCAGCAGTGTATTTCAGTCAGTCTTCCTATTCTGTTCCCCGCTCTGTCTCTGGTGAGTCCTCTCACCCCCCAAACCTCTGGCCTGTACCCCAGTTCTTATATACATAAATAAGTAAATCTTTAAAAAAAAAAAAAAAAGATCAGGAACAAGACAAGGATGTCCTCTCTCACCACTGCTCTTCAATAAATACTGGAGGCCCTAGCCAGAGCAATAAGACAAGAGAAAGACATACAAGGAATCCAAATAGGGAAAGAAGAAGTAAAACTATCACTATTTGCAGACAATATAATATACGTAGAGAACCCTAAAAGCTCCATAGAAAAACTACTCAAAGTAATCAACCAGTTTAGTAAAGTAGCAGGATACAAAATCAACACACAAAAACCAGTAGCCTTCCTATACACAATCAATCTGAAGAAGAAATCAAGAAAACCATCCCTTTTATAATTGAAACAAAAAAAATCAAATTCTTGGGAATAAACCTAACAAATGAGGTAAAGGACCTATACAAAGAAAATTATAAAACACTGTTAAATGAAATAGAAGAAGACACAAAGAAATGGAAAGACATCCCTTGCTCATGGATTGGAAGAATTAATATTATTAAAATGGCCATCCTACCAAAAGCAATATATAGATTCAACACTATTCCAATAAAAATCTCAATGACATTCTTCAAAGAAATAGAACAAATACTGATGAAATTCATATGGAACCACAAAAAACCACGAATAGCCAAAGCCCTACTGATGAAAACAAAGGAGAAAGGAAGTATCACACTTCCAAACTTCAAGCTATCCTATAAAGCCATAATAATTAAAACAGTTTGGTACTGGAACAAAAACAGACACACAGACCAATGGAACCAAATAGATAGCCCAGAAATAAAGCCACATTTATATGGACAACTGATCTCTGGCAAAGGAACAAAGAATATGCAACGGAACATGGATGGTTTGTTCAATAAATGGTGCTGGGAAAACTGGACCTCCACATGCAAAAAAATGAAACTAGACCACTACCTCTCACCATATACAAAAACCAACTCAAAATGGATAAAAGATCTGGACATAAGACATGAAACCATTAAAAATATAGAAGAAAATATAGGTACAACACTACAAAGTATACATCTCAGTAACATCTTTAAAGACTCATCACTCAAAGCAAAGAAAGTCAAGGAAACGATAAACACCTGGGATTACATCAAACTGAAAAGCTGCTATACAGCAAGAGAGACATTAACCAAAACAGAGAGACACCCCACTGATTGGGGAAAAATTTTTGCACTTGATACAACTGATAAGGGACTGATCACAAAGATATACAAAGAACTCACATGACTCAACAAAAACAAAGTAAACAATCCAGTCAAGAAATGGGCAGCAGAACTTAAAAGACATTTCTCCAAAGAGGAAATGCAAATGGCCAACAGGCATATGAAAAAATGTTCAACATCCCTTATCATCAGGGAAACGCAGATCAAAACCACATTGAGAAATGCAAATCAAAACCACCTTACACCAGTAAAAATGGTACATATTAAAAAAACTAGCAACAGCAAAGGTTGGCGAGGATGTGGTAAAAAAGGAATTCTCCTACATTGCTGGTAGGAGTGCAAAGTGGTCCAGCCACTATGGAAAGTTGTCTGGAGTTTCCTCAGTCTACTGAAAATGGAGCTACCACATGATCCAGCAATTCCATTTCTAGGGATCTACCCAAAGGACACAAATATTGATTCAAAAGAACACCTGCACACCTATGTTTATTGCAGCACTATTTACAATAGGTAAAACCTGGAAACAACCCAAATGCCCAAAAATAGATGACTAGATCAAGAAAATGTGGTATACATACACAATGGAATATTATTCATCAATCAAAAAAGACATACTCATGCCATTCACAGCAATGTGGATGGAACTAGAAGAATTATGCTCAGTGAAATAAGCCAGAAGGAAAAAGAAAAATAACAGATGGTTTCACTTATAGCAGGAATATAGGGAAACCAAATAAGATATCAGTGTAAAAAAATAATAACAGTACAAAGCACAACAAAGCAAAAACAGACAATTATAAATCAGATACATATTGCAGGGGAGGAGGAGGGAGAGGGATCAGAGGGAGAGAGGGAGGAGCACAGGGGACTGAGGTGATGGTGCATGGGTGCATGGGGAAGGAAACTCTATGGGGACTACACCTGAGTGGGTGGGGGGAAGCAAATACTGTTTAAAAATGAACAACAATGCAAAAAATTAAAAAAATAAAAATAAAAAACTTCAAATGTTGGAATTATCATACTACAGCATGCCTATAAATATTACAAGATTTTTAAAAGATAAGATTGAAAACATCTGCCAGGAATAAAAACCTTAGTGACCTAGAACATTTTAAAAAGAACCAAACAGAAATTCTAAAAATTAAAAAATACAATATCAAAACTTAAAAACTCAAGAAGAGTTTAATATCAATTAGATATAGCCAGGGAGAGACTTCAAATGTTCTGAGAAAGTTTCCAGGGTGTACCATGGAAATACAAAAAGATGGAAAATACAAAAAAGATGAGGAGAAGGTTAGAAGATGTCAAGGAATGAGAGAATGGGGTATTTTTAATGGGGTATTTTAAAGAAGTTTTTTTAAAAAAAGATTTATTTATTTATGCATACAAGAGCTGGGGTACAGGCCAGAGGTATGGGGGGAGGGGTGAGAGGATTCACCATAGACAGAGTGGGGAACATAACACGCAGACTGACTGAAATACACTGCTGAGGGGAGCAGCGGGCGAGACAGGAGAGGTCTGCTGTGCCATGTGGATAGTTTCCTGGCCGGGGAATTGAACTCATGCTGCAGAAGCTGCAGATAGCTTCATAGGTTTCGTCTTAACCCCTTTCGCCACCAGGGAGGCCCTAATAGGGTATTATAATTCTGATAAAAAGTGGGGGAAAGGATAGGCTAGAGCTAGATAAGGTTGATAACTTTACATAGATAACAATATGTAACTTTAAAAGTTCATTCAACTGGGCCTCCCCAGTGGTGCAGCGGTTGAGCGCTAGGTTGTGAAGCTGCCTGCAGCCTCTGCAGCGCGGGTTCAATCCCCAGCCGCCGGCAAGGGTCCCACATGGCGCGCAGACCTCTCCTGCTGCCCACTGCTCCCCTCAGCAGTGTACTTCAGTCCTTCTGCCTGCTCTGCTCTCCGCTCTGGCTCTGGTGAATTCTCTCACCCTCCCTGTGCTTCTGACTGTACCCAGTGCTTGTATAAATAAATATATAAATAAATCTTTAAAAAAAAAAAAAAAGTTCATTCAACTGAGGCAGAAAAAATAAAAAAAAATCTAGACAATAGCTCTGGTCCATTTTACTATAAAATGGGCACGACCAAAGACAAGGAGAAGGATCTTAAAGGACTCCTGAAAAAAAAACCCAAAATATATGTCTTTCAAAATAGTGACATAGTGATAGAAGATTCTAAGTGATAACAAGGGAAGATAATGGAATGAGAGGTTGAATATACTCAAAGAAAAACTCCCTACCTAGAATTGTATACCAGCCAAAAAAATTGAAGATTAAATGTGATTAAAAATGTTTTCAAGCAGGCCTTCCGGGTGGCACAAGGGTTACTACTGGGAGACACTGCTGCAGGAGCTCGATCCTGGCCAAGGAGCTAACCCACATGGTGTAGCAGACCTCTCCGGTCTTACCCACTGCTCCCCTCAGCAGTGTATTTCAGTCAGTCTGCCTGTTCTGCTCGCCACTCTGTCTCTGGTGAATTCTCTCACCCCCGACACCTCTGGCATACACTCCAGCTCTCGTATGCATAAATAAATAAATTTTAAAAAGAGGAAAAAATGTATTCAAGCAAGTAAAACTAATAGTTTGCCTTGTGCACACTGATATACGAAATATAAGGGAATCTACAAAGGATATATTTTAGATAGAAAAAAAATGCCAAATGGTAAGTCTGAAGTATAAGAAAAAATAAAGGGTAAAGAAAGTGGTAAATATGTGGCTTTATCAACATAAATATTGGCTGCATGAAGCAATAATTATGTTTCCTTTGGTGTAATTAAATTTTTTAACAATAATAGCATGTAAGATGGAGAAGGAAATTATAATTAATCCCATCTCTTGCATTATCCAGAAAGAGTGTAAAAGTTTGATTAACTTTAAAATTTGATAAATAATCATAAATATATTTAAGAATATATTCTTGATCACTAAAGGTGATCAGTAAAATAACAGAAGAGAATTTACACTTTCCAAATGAGTAAATGGGAAAAATGAAGTGTGGTAATAGTAATAAAAATTTCAGTTTAGAAGTCAAGAAATCAGAGAAAAAGACCATGGTAAACATAAAATAAAATAAGATATTAGATTTAAACCCAAATAAATTAGTAATTACATTAAATATAAGTAGACTAGATACTCTAGTTAAAAGATAGACTAGATTTTTTTTTTTTAACGATTTATTTATTTATTTATACAAGCACTGGGTACAGTCAGAAGCACGGGAGGGTGAGAGAATTCCCCAGAGCCAGAGCAGGGAGCAGAGCAGGCAGACCTACCGAAGTGCACTTCTGAGGGGAGCAGCGGGCGGCGGGGGGGGGGTGCGCCATGTGGAACCCTCCTCTGGTGGCCGGGGAGCAGCCGGGGATCGAACCGGCGCTGCAGAGGCCGCGTGCAGCTTCGCAACCCAGCGCTCAACCGCTGCGCCACCGGGGAGGCCCTAAACTAGATTTTTGAAAATCAGCAATGTGATGTTTATAAGGAACAAGGTAAAATAAAAATGATGGGAAGTTGTTGACCAAGAATGAGAAGCCGTTGATCAAGAACAGTTTTCCAGGCAGAGGGAACAGCATCAGCAAAGGCACATCAGGTCATCATGGTAAACTGTAGAAATTAAAGGAAAATATGGCCTGAAATGATCTTAGAAGAGCAGAATAGGCCAGTCCATCCAGGGGCAAGTCAAAAAAAAATCAGAATTTATTGCAAATGGTTAAAATCTATTGGAAGCAATAAAAGAGATACCATTTATGACCTCAGGTTGCAATACAATAGACTTAATAAGCACAAATAATAAAGAGCTAGTGCTTTTAAGTATAAATAAGAGCAACCTGGTCCATTTGGGAAATGATGTGGCAAGAATGTAAAACTTAAGGTGAGGATACATTGAAGATGACCTGAAAAGAACCACAGGGATCAAATAATGGAGGGTTTATATTCTAATAAAGGAGTTTAAATATATATTTGGCAGATGATGGGGAACTGCTGAAGGATTTTAAACTGCAGAGTAATTTGTTGAGAAGTACATTTAAAGCCACTCAGGCTATACTGTGGAAGATGAAATCAGAAGGAAAATAAAGGTAGGGAGGCCAGTTAGACCACTGATTTCAAAATGACTGTCATTTTTTATCACCTCTCATATTCAATGATATACAGAGAAATGTGCATTCTTATGTCCTGCTCCCCAAGTGGACAGATCAAATCTGGGAAGCAGTGATGGATTTTCAGCACCCACAGGTTACCCACAACTTTCAACAAACTCTTTAGAAATTGGCTTAATTTTAAAATTCAAAATTTTGTCCAGTGTGCTATTAATGAATGAACAGTTATTTATTTGCCACATTCTGAGACTGGTTATCTATTTGGCCTGTGGGGAATACAAAGGACACTAACTTCAACTGGGAGGAGATACTATGCCATGCATTTTCTAAAATGTCCGTGATGAGTTTGCAAACTCATTTAGTCCAGCCTCCCAGTCACTGCTAGACACCCTCTTAGGTGGAGGGTTAGCCAACATCTGCATGAACACTGAGGGGTCTGGGAGCTTACCATCTCCACAAAGCATTCAGTTTAATTGTGGGAAATGTTAATGTTGAGCTTACATCTTATCCCACTGCTCTTTACTGTTTTCCTGACAGAGGCAGAACAAAATGAATCCCTTGTCCATATAGCTAACCTTTCTTTGGAGGTGAATGACTTGCAAAGTGTCTCTTCCATCACTCCCTCGCCCTTAGAGCCTCCAGACCCCTCTCCTTGTCCTTCCTGAGCTGGGCTCTGTTATGTCAACATCCTCATTAGCATGTGACACCAAGACTGCTCCCCACTTGAAGAGCCTTCATACAGTGGACATTGAGTTGGCAGACTCATAGCAACTTGAGGCATTAATAAAAATGCTGAGACAGAGAGTAGAGATGCAATACAGTTTTATGACATATATTAGTTGAACCTTGGGCTCAAATGCATGAATTTTCTTTTAATACACAAGGAAATGTGCATATGGCTATTCTATGCTCCCAGACTCAGCCCTACCATTTCTGCTCACCTGGAGAAGCAACCTGAAGGCCCTTTGCATTTCAGTGTCTCATGTCTGCACCATCCAATGGCTCAATCTTGCAGCATCTAAGGGGACCCTTGGAGACTAGATGCACCTGTTTGGGTTCCATATATGTGCATATATATACTTTCTAATTACATATGCTGGTAAGTTACATTTATCTTTATTATATAGAGGCATATATATTTCCTCCTACTAAAATAAGAAAAATAAGATACTCGTGAAACAGGCAAAATAGACACAAGCTATAGCCCCAAATTAAAATATACCAGAACCAGACAAATAGAATGAGGCACTTAATTCCCAAATATCCCCAGTTGCCATCTGTTCAGTGGCATATTCTAAAATCTCTGAGATCCTGTGCCAGCAGTGAGGAGAAAGCAGGAATCCTCTCTCCCTATAAACAGTGGGATGCATCTTGGAACCATAAGCCACCAGCTGCATTTAATCACCAGGAATTTAGGACCTGGAGGCAAGGCTGACTTAAATACACTATAATAAAATAAAACAAGTGGTGCACCTAAGCGAGATATTTGACACATCCCATGGCCATGCCCCGCCCCGTGTGATCTTCCAAAGATTCAAGTCAGAGAGCTGGAGAAGGCAGGAGCCTGAAAGCATGGCGATTGGCAACTAGCTCAAAGACAGTGACAAGTTGGAAAAAGAGCCAAGAGACCTTACCCAGCTACAGGATGAAGCTGCTTGAGAGTGGGGATCTCCCTCATTTAGCCTTGAAGACAGGCAATAAGAGGACAGGTCCAGCTGTGGAGGACTCCACAGCCCCTTCATTCATCACCAGCAGAAATAAACCCTGCAGCTGTCAGTGAAAACCCTACATGGTCACCTGTATTGCAACTAGGGATCCAGATACTGACCGAAAATCTTATAGGCAGACAAGGCAGGGAAGGAAGGGATGGGGAGACAAGGGACCATCCCATGGTCCCAAGATGAGGAAGGTGACAGATGGATGGTTGTGGCAAGTCTGAAGGCACAAGCAGGAAGTTCCCAACCTGGTGTGACTTGATAGAACCTTTGTTACAGTATCTAGCACCGGTTCTTCCACCGGGCACCTTTCATTACTTTGCTCCTAAGTCTCTCCCCACCCCAACATCACTGTGAGGTAGGAATTATTGCTTCATTCTTATAAAGAAGGAATGGTTAAGACTCAAAAAAACTAACAATGGTATTTGTCTACAGTCTTATCTCCTCCCAAATGCCTATTCTTTCTTTCTATAAAAGTTCAGTACTTCCCTCTGGACTAAAGTCAAAATTTCTCTCCCCCCACCCTTGACCTGAAATGGCAAGACAAGAGACTCAGTTCCTCATAGGCCTTCCTTAGCACACACTGTGGGCTGGCACTAAGACAGGTCGATATCACTAGAACTGCTCTGGGGGAAGCTTGATGGACAAGCTGAACTGGAGGGTTTTGTCTCCAGAGAGATGGAACAGTGGCACCCCAGGCTGTCCAGGAAGAGAGAGAAGGAAGCTGAGATGCCTCCAAGGGAAAGGCATGACCTGAGTTCAGACCACAGAAAAGGGGGTGTTAGATCTGCTCTTCCTGACACCATATACTTAGGGTTCTCCTTGCGAAGCATCATGCCCAGGTTGTGCATCTCAAACTATCTGTGACGAAAGACCCCATTTCTAACTTAATTTGCAATATCATACATGGGCCTACTATGCACCACTAACATGCTGCTGGTGCTTCAAAGGCGTCACTACATGAGATCAACACCCATACTTATCCATACCTTGTTCCACAAGATGATCCCCTAAAGTTGCCCTGGGATGTTAGAGGGAAAATGAGTTGGCAGCGAGAGCTTCTAAATGCTTCCTGTCACTTTCTGGTTTTCTCTCTCCCCAACCAGTAGAAGACAGCTTGTAGACAGCATCATTCTTGAGCAGCAAGAGGGACTGGGTTGGGAGACCAGATGTGGAGTCTGTTCCATGTTAAAACAGCAGAGCGTGTCTGCATGAGAGCTGCCTCCTGTTGCCCAGAGTCCCAGCAAACACTGCCAGTTCTACAGCTCCAGTCAAAATGCTGTCAAGAGGTAGGTAAGCCTCACCATACCTGGGTTCTGGTACAGATTTTCCAACCAATTCAAGGTACAACCCAAAGAATAAACCTTAACATCTGTGATTGAGTTTCCCTTAAGGCATGACAAGTGGGAACCAGGCAACATTAAAGATCCCTCTGGCACCCCGGTGCCAAGTTCTCCTCCAGACTCACAGTTAGGAGACCTACATAGGTGAATCCTCTCACCTTGATTGGTTAATCATACCTAATCAATCCATTTCTCCAGCCTGGACCTCTCCCCTAAACACCAGAGCTATATATCCAGCTGCTTCTTAACATTTGCCCTTGATCCTTCCCAGACATCTCAAATTTAACATGGCCAAATAGAGTTTCAAAATAGCCCCTCACCCCTGGCAATTTCTCCCATATTAGTTAACGGCAACTCCACCCTTTCAGTTGCTCAGACCAAATATCTTGGAGTCATCCTTGATTTTGTTCTTTTGTTCTTTATGTCACAATTCATGTACAACATGTCAGTAAAACTCTCAACTTGCTCAAATATATCCAAAATCCAACTACTTATCACCACCCAACTCAGGCCGTTGCCATCGCATTGCTGTCTAGTTCATGGTGGTGGCTCCCAACTGGTTTCTAGTTCCATCTCTGTCCCACCTCTATCCACGCTCACTCAGCAGTCAAACAACCTTGATAAAACTCAGATCAGAACACTCCTCTGCTCAGAACATTTCAAGGGTCTCCACCTCACTCCAGAGCAAAGGCTGGAGTCCTAACTGATCTGTAAAGTCCTGAGAGCAGGTTCCCTGATGCCTCTCCACCTGGCTTTCCACCCTTCGCCTCCTAGTTCTCTCTGCCCCAGTCACACTGCCTTCCTCATGTGCAGGGCCTTTGCACTTGCTGTTTTCTCTGCCCAGAATGTTTTCCTTTCCTGAATGCATGGCCCACTCCTTTATTTCCTTCAGGACTTTACTCAAAGATCTCCTATTCCCCTAACATCTTACTCCCACCCCCTACAATTCACACCCCCCTTTCCTGCTTCATTTTTTTTCCTCCTTAGCAGTTACAGTATTAACAAACTATGATTTATCTGGTCTGTGGTCTCTCCTCCCCACCAGAACATAGGTGCCACAAGGGTAGAGATTTTTCCTGTTTTGTCCATGTTATATCCCAGTGTCTTTAACAGTAGCTGCACAGGCAGGTGCTCTCCCCCTGTGTGGAATAAAGGAAAGGTCACTGGTCTCTCTGCTCCATGGTCTGGTTGTCTTTCTGCACTTGAGCAACAGATCCAGAGAGCAAACACATCCGCGTTTGAGGGGAAGAGTCCAGCAGGTGCGAGGAAGTCTCCCATCTCTGAGGAGACTGTGGAGAAACCCACTCCTCACCACTGACCCAGCTTCCAAAGCCACCGCTTTGTATCCTCATCTCTGCAAAGGAAAAATACCCCCAAGGATGACTTAATCCCATGTAAGCCCTTCAGCTGTTTACCTGAATTACACTTAATCTCCTATAGAGAGGCCTCTAAATCATCTGCTTTCAAGAATTCAGGGGAAAAAAACAGCTCCTCCTCTGAAGTTGTTTTTATTGCTCTTGCTGGTGAGAAAACAATCTCTAATTTCTATTAAGAAAAGAAGCACAAACTAACAGAGCAATTATTTAGCTGGTTTTTTCCCTCAGTGCTGGATTATCTAACCACAGGACTCACAGAGCATTTAATCTCCAACAGGTAGAGGGTTTTATCCATTTAAATGAGTTAAATGGATAAATGTGCAGCTCTTGCACCTTGGGACAAAGACGGTAGGCCCCAGCTGCTGGTGTAAGCACAAATTCCGGCACCATACTTTGTCCCCACCAGGGAGGGCACGGAACTCTCCCAAAGCCAGTGCCATCCTCGAATGAGATTTTCCTCTCCAGGAGCAGGGGTGGTGCAAGCCAGCGAGCCACACGGGGTGAGGGAGACATGGTTAACTAAGGTACCTGCTTTATTGTTCCACACTCACCCACAGCCCCCCTGAAAGGAACAACACCCTGAATCTTTGATAACAAGAGGCAGCTAGAGCCCCTGGACCACTCCACTCTCCAAGAAGTCCTTTCCACAACCTCTCTGACAACTAGGCCCCAAATGGTCCTGGGGACAGGGCATCCACTCCCCATCTTCTGAGGCACCTATGCTTCCTAGTGTTGTGGGTCCCCTTGGGGTTTAATGTCCTTAAAGGTCTAGGGTCGGGCCTCCCCTGGTGGCACAGCAGTTGAGCGCTGAGCTGCGAGGCTGCCCGCAGCCTCTGCAGCGCCAGTTTGTTCCCCGGCCGCCAGAGTGGGTCCCACCAAAAAAAAAAAAAAAAAAAAAAAAAAAAGTAAGACCTTATTGAAGCAGGGTCCTACACAATAAAAGGTGTAGGGTCCTCATCATCACTGAAGGCTCACTACATGCCCAGCGCACCACAGGCCTTCCCACATATAATCACCTCAGCCCACGGGAAGAATTACAGTCCCGGTTTACAGAGCAGGAGGAAGGAGCTTCCCCCCTTTGCTAGTCATTCTCCTGTGACATGAATTATAACATGGTCTTTTATTTTATGAACATCATAACCATGGCCTGAATCTTTTTCTTATTCTAGAAACACAGGCTAGCACCTTATAGAAGCATTCATCCACTTGTAGCCCCAAAGAAAGGGAGAAAAAAAACTCTTATGTTCAGCCTACACACCATGAAAGAAACAAGGCAACACTCAGGTTCATACCATGTTCAAATGATGAGGCGGGTCCATTCTCTCAGCTGAGGGAAGGCGCAAGAGGTGCTGACCAGCCCTGGGCGTCTTCATTCATCAAGGCCCTCTGTCATTGTTTTGTTCATTTTAAAATAAAATTAATATTATTATTTTTCAATTTATAGGGTTTAGGTTTAAAGGGAAAATGGAAAGTCCGAAGTCCCCAAATACCCTTGGGCCCCACAGTATCCCAAATTACTTACATCTTGTATTAGTATAGTACAATTGCTACACTTGAAGAGCCAATAGTGGTATGTCGCCTATCATCTCTAGTTTATATTAGGATTCACTGTCTTGTAAATTCTATGGGTTTTTACAAATAACATGACACTTGTCTGTCATGATTACATCATATAGAACAGTTTTGCTGCTCTAAAAATCTCCTGTGGGTCTCCCCGGTGGTGCAGCGGTTGAGCGCTGGTCTGCGAAGCTGCCCGCAGCCCCTGCAGCACCAGTTTGATCCCCGGCCGCCAGGTGAGGGTCCCACATGGCGCGCAGACCTCCCCTGCTGCCCGCTGCTCCCCTCAGCAGTGTACTTTGATCCTTCTGCCTGTTCTTCTCCCCGCTCTGCTCTGGTGAATTCTCTCGCCCTCCTGCGCTTCTGACTGTACCCAGTGCTTGTATAAATAAATAAATCTTTTAAAAAAATAAATAAAATAAAAATCTCCTGAGCTCTACCTGTTCATTCTTCCTTGCTCTACTCCCTCCCCTGGTAACTACTGATCCAAATAAATGACAAAAACTCCTAGAACAAATAAGCAATTATAGCAAGGTTGTAGGCTACAGGCTGACATACAAAAGTCAAGTGCTTTCCTATATACTAACAATGAACAAACAGAATTTGAAGTTTAAAAACACATTAGCACCCATCCCTCAAGTACTCAGGAATAAATCTAATAAAATATCTATATAATCTGTGGAAGGAAATTATAAACCTTTGATGAAAGAAATCAATATCTAAAGAAATGAAGAGACCTGAATTTCAAAAGCAAATGCTCCAAATTTTTCTGTTATCCGGATCCCAAATCAGAGGTTTAGAAGGACCTTTCTCCACAACAATAGCTAGCAAGAAAGTCCCCTAAATAGAAGGGATACATACCAATCAGTGTTTGGTGTGTATCCCCCAAACATCACATGGGACATACACTAAAACATTTAAAAGCTATTTGTAGTTTAGCTAAAGTTTTGGTCTAACTGAACCACCTGTGTTTTTATGTACCTTACTCAGCAACCAAAGCTTCACTGTAGTGAGACTGGAAACAAAGAAAGTAACAAACCTCTTAGTGCTTGACATTTTTCAATTCTTTTCTCTGTGGGTGTCTGAGGGGAAAGCAGGACAAGCATCTCTATCCTCAGATGAGGAAAAAAAACAGGCTCCATCAAAGTTGTCGAGGCCACAGAGGTCAGGAAGACATCTGGTTCTCATCCTCCTCAAGTCCACCTGTTCCATGAGAACAGAGGGGTTCGGCCCCAGCTGCATCTTGGAGTCATTGATAAACTGTCAAATCTCTTTGATGCCTGGGACCTCCCCTATAGCTTCTGATATAGCTGCTATGAAGAGGTGCCTAGGTATCTTTTAAAAACATTTTACAACAGAAAATAATTAAGATATATGAAAAAAAAACAAGAAAGAACTGTGAACCCCCAGGTACCTAAACACCCCGCTTCAACAATTTTCAACTGATGGCCATCCTCCTTGCATGCACCAGGCTGTTGTGATGGAAACCTGCCACCTCAGCCCTGTCCAGTTGGCAGCTGTTAGCCGTGTGTGACTAATGAGCACTAGAAATGTGGTTGGTGCCACAGAGGAAATGCATTTACAATGTTTAAAAATTTCTAATTAATTTCGATTGTATTTATTTATTTATTTATTTATACAAGCACTGGGTACAGTCAGAAGTGGGGGAGGGTGAGAGAATTCACCAGAGCCAGAGCGGGGAACAGAACAGGCAGAGTGATGAAATACACTGCTGAGGGGAGCAGCGGGTGGCAGGAGAGGTCTGTCGCGCCATGTGGGACCCTCGCCAGTGGCCGGGGATTGAACCGGTGCTGCAGGGGCTGTGGGCAGCTTCGCAGCCCAGTGCTCAACTGCTGCGCCACCAGGGGAGGCCCATTAATTTCAATTTAAATAGCCACAGGTGGCCAGTGAGTATAAAGTGGATGGCACGAGTCACCTTTGTCTCCCCTGCTCCACTGTTATTTTGAACTAAATATCATATTATTTCATGCATGTATCAATATTTTTAAATCCTTTCCAGATGATTCAAATGTGAAACCACAATTGGAGACCAACAACTTGTCAGTTAACTATTCAATACTGTGACACTCCATTTAATTAGAGACAGGCTTTCAACAAGGTTATCACCTTGAGAATGAGATTTGTAATTTTGAGTGCACAAACACCCATGAATGTAGGCTAGACTTGTGCCCAGGATTCACCCACCCAGATTTGGGTTTGTCTATTTGGGATGTGACTCCTTCTCTTCTTTCTTCCTTCTCACTCCTATTAGTGCATGACTGAGGGGTACCCAAGGACCCCAAACTATTAAGTGGTTCATGCTCTAAAAGGGGATACTGCCATCCACACACAAAGGCAAAGGGAGCATATTTGTGAATTTTTTTAATAAATTGGTGTCCAGAGAGAAGAAAGGATCCCCCAAAGTAGTTTCTCAATAAAACTCCCCAACTTACCCATCCACTCGTAAGCAATTGCCCAGCCAAACAGGGTCACACCAAAGTAGGCCTGCTAAAGGCTTGAATTTTGGCACAAGTTTAAGGTCCCTTCTGGCAAGGAACCACAAGAAAGGGATTAGGCACATCCCAGAGAGCTGGGACAAAAGGAGAGGTTCAAAATTCAATATATACCACTGCTGCCACTGTCTCAGCCTCCCCACCTGTCTCTCACCCCATGTCTCTCCCAAGCATGTTCTCTCCTCCACATGCCTCCTCCATGTGCCCTCTCCAAGTCCCTTCATATGTGTCATGATTCTATATAACTACCTCACTCCTTCCCAGCTGCCTCCCATTCCTGTCCACAGCATGCTGGTTGCCTGAGATCTCTTCAGCATGGAGATAGGGGTGGGTTGTTCCTCTAACGTTCCTCATTTATCCACAAGCTCCTTTTCCAGCATGTTCACATGATTCAAACATACAGTCAGAGCTGAGAATCAGATCTAAAATCTTTCCATAAAGTACCTTCCACAGAGCAGAAGTACCAGCATCATCTGGTTGCTGGTTAGAAAATCAGATGCTCAGGGTCCAGTTCAGACCTTGTGAAACAGAAGCTGCATTTGTACAAGAACCCCTGGGCACTTCTATGCACATAAAAGCTTGAGAAACACTACTTTAAAGCAGTGGTTCCCTGACCAATGGCCTTAGATTACCCAGAAACTTGCTGGGGATGCAAATGTTTGGGCTCCACCCCAGACCTTCAGAATCAGGAACTTGGGGATAGGGTCCAGCAAGCTGGATTTACATTTTCATCAGCCTCCTAGTGATGCTGCTGTGTGCTCCAGCTGCAGCCCCACTGCTCTCGAGTCTGGAACACAAGCTCAGCTTGCCCAAACAGCAAGTAGGATTATAAAAACACGCACTTTACTTCAAAAGAGAGGCTGAAGCCAGCCATTCTCAGGCTCCCACACAAACGATTATACATAAAGCCAGTTTTCTTTTTATTATCTGAGGCATGGGATAAGTAACGAGGAGTGATGGGGAATGATTGGAAAAAGGAACAAAGCAAGCAACCTGGGCTCCTTAGATGAGCACAGGCCAATAACTGATGTTCATAAAAATGTCAAAGACTTGAAAGACATCAGTGTGCTCAATGCATTCTCCTTGAGAGGGCAAATAAGTTTACATTTTAGAAATATTTCTATTACAACGTTTACATTTCTTTCAAGTGAAAAATAATTGCTTAGAACAGTCTATTGTGTCAAGTACTTCATTCCCAAAAATGTGGGGGAGGGGGTAAAGAGAACAAGAAGAAAGGTCACCCCAGGGTGGCATGGTGGCCCAAAGACCGTTCTCCAAAGCAGTTAGTCTTAAGCTCTCTGAGCACTTGAATTCTGACAACTGAAGCAAAGCTGTGGACCTTCTGCCCTTATAATGCATGTCCAGATCATACAAAAAATTTTGCATGCGATGTCAGCAGATTCAAGGGTCCCAGGCCAAGGAGTCTAATGCTGACAGCTATACAGAAAGCAAGGAGACAGGAGAGAATGCAGCTCTTTCAGGGGAGAACCATTCAGACCCCCTGATGAATCCTGGCTCTCACTCCAACCAGATCAGAGGCTCAGATTCCTCCCTCCTCTTACAAAGTGGCTGTCGGAGGAGCAGTTTGCTGGTTGCTGTTCTACAGGAGAGAAAATTAAAATCTGGAAAAGTGAGGGACTAGCCGGGGTGGGCACACGACAGGGTCAATCTTTAAATTCGATAGCCTTTCAGCTGGCCCATTGATTGCCCCGTAGGACGCCAGGCTGACTTCCACACATGCCCACATCAGCTGGGCCTGTCGTTTTCATCTTTCCCAGTTTGCCCCTTACAGCCCATTTCCTATGCATCCAGATGAAGCTTGTTATCCACAACTGCTTGACTCCTCCCCACCAAGAAACACCCATCTCTGCTTCCCTGGCTGTATTCCCAGCCTAGGAGAGTTGGCCAGCGCACCCTTTAAGCGTCAGTGAACAGAAAGAACTCCTAAATCAGTGACACTGCACTACACTTACAACATTAACAAGTAGCAATGTCTGTTTAGTCCATATTCCAAGTCAGACTATCTTCCTGTCCATTTTAGTGCCTGTTCCTACTACTAAAGCCTGAACTCCTTGGGAGTAGAAATTGCCAGTGACTCTATTTTGCACACCCAAAATTGCCCAGGGAGCACCCTCTCAGCAAACAAGGAGGGGCGGTGGGGAAGGGACCACTTGAACATGAGTGATTCAGACTGGAGCAGCCTTTGGGCCTTTGCAAGTGTTCTGTGGCCTTGGCATTATGTTTCCAGACAAGTGTGTCTTCAGGAATACACTTTGAGTTCTCTGATGGTGCAGATGAGTTTTCCTAGCTTTATGCAGAGAGAACCAAAGCCCACCTTAATACAGACAACACAGTATGAGACATGCTCATTTTCCTGAGGAATGAAATGCTCTCAAACAAAGTGGCAGGTAGGATCTAGGGTGATTGCTGACAAGATGTCAGGAAATGAACAGTCTAATGCTATACCCCCCCCCACCTTCCAGGAGCCCCAAACATACTCAAACAGGACCAATTGCAGTCAGGCTGCCCTCCCACAACCCCACAGCCTTCAAACCACACACACTGCCCCTACCTGCTCCCTTCTCCTCCAGCCAGGCCCCAGCAAGTTGGCGGGGAGGTGAGTAGAGTCTGCAGAAAGCAGAGGGTAGAATAAAGAAGCAGCAGCCTGTTTTTTAAAATGGCTCTTAGCCAGACGCTCTAATCTGAGGAAGAAGAGTACCTGAGTTTCCAGAGCTGCCTTGTTTCTGCCAAGCTTGGAGCCCAGGAGTACACTGCACAGGTGAGCGCACATGTGCACATAAGCGTGTATGTGTGTGTGAATACACATGCACGCAGGCATGCATACACCCTTGGGGGAAAAGCAGAACCAACTTTGGTAATAATTCTCCGCCCTAAGTGGAGCGCTACCCATAGTCCTGGGCATTGTACCCTTGTTCAGATCACCTGAGGGGGAAGTCATTTTCCTAGGACCTAAGAACCAGAGGCAGAGGTCAATTTGTCTGAATGCAGCTTAGGAAATTGGGGAGTCGGAAAAAGAGACCCTGCCCCCTCAGGCTGCACAGGTAGGTAATGTCTGATGCCTCCTGTGGATGGTGCCATCTTCCCTCCTGGCAGTGTGGTCAGAGAGCACTTATCCCCAAGAAACAAGGCAGAGAACCTATGATAGTTCTGCTTAATGTACTGCCCAGTTGTGTGATCCAGGGGTTCCGTGGGGCTTCTGAAAGAAGAACAAAATACACTGAGGGCAGGTTTAGGGGGTGCCATGGAGGTGGTCAGGCCTGGAAGGGGGAGAAAGGAGTAGATTGTTGGGAGAAAGAGGAGGCCCGCAATATAATGTGGAATTTAGATGAACAGATTTTAAATATTTATAGCTCAAGGCAAAAATGTTAATGACTTAAAAGGGAGGAAGCAAAAGTCCTTTGGTCCCCCTCCCTTTTGCTCAGGGGTAAAACAGTCTAGTGTGCGTGTTTCTTGAATGGGATCATACTATACATACTATTCCAACTTAATGTTTTTTAACTTGACCACTGATTTTGAACATCTTTCCCCATTAATATTTAAACATCAGTCTAAAAACTTGTAATGGTTGCTTATTATTCCATTATAGGAAATGGTTGCTTATTATTCCATTATAAGAAGACACAAAATGTCCCTTAGCTAGAGGCATTTAGTTTGTTTCCAATATTTTACTCTTTGCAAATCCGGTGATTTCTTTTGCATTACTGTGCAGGCTGGACACTGGAATAGAGCTAGAACAGAATTTCTGGGTCAAGGGAAACATTTTCAGCAACAGTCTAAGTCGCACTTTGTAATATGCAAGAAAGGGGTAAGAATAAGATTAACTCCTATTTTAGTGACAGTGAAAGTAAAATGAACTTGGGCACCTGACCCCAAGTAGGAAGAGGACATTTGTAAAATTGAAGGGTGAGTAAAGGGCATTTCCACCCTTTCTATTTTTTTCTACTGTATGTACATAGATTTTTTTTTTATGATAAAATGTGCAACCTAACTGCAGAACAGAAAATTACATGGCATATTTAGCCCATCTATTATATATCATAAATTCTTTTCACTGTCTTTAGCACTACCCAGTGTGTGATAAATTATGTGCATTAAAAAAAAAAAAAAAAACACCCTATGTCTTTTCAGAATTATCCCTCAGGGGTTGCAAGGATTGCCTGTAGGGGTCAGAGCTAAATTAGTCTCTAGCCTCAAACCGACCCCCACCAATAATATCAGCCCCAGCGTGAAGGAGCATTCACCTCAAGCAGTAGTTCAGCTTGCCGTTTTCCTTACCAGAACACCAGCAAGGAAGAAGCAGGGTTCCCACTTGGGTTCTCATTTCCTGAAAAGCCAAATTCTCACTACGTTCCCTTTCCAGACCCTTTCTCTGTCCCCACTCTTTTATCAAAAGTGAAAGTCCTGCTGCAACAGCACATGAGCCTTGGCATCGGGGATCTGCGTTACTCACTGGTTCCCAGAAAAACACTTGTCTGGGACACGGGTTAAGGAGCAGCCAAGAAGAGGTCATTGATCTCTGTCTCCAGGGCTCAGCGGCTTTGGCTCAGGGAGGGGCCAAGGCTTTCCAGATGTTCCACTGAAGGGTTGGAGCAGTGCCAGGAGTGCCCCGCAGATCTACAAAGGGATGCCTGTTCCCCAAGTGTGCACCATGGGAAATCAAAAGCTCTGTGAAGAGAATGCCCTCCAAAGTCGGCAGGGCCTCCACAGAGACATCTATGGTGACATCTTCTGCTGTCCTCATTCATGCCAGGTCGATGACCCCCACCCAGCTCTGGTTCTCCATTACCCCCTAATACTCACATGAACATGCATTTTCCCCAATCTTCATGTGCACACACATTTTCCTTGAACTACCAACTCTGGTTTCTATAGCAACAAAGCTAAAGCCAACAGCATTTGAACAAGCAGTAAACTTGACAGTGACCATACAGAAGGACAAAAAAAACAGCCTGGGAAATTCTAGTCTCCCCGTAGAAATCTGCCTCAGTGGAGTGCCAGCCCAGAGAGGAAAGGCAGGTAGAGGTGTGAAGAAGTGCAGCTACAAGTCTAAACACTGATCTGTCAGCTTCCAAGGGCACCAGTCCTGTACTTTCACTCCAACCACCCTCTCTGGAAAAGGCCAGAGATATACTGTTCAACACACAATCTAAGTTTGAAAGTTAACAGATAGAATATTCTAAACACAGCATTTGGATGATGCCATAGCAAAACGGAGTAATTCACACCATTTATTCAGCCATTCACTGAACAAATATTTATGGGATACCTACTATGTGGCAAACATGATTCAGTGCCTAAGAATATGATGGTATTATACAAGCAATATAAAATTCTTGAATGAAGCTTACATTCTAGAGGGAAAAACAGTAAGTGAGCAAATATATAATAATTTCAAAAGGCAGTAAGTGTAATTTTTTGAAAAAATGGCAGCTCAACAATAAAAAAATATTCCTTGGGAGTATGATAAAAAAATGTAGGAAATATGATAATGTAGAAGAAGAAAACTAGACTTGAAGAATACAAAAACACTAATTTGAAAGCATTCATTGTAGCATTATTCATAATAGCCAAGATATTAAAACAATTTAAGTGTTCATTGATGAGTGAATAAAGAAAATGTGATTCATATGTGTATACATACACACACACATGCACAAACAGTGGAATACTACCCAGCTGTAAGAAAGGATGAAATCTTGTCATTTGTGACCCCATGGATGTGCTTTGAAGGTATTATGCTAAGTGAAACTTGTCAAGCAGGGACAAATACCATGTGATTTCAGTCCTGTGGTTGATAAAAAAATAAAAGAAATGAATAAACAAAACAAAAACAAACTCTTAGACTACAAGAGCAAACAATAGTTACCAAAAGGAACAGGGAAGTGGGTAAAGTAGGTTTAAGGGGTCAACAGTATGGCAGTGGGTGGAAACTAGACTTCTGGTGATGACCATAATTGGTACATACAGATGTTGATATATAAGTCTGTAGACCTGAAACCTATGTAATTTTATGAACCGATGTCACTTCGATAAAAATGAAGCAAAGAAAGCAAACAAAACAAATATGAACCCTGAGATATAGATTGATGGTTGCCAGAGGAAAGAGGGTTTGGAGGTTGGGTGAAATGGGTTAAGGGGTCAATTGTATGATGATGGATGGAAGCCACACTTTTGGTAGTTCTCATGCTGTAGTGTATGTAGACATCAAATCAAACACTGTGTAACTGAAACTAATGTTATAAACCAATGTCACTGCAATAAAAATTTATTTAAAACAAAGAAAGAAAACTCCTTTCTATATATGTGTGAGATATTCTACTTTCAAATGTGTCTTCATGATAATCAATCCATTTCCCACTCACTCACTGTTGAGTTAGCTGGGTGAGAATGTATCAGTATGCCATCTACCCAAGCAGAAACAGCAGCTAAAACATATGAAATGATTGGTTCAGGGTCTACAAATTTTACTCTTCCAATGTCTGCTTATTAAGTGACCATAAAGAGAATGAAAAGATTAGCCACAAAACAGGGGAAGATAACTGCAACAAATATAACTGCTTCTGAAACAGTAGAAATAGGCAAAAGCCTAATAGAAAAATGCACAAAAGGGATGAACAAATATTTTCAGGAGAGACATAAAAATTGTCGATGCATAAAGGATCCTCAATATCATTGTTGGGGAAATACAAATTAAAACTACAATGATCTAACACCTATCACAACGGTAGCAATGTAAACGTCTGATAATAGCAAGTATTCACGAAGATATAAAGCAATTGGAAATTTGTAAATATTATGTCAGTAGCAACAACTGGTACATCACTTTGGGAAACAATTTATCATTACCTATTAAGATAATTTATCATTAATTACTAATTCGTTATTAGCTAGCAAAGTGAAAAACACAGACATATTAAGCCTTCAGTTCCACAAGGTAAATAACCCAGAGAAATTGCAAATATGCCCCAGAATACAGTGTTGTCCCTAAGAGCAAAAACATGAAAACAATGGATAGAGTAGATAAATTAATTTTGACATATTAAAAGGAATAATATAAAGTAGTAAAGGTGAATGAACAATAATCATTGTGAATAAACTTCAGAAGTATAACTTTGGATAAATCATAAAAGAATTTATATAGCATGGTTTAAATAAAGCTAAAAAAGGTAGGCAAAAAAATATTGTAAATATATTATTAAGAAAGCATATATACTTATTTAATAATATAAGGTGGCAAAATTATAAATGAAGTACAAAGAAAATAATTAACAAAATTCAGAATGTTACTTTGGGGAAGAAAGGGTAAAGACAAAGACAGAATGTAGTCCAGGGACTACAAAGGCGCTGGAAACTTTTCTCTTTATCTGGATCATAGGTATATAACCCATGAGATATAATTTCAGAATAAAAATAGTGGAAGGGCAGGAAAATAAGACTGACTTGAATGAATCCCAAACGTCAGATTGATTCAAGGAAAACAAATCACAGCTGGTATATTTTCATAAAGTCAAACAAAAAAATTATCATGTGTGCATTTTTTAAGGCAAGGAAGCCTAGTGCAGGCCTCATAGGAGGTGAATGCTAAATCTAAAGGACTCTGGTTTGATTTGTGTATTTAAGAAATTAAAAATAAGGGCAAAATAGGTCCCTGTGCAAACAGAGCTAGGTGTTTTTAGTTTGGCCTGGCAGAATCGTGGCTACGAGGGCCATAATTACAGGCAGGGTAGGTGAAGCAGCTGGATGGACATCTGTAATTAGCAGGTGAGGACTGTCTGCCAGACTCTAGCTGCTCTGCCAATGGCCCTGTTGACCCCAAACCCCCCCCCCCCCACAGGCAGTTCTCGACTTCCTACACTTAGCCTTCCAACAACACACAAGGACGCTTGGCCCACAGCAGGCAACAAACAGCATTTCAGAGGTGCTCTGCCTGCCAAGCCACGCCGCCACCTCCACACTTTCACCACATTTACCTAGACAGCAGCCCCTCAGCAACTCAGGCAACAAGCAATTCCAAGCACTGCTACATCTTGGCACCACCTCAGGTCATGAAGGCCCAGAGAACAAAATGGACACAGTTCCTCTCTCTTGGAATTTAGAGTCTAGAGAAAGTGTGCAGTTACTTGAATATTTTATTGTCTCCTGCCCTTTTCATCAAATAAAAATAATACATAAAGAAAAAAAGTGATAAGGTTCATCTTTTCCATTCCAAGAACAAAGTCTAGCCTAGCAAATCAGGGGAGGGTGCTTGGGGGAATGCAAAGGCCTCTGTTTAGCCCCAGTGGAACCCTCCCCACATTGAAGCAGTCTGACAGGCAGCCCGGATGACCAGGTGGGGAAGAAATGCTGGAAATATTAGCAAAGATTGTGTCTAAACAACAAATCACAATGAGGGGATTTTATAATAGATTTTAGTTCTCTGGAAACGGAATTTCCTATTATAATGTTTAACTCAATTATTCAAACTTTCACTCCCTTTGACCTTCACATACATTTTTTAAAAAGCATTATGCACAAAATTAAAGAAATGCTGCAAACCTGGCTGTTGGTCTTTCATGCACAAGGAGGTGCATCATGCGTGAGGAGGTGCAAGAAAGATTAGGATTTTATCTTTCTATAAGGCTTTTTTTTTTTTTAAGAGAAAGCAGAGTTAGCTATTTTATGGGCATCAAGAGCTTAAACTACCATCATCAAGAAAGCTCTGAAGGTAAAATTCCAAGCATTAGACAAAAGGCAGGTCAATGTCAGCAGGGAGGATCAATCCCCTGCCTGTGTCCCATTTCACACGGCCAATAAATTGTTTCGCCTATTTATGGCAGTGTGTTGCTTACCATAGTGAGAAGCTGCTTACCCCCAAACCAAACCCTTCTTCAGGGCAATAGGCTAAAAGCAAGCTCTTCTCAAAGGAGGCTCAGCTTTCTCCCACTCTGGACCTTCCATGCAGCTTCCTAAGTATAAACTTTAGAAAATCCTCATCTCCCAGAAACATGAACAAGCATGGTAAAAATGATGGCTTCACACTACCTGGGGGAAGGTGGGAATGAGAAGTAGGATCAAAACAAGGGTGGTGGGAATTGTATGGGGACTGTAACCAAGATGAAAATGCATACATTGTGCGAAAAAGAAAAATGATGTAAAAAAATATAAAATTTAAAAAAAAAGGAAAAAAAAAATGATGGCTTCTCAATGGTCTTTGTTGCTGTTTTTCTATTCACAAACACAATCAGTGCACACCCCATATGCATATCCAGGAGGAAAATTAAAGAGTGAATATTGAAGTTAAATGAGATTGTTCCACTTGAGTCTTCAAAGGAAGGGACCACACAATTTGGGCTCTGTTCAGGTAAGAGTCTTTCCCTGGTTCTTTGGAAAGAAGATTCAAGTACTAAGATTTCCATTTTTGCCTATGTTTTTAAGAAGTAAAACATGTCTGTAAATAATTACTGAGATCCAACTTATTCCCTTTTCACATTATTTCATACACTCCTCTCTGCCTTTTGACAATTTTTTTTTAAATCACGTACATCATTGCTTTGTTTTCCTCCATTTATATAGACCTGTAGACATTATCTGTTACAAATATTCAGATCTTTTATCTCTCCTGCAATATTTCACAGTGCTCCTGCAGTCTCTGAGTATCTTCAGGGGACCACAGCCCATGCTCAGATGTGTGCATTTAACTGCTGACAGCTCTATTAGAAGCATTTTCCATACACTCAATGAAACTGATGTCTACCCTCCTGTGACTTCTAACCCTCTGCTCCTAGACCTCCCCTAAGGAGCCACAGGAGACATAATTCCCCTCTGCTAGTTGGTCACACTTTAGGTTCTTAAGATGCCACCATGGCTCATCCACTAGTAAGGATCTTGGGCTATGACCAGGAGTCATTGAGTCTGGCTCCCTGGGGATAAGTATAAAACAAGATTAAGAAACCATCTCATTGACTCACACCTATAATCAGAAAGTCTTCAATCAACTCTACAGCCCTGAATATTCATTGAGTCACGGCATTGTAATGCTGTCAGTGCAATCCAGTTGGGGGACAAGCACACACAATGATATGTGTACCTACAGCTAACTGGCAAGTAACAGAACTGGAGATTAAATTTAAGCTTTGCATTTCAATAAAGGGGTTACTCCCACTCTACATCACCAAGAAGCTACTGACTGTCAAATTCAGCCTTGATCCTGTGACCTAATTGGGGAGCCTGGTGTCCAACACTAGCAAGGCGCTGTGAGGATCCAGGCCCCCATAGACATGGTCAGTGTTTCTATGGCAACCAGTGTCATGCTGGGTTTTGGTGATCTGGCTCCCCACTGGACCAAGAGGCCCAAAGTATAGCAGTTGCCCAGGTTCCCAAACTGGCTTTGTATAGTCTGAAGGCAGGACAGGGCTGCAGGCGCCACACAGCCACATCACGAGGCCAGCCAGAGCCTTCGGCATGCTGGCCCAGCTTACAGAAACCTCTGTCCTTGAGAGGCATATGAATTCCTGGGGCAGGCAGGGTACAACCACAGCTCTAGCTATAGATGCAATATAAATATGTGAGTATATGGTTGTACAGAAAGACACAAAGGAGGGTGGGAACAATATGCAGAGTTGTAAGCCAGCAGGTGGGGGTGGGCAGGCCGGCGTGGGAAGGCCCCCAGGAGGAGGCAAACTTGAAATTCAATTTTGAGAGAACAGAGAAATAGTTGAATAAACAGGGAGGGGACAGGGTATTATAAACGGGGACTTAGTGTGTATGGAGGCTCAGAGGTGGCCTCAGAGATCCCCTTGATAAGTACCAGGCACAGAAAGTTTAAACATGCAGGCCCACACCCACCATGAAATTGATTGTATGCTGGAATATGAAACAACTGATTATCCAAAGCAAAGTCAGTCCAAACACCTTGTTTATCTCAATAGTTTCCTTTAAAAGTGACACTTTTTCCTGTTATTTCATTTAGTCGTGTGTTCATTTATTCAACAAGTAAAAATTATGCCCCTACTGCGTACACAGCACCTAATCCAGAACTCCCTCTGTGCTTCCCCATCCATAAAAGGAAGGTGCAACTTGCCTACCTCAGAGGAGGATGATGGAGAGGTAAGTTCTAGCAAGGTCCCTGGGTGAGTTATTTTAATTAAAGCCCCAGGAACTAGGAGAAAATTAGCACAGTGGGATCAAATTCAAGCGCCACTCAATACTTGAGGATATTTATAGAAAAGCAAACACAAAAACAACAAATCCAATATCCTGACTGGCTGCTTTTTGTTTTCCTGGAATAAATTGGTGCTTGTTTCTTGTTTTCCTATCTCAAGAACTCCAATGCTTTCCATTTTGACTTTCTGCACAGGACTGGGATACGAAGGCCTGGGCATTTCTTACTCCCTAAGAAAATGAGTACCTTCTCCCAGAAGAAAGGAGAAAGTGGACTAAATAGAAAAGGACTCAGAGGTATTGACCTGGAGATGTTCTACAAGGTTGGAAGTTGGGGAGAAGAGAAAGCAGAAACCCGCTCAAGGCTCAGAGGGGAAATCCCAGGTCTCACAGTCTTGCTTCAGAAGGTGTGGCTGGAGGGCCAGCAGCAAGGCATCTCCCCAGGGGCTGGTTACAAATGCAACATCTCAGGCCCGCCCCATACCCACAGCATCAGGATATGGGTGCAATAGGGATGATAAATCTACCTGTGAGATTCGTTTAGGCTTAAATAAAATAATCTCTTAACAGAGATTTGGCTTACAATTTTTATTCTCTCCTACTCCCTCCTTCCAGATTCTGGGCAAACTTCTTTTCACTTTGACTGAACTATAGAGCAAGAGAAACCCTCAGTCTCACCCCCTCTCCATGTGCAGAGGTCACTGAGGCCCAAGCAGAGCAGGTGACTTGTAGTTAGACATGTCCTAGGCACCACGGCAGGCCTGTGTTCTTCATCTTTGTTTCTCCAGCTCTTAGCATGGTGCCTGACACACAACAGATTGTCAGTACATGTTGAATCAGTCAGTAAATCAATTAATCAAAGGAACTCCAATGCAGGTACCTGTGACATCCCAACAACACAGTCTGAAAGTGAACTTAACTTCCCCTGAGTTCACTCTTCCTGACAGTTCAAAAAAAAAAATCACACCTGGATACTAGTAAGGGCCACAGGTTCATGGTGAGAGAACACCTCCCTATTTAAACTAAAATCATCATACTTTTATTGTCAAGAAACAGGCAAACCTGAGTTTCAGCTGAGTAGGAAAAACTCAGAGGCAGCTGGCTCATCCTATACTTAGTTGGGCAGAAGGTACCCCAGTTAGGGCAGCCACTCAGTCTGTGGAGATGACTAAGCTTGGGACACGGATCAGCTGACCCTCAGTGCTGCTGAGAGCTGCTCAATGCTAAAAAAAACACCACTATAGGGGTGTCTAGAGATGGGCAGGCCTCTCGGCCTAGGCACACAGAGGTAGGGCCAGGCACACAGAGGCGATTCGTATCTTGAGTTAATGGTCTGCACACATCACTCAGTCATCACCCACACCATAGGAATCCTGGCCCATCTGCCTCTTCATATTGTCCCCAGTGACAGGCACCATTGGAGGGAATCCCTTGCCTCAGCGCATCCCATCACAAATCAGAAGTGTCTGGGGGAGCAATGTTAACTAGTCAGTGAGTGCAGAGCTTTATTCCTGGAGCTCCCTGTCCCCCTGAGAGCTGATCTGTGGATCCAGAGGCTTGTTCCTCTCTGACAGAGGCCACTGGAGCCCAGCACAGTCTCTGGAAATCAGCAAGTCACTGTTTGTGAGGAGGGAATGGTCACATTTCCACTTATTTTTTCCTCAAGATTCTAAAGTGATTTTTTATTAGCTCATATACACAAGGGGAAGATTGACAAGACTGGTCCCCATCTTTCTAAATTATCTCTTTCCTTTTCCCAGAGACAAGCACCTTTTGTACTCTACGTATCCTGGCAGAGATGACCCCGTACATCCTTATATAAGGCCCACAAGGAAAAAGATTTGTTAATATTGTCTCCTTCTGTGTCCCTCCTCTGAAAAGAGATGCCCAGTAGCTGCTGGATAAATGACTAAATGAAGGAATATATAAACCAGATATCTTCCTTAAAAGTTCAAAAGTGTTTTTATTGAGGCAACATTGGTTTACAACACTGTATATGATTTAGGGGACCAGGCTCACACCTCCTCAGATGTATATCACCACACCACACCTAGCAGGTAACTGTCCATAGTGGAAAGTTCAAAACTTGGTAGTTCTAGTCCCCCTTTATTTTGTCTGCTGATTGCCTGGGTAGTCAATGGACAGTGGCTCTCTCTGGCCAACCAAGGAAAGAGGGCCAGCGTGATTTCCTGCCTTTCAGGCTTGCCACATGGAGTTAATGATAGCACATGGTCATCATTTATTGACTGTCCACTCCCAAAAGAGTCCTCAATGGGTAGGGAATCCCCTCAGTGGTCCACTGTTCCCTCTCCTACCAACAGCCCCTGCACATTATTATTCTTACTGGGCTATTGCTCACCTCCCTCTATAGAAGGATAGGTACCCGAAGCAGGGACCGTATTCATTGGTCTATACTCCTGGGCCTCATATATGTTAGATGAACAAATAAATGATGCTTCCAGAGGTAGAAACTGGGGGTGAAGGCGAGACAGGATAGGTGCCTCAGATGAAGACAGTGGTTCTCATCTGTGTGCATGTGCAAATGCACACCTTCACAGGCCCCCACAAGCTTCCAACAAAGGTTCATAAAAAAAGAGGAAGATAGGGCCTCCCTGGTGGCGCAAGGGTTAAGACGCAACCTATGAAGCTATCCGCAGCCACTGCAGCATGAGTTCGATTCCCGGCCAGCCAGGGAGGAACACACATGGTTCAGCAGACTTCTCCTGACTTGCCCACTGCTCCCCTCAGCAGTGTATTTTTGGTCAATCTGCCTGGTCTGTCCCCCACTCTGTCTCTGGTGAATCTTCTCATCCTCCACACCTCTGGCCTGTACCCCAGCTCTTGTATGCATAAATAAATAAATCTTAAAAAAAAAAAAAGAGGAAGATAAAAGCCCCAGCATCAGCAGCTCCAATAAGATGGTGAATACACTTGATTGTGAAAATGGGAATGTTTCAACAAAGCTAGGTAATAAGGAAAATCAATAAAACTGTCAGCACTGGCCAATTTCAATGAGATAAAAGAATAAAGTAATGGGTCCTGAAAGACAACTCTCTAAATCAGGTTAGATAAATGGAAATACCCTTTTCTTTTAAGCCAAATCACGAGGACATCAACAACAGTAAATGATTAGATTATAGGCCACTTTGACCCAGTATGAGCTGAGCTGCAAACATGAATTTCCCAAAACAGTCTTCTTTATAAGACACAAAGATGATATAAGACACAAGACAACAGCCACAGAAATAGAGTCCATGCCAGGAAACATGGGGCTCACTTCTTGACAAAGGCTCGATTATAAACTCATCCTTCCTATAAACTTATCTCTTCAACAAGACTATTTTCTCTTCAATTACTTTGTTAGTAAAACAGGCGCAGAGTCAACAGAAATGCACACGTATACCCCGCCATTGCCGAGTGGAGAGAGGCTTAGCAGTCATCCCAAAGAGCTCTGTTCTCGAAACACTTAGGATTCAATTCTGTTTTTCATCTGCTAGTGCTTGGCATTTGGTGTTGTTAACTGTGGATGACTCATTTCAGAGGAACTGCTGTGCATCTCGAGTCTATTTGGAAGGAAATGAGGGTTTCTTGGCTTTTTTCTCATCAAACATTTTAGCATTTGTCTCTTTGTGACATTAGAAACCCCCTGACAGGGATTTGATGTTCACTATTTTCTAGATGACTCCCCTTGACTCATCTGGTGCACATGGTCACTTCGAGGAAAAAGAATTTATACCATCAGGACAAGGGGTGGAGCCAAACATCTGGAGACTGAGGTACCAGCTCCCTGGTCTCAAAATCAGCAGCAACAAGTTATACTTGGGAAGAACGTAGGCTGCACATCACGAGGTCAATGTTTTTGAACATCTGGATTCTGTTATTTTTACTCTTATCAAGCCCTGAGGTTCTTTCTGCCCTCCATGTGCTATTGGAGAATCAGACAAATCCACACATGTCTGCGGAGCCTGTGGGTGAGCAGAACCAGGATTCTATTGCCTAATGCACCTCACAGGACGGAGACCTGGCAGGAGGGAGACTGATCAGCTCTTTCTATCTGATTTCTGACACTGAAGTCCCCTGTTGGGTTAAGACCTCTCATGCAATGTTACTTATTAAAGATTCAACAGAACTTGATAAGCGAAAGAGTGACTGGACTTGATGCTGGGACACCAGCCTGATAGGCTGAACATGGTAGTGTGTTCACTATGAAACTCCAGGAGATTGCCAGGGGAGAGATGGGAGGACAGGAAAGACCAAAAGCAATGTCTGTGCCTGGGCTTGACTTGCAAATCACCTACATGCCATGCTTATAAAAAGTATTCCATTCAATGCCCCAGACTTGCCCAAACTTGACCTAGAACACTCCTTATCCTTGGAAACCAAGGTCGGTGAGAGGTCTTGACCACAAAGACACATCCAGAAAGAACTTCCCACAACCTTCAAGCACATCTTAATCATTCAAGGCATTTCATTTTCCTGTTTGCATAACATGAAAATTTCTCTTTAACACTGATGACTTTGGAATCTCCTAGAGAACACAGATTGCATCTATTTATCATGTCTATCCAGCCTTACCTAAAAATAGGAGCTCCAAAACTATTTTTGATAATGATGACTTGCTTTTCACTGTTCAAAATGGCCTCCCCACTTCTTCCCTGCCAATCCAGTCTACCCAACTCTTCCTTTTCAGCCTAAGTCCTGCCTCTTCCTTGAACTGATTCTCATTTGGACAACTCTTGAGAAACCCAAATAAGCACTCAACATGATACTGCCTGCATTGTTCTCTAGTCCTTTTGTCCTACAAGTAAGTCTTGGATTCCTAATAGATTTACAAGCTCCTTGGCCTCCCCTGGTGGCGAAGCGGGTGAGCGCTGGGCTGCGAAGCTGCCCACAGCCTCTGTGGCGCCAGTTCGATCCCCGGCCGCAGGCGAGGGTCCCACATGGCGTGCAGACCTCTCCTGCTGCCTGCTGCTCCCCTCAGCAGTGTACTTCAGTCCATCTGCCTGTTCTGTTCCCAGCTCTGGCTCTGGTGAATTCTCTCACCCTCCCGCGCTTCTGACTGTACCTGTGCTTGTATAAATAAATAAATAAATCTTTTAAAAAATAAAATAAAATAAAAAGAATTACAACCTCCTTGAAGGCAAGAGTGATATTTTATACTTCTTGTGACTCCATCTCTCATTTGGCACTTCCCTCCCCTCTTCCCCACCCCCCAGCATGGGCACCAACCGGACACATCTGTTAAAGTACATTGTCGATTACTACTCATTTGAATAAATGGTTCTTTTTAGCTATCGGATCATCAAGCGTATTAGATAATGTAGAAATGAGAAGAAAAAAGGTAGAATTTTTATGAACTGAAGCTTCAGTGGACTTCGGAATCTGAGTCTAGAATCTGTCATCTAGATAGAAATTGCCTATTGGTGAAGACAGAGTCCTCCCCTCTATTTCAGCCTGGAAGAAGGAGTCCAATGCTTGCCACAGACCTAAGAAAGCTTACTAACCTGTGAGATTTCATTCAGGTCTAGTTGCAAACCAAGACTTGGTAACAGATGCACATTCTAGATAACTTGAGAAGGCACTGGCCATCTTGAACTGGGACTAAAGGAGTTTCCATTTCTCAGACAGAGGGAAAGATTATGAACTTGACTTTTTGGGTCACCTTTGGATTCAAAGCTGAGAACTTTCATTTTGTATTTCTGTAAGGAAGTTGCTTGAAAAAAACAGAACTAAAGTAAAAAGGACAGTGGGAAGGTCATTGCCACTGCTTATTACCAGGGCTATGAATTAGATCAGGGCACTGGATTGTGGTTTGGGTCTGGACCCACTGGGACCTGGTAATCAATCTTTTGGCCTTGAGCACATCGCTTGAGCTCTCTCAATGTCACCATCTCCCATATGGAGGTAATACTGCCAGGCACTTGCTCTGCACAGATGCTATCATTTCAGGACCAAGAAAATCTGGTTTGATTATGTTTTCTGTCTGTGCACCTTGAAAAAGTCCAGAAGAGGGCCTCCCCGGTGGCGCAGCAGTTGAGCGCTGGGTTGCGAAGCTGCCCGCAGCCTCTGCGGTGCCGGTTCGATCCCTGGCTGCTCCCCGGCCACTGGCGGAGGATCCCACATGGCGCGCAGACCTCTCCTGCCGCCCGCTGCTCCCCTCAGCAGTGTACTTCGGTCCTTCTGCCTGCTCTGCTCCCCGCTCTGGTGAATTCTCTCACCCTCCCGCGCTTCTGACTGTACCCAGTGCATGTATAAACAAAACAAACAAACAAACAAACAAAATAAATAAATAAAACATGCCTCTATAAAAAATAAATAAATTTAAAAAAAAAGAAAAAGTCCAGAAGAGAACTGCAAAGATGAGTTAAGATTTCTAAACTATCGTAGCAGACCTGTCCTATCTCACCCGCTGCTTCTCTTAGCAGGGTATTTCAGTAAATCTGCCTTTTCTGTTCTCCAAAAAAAATTTCTAAACTATCCCTTCAGAAAGGTTAAGGGATTTGATTGATTCAGCCTGAAGAAGAGCAATTTACTGTCTTCAAATATATGAAGGGCGTTTACCCAGGGGCCAGTGAGAGTATGGGGACCCCACATTCTCAATCTGCACTGAGCGGAGCATGCACACAAGCTCAGGCTCTGATAAGAAGTGTGTGACACAAAGGTCCACAGACACAGCTAGCCAGAGTGTCCACTGCGGGGAGGAGGAGGAAGAGCAAAAGGATGGCTAGGTCTGAACCCTGCAGAAAGCCCTGCCAGATAGACTTCTCAGTAAGTTGCCTCTTTGTCATCTTCCTTTGTTCTTAGGCCTTTTGCCACTCCCCAGAGTCAGAGCCCTGCCCTCGAATTGAGCGCCCCCAATACCCTGCTTGCTGCCCCACTATAGACACTGGGTTAGAGCTTTGCCCACCTCCCTGCCCTGAGGTCTCTGGGGCCTTAGGATATTAACTGAGCCTCTCCTGTCCATGATACCAAGGCATAGTTCTTATAGCAACCCCATCAGAGTACCTAACACAGGGGCCATTATCCTCATTCGTGGCTGAGAAATCTGTATTTCTAAACAGATAAGTTCCAGAGCTAGGAATAAAATCCAGGATTGATAGAATCCTGTGTTATTTCAGCTCTATCTGCTGCCTGTCCCCGAGAGGAGTATGAGGGCTTTCAGCAGCACATGACTGCAGAAAGAGAGAGAAAAGTGGGTTCCACCCTCTGCCCCTCATCTTCTGCTTCCACAATGTGCAAACATGCCAAAACCTGGTTTGATGGCATGATATACAGTGTTGCAAAAAGTCATTCAAATTATTCTATATCTTCTGCATTTTACTGGAGTAAAAGTTTGGTGGTACAGACCTACCAGTGAGGCCTACTTCTTGCTATGTCTATTATTCGTTTAGACTGAAAAACTCTCCTGGGTTAACACTACACTTGGGTAGAAAGGCAGGGGAAGAAAGAACCCAGAAATCCTTTGATCAGACCTTAATTATCCCTCCTTTGGAATTCTGCAAATAAAGGCACAGTGTCATATTATTATAAAGAGCATAAATAATACACAAATTACGTCACCGCAAAGAAAGACATACTAATGAACGTGCCCAACAGGAAATAAGCACTTGCACATTTGAGAATTACATCACTATTTATGCTTCTGTTACCTGGGCTAATCATGCTTTAAGTATCTGGTGAGCCTATGGGGCTATGTTTACCAGGAAGCCAGGTGGTCACTACTTAGGATAAAAGCACACCCTAAGAGTTGGAGACTGGGGTGTCACTGATGAGCCTGCTGAGACGGTTTGCTCCTTGGGATGATATAAATAAAGTGCCTGGCAAGTAACTGTCATGAGGGTCCATTTCTTTGAACCCCTTCTACTTTTTATAGATATTAGCCAGCTCTCAGCCTTGCACTCTGATAGATGCCTATTCAAGTTACACCAAAGGACAAAATTGCTGGGCAGGAAATGACTGAAATTATCATCCAGCCTAACCCCTTTACATCTGGGGTTATGTTGCCTGGTTAAACTAAAGCACACACCAGTCACATCCATTTATGGTGAACTGCACAGGACATGCAAGCAGTGGAATTTTATTAGACAGTAAGAAATCACATTAGCTGCAGCTCGAGCAGACATAAACGTCCAGGCTTCCTACAGCGAGCTAGCAAAAAAAAAAAAAAAAAAATCCTTTGGCACATCCTAGAAGGGAGTGTGTTCACGTACTCTCACCCCCACACCTTTCTCTGTGCTCTCTTGTAGGTATTTTAAAGTTTGCTCAATTGCTATGAAAATTTTTTTTTTTTTACTAATGGGACTGGAGCACTGGAGATAGGGGAGCTGAGGGATGCTTGATGATAGAATAAGCGAAAACATCACTTCTCCTTGTTTCACCTCTTTCCACGCTTTCAAGGACTACAGAGTTCAATAGTTTCACTAAATAAAGGGAGTTAGACATGAATCTGTGAATGTTTTGCACTGGATCCTTCTCATGTGATCTAAGTGGCAAACTTTGTGGCTACTCAGTCTCTGCTCCTCTCCTCGCCCCCCTACCCTTCCCAAACGAAACCCCTTCCAAAACAGGAGTCCTCCAACTCCCAGCAGCAGGACTGGGGAATCAGACAAAGATGGGGCACAGCAAGTTCAGCTTCAAGAATGGGGTTCCTGGAGTCCTTCCCCCCTCCAGAAAAACGATCCCAAATCCAGGAGCAGTGAGGAAAAAGCACAGAAAAATTTCTTCTTTTCTTCAGAGCAACACATGCTAGTACTTTACAGAGTCTAAATGCTGGCATGTGTCAGCATTTCTCAAGTAAACTCTATTTTCTTTAGATGAAAGAGATTAAAAAAAAAAAAAGACTAAGACTCCAGTCCTCTAAAAATTGCTTTGACCATTCACATGAAATAGGCCATAGAAACAAGATGGAAAAAAAAAAAAATCAATTGCTTCTGATTTATTTCTTCATTCATTTGTCCATATCCTCTCCCTCTTATGTAAAAAAGGATGTCCTCTATAATTTTGCAAGTTGTTAATCTTTTGAAGGAGAAATAAAAATCCAAGTCTTTCATTAGTTATCCAACATCTTGACACAGGAAATGTTAAATTAATTATTCTGTTGCATATAGATTATGTAAGAAAAAAGACTGCTTTTGCTCATCAAATATTTCACCATTGTCAGTGATTAGGAGGCCATTGTAAGACTTTCAAGTTGGATGAATTTGGGATCATATACTTTGTTAAGAGAAATGCAAGAATTCACCTTACTGAGTCTTTATTTCTTAATTTGGGTGTTGGATACACTGATCCCTATTTTATTTAGGTATACTGGTCTCTATTTTATTATTCTTTAGGTCCTTTTGTACATCTTAAATATTTCATACTAACTACTATTAAATCCTCAAATCTTCTAAAACAGATTCTATTCTGGGCTGTTCAAAGCTGAGAGCAGAGAAGGAACGTTGGAAATGCCAGCATATAATTGCAATAAAGAACAGAAAATGTAAGAGACCGATTTTGGAAAGATATTTCATGTTTTAAACTTATGCCAAATAATTGAGATCTCTTAAAAGAGAACTGAATTTTATTTTGAGCCCCGCATACACACAATTATTGAATTATTCTGAACACCTGTTGGAATTGGGTGATAAATTAGCTAAATGAGAATCAACAGGCATCACTGTCAAGTACATCATTTGACCAGCTCCTTTGAATTTGCTCACATAATCTCTCCTTCCATCACTGAAACATAAACAATAGCTCTATCCCTAAAGAAGAGGAGACCATGTAGAGTGATTTTGTGTTTATAATTCTGGGGAAGTGGTGTAAAAGGCTCAAGTCTTTCAATCAGGGGCTGCGGAAGCTATGAGTCTGTCTTTCCCCTGAGGACTCCAACCCCCGAGCCCTGCCAAGAGGAGCCAGTTGTGATCTTCCAACCCTCTGCCATGACCTAAAGCCAACAGTCCCCTTGCCCAGGAGAGAGGAAGAGCAGGAAGGTGATTCCAATAACTAAATTTCAGTTCTAATTCCAGGCTCCCTAGAGTCCCAGGACACCACCATCTCCCTGTTTCTACTGGATGATGTTTGATGGCATAGTGTTCCCTTCTACCCCTAAGCTCAGCCCTCACCACCCGCCAGCTTTCAGGCATTAGTGAGCAAGAGCAGGATAGAAAGAAGAGGGCATAAGAATAAGAAAGAAAATATGACGATCAGAGAACATCTATACCCTGTTGAATCAGCCAGTGGAGAGCAGACGTTTCCTCACCCCATTATTTCACTTTAAAAGTAGGGCTCTCGCCCGCATAAGGAACTGGTAAAAAGAAGTAACACTTCTATAAAAGCTCTAAAGAAGTAAGAATCTGAAATTTGACACGTTTATGTTTCATTTCTGAATTCCGTTACAGCAACTGGCTTTACTTCCTTCCCACCACACACACACAAACCCCACAAGAGTCTCAGGGGGAGCCTGCCACTCCCCGGAAGCCTGCTTCAAAATCACTGTCAGGAGCGCCTGCTTTATTGGCCTCTGTGGTAAGTCGAAAATCTTCCCTCTGCTCCACCAAAGCTAACAGATGGCTGGTCCCTTTTGATACACAGGCATAAGCATCTTCAAAATAACCTTTTCCTTTAAAGTGTGCCAGTTAATTAAATGTCGCTGTAATGTGTCCCAACCACAGCCAGAAGGGAGAGACAAAGAGTCCATGGAAGAGAACAAGAATCAGAGGTCACCCTCTCCTACCTTCACCCGATGATCCCGAGAGATCGATGATCACATACACTCTTCCTTCTGGCTCCAGATCAATCTGCAATTTAAGAAAATGAGTGACTCTGTTAGTGTGCGTGGAGACAACCCGAGAGGTCCCTGACATTTCCCTCCACACCACTAAAACCTAGAGTCCCAGCTCCATTCACTCATTGACCTATGACGTGTCGAGTACTGGGTGAATTAGGAATGAAGGCGAATCTGCATTGATGGAATGTCTGCTGTGTCCAGTTGCAGCACTAGGAGGTCTGACATCCCCGGAGGGAATGTCATCCCCCTGGTTCTCGATGGAAGCGATTTTGCAATGCAAGGGAAACTTGGCACAGAGGACACTTGACGCAGGGACACTTCTGAACACAAAAATATCCAGAGATTTTTTGATTGTCACAGTTAGACGGACAGGGAGTGCTGCTACATGAATCTAACAGGTGAGGGGCAAGGATGCTAAAGCATACAGCCTAGAGTATACAGGAGTCTCCATGGCGAAGAATTATCCAGCCCTGAGGCCAGTGGGGTTGAGGCAAGAAACCTTCAGCTATCCCATTTTGCAAATAAGGAAGCTGGACTCAAAGTTCCAAGGTTAGTGGTGATGCTGATGCACGATGCCAAAACTATCTAAAGAAACCCATGTTCTCCAAACTTCACCACTGCCCACGGGGGAGGTAAGAAAAGCCTAAGACACTATCCTTGCTCTCAAGGTGTTTAGAATCTCATCAGAGAGTTTAAAAAACAAAAACAAAAACAAAAACAAAAACAAAAACAAACAAACAAAAAAACCAGAACAATGCCGAACTCATGAGTAACTGGCAAGCCTGAAAATCATGTAGAAAAGTGATCTGGGAAGACTTTATAAGGGCAAGAAAGGAGAGGCATTGGGGTGGGAGAAAAGAGCACAAGCAAAATCTAGGGGTGCGCGTGGTGCCTGTGCAAGGCTAATGGGCCCCCTCACTCAGTTGTGTGTTAGCTGCACATGACTTTTGCAAACCCCAGGTTCTCCCAGGGTTGCCAAGAGAAAGTCAATACCTATAAATTCTAACCTTCTGCACTCCCCCTAACATCCTTCTTCTACATATTCACATTCATCCTATTTCTACTACACAGAAGCAGGCTGATGAGAACAGGCAGAGGGGCCGTTCAGACATCTTTACAAGGTCTGAGCTGTCCTCATAGAAACCGTGTTTTTCATGAGAGAGTAGTAAATCCGGAAAGCCTGGATCACCGAGTACCCCCAACAGCCTATCCTTGCCTCCACAATCCCATCTGTCTATGCAGAGCTTTCATTGGCTAATTCATGCCAAGCTTGTCTCCTCCACAAGCTGTGAATTTCTTGGGGGCAGGAACTACACTCCTTTCCTTTTTCATTGTCCCCAGCACACAGCAGGCACACACTTAGAAAGTAGTACTCAAAGGGTCTGCTCATCCACAGAGTACCTCCTCCTCCTTCCAGGTCAGGGTCATCCTGGTCTCCCTTCTGAAGCCTTTCCAGATAGCCTAGTCAGAATTGATCACCCCTTATTGGTGTCCCCACAGTATCCACACCTATCTAAATACAGCTCCTGATAAACTATAATATATTACCCACATGTCTATCTCCTCTGCTAAACAGAGTAAAATAATCATATTTTCATCCTTGGTGCTTAGCTTACCGGCTGCTAGTCAGGAGGCACCCAATAAACGTTTGTGGAGTGGAAAATGCTCTATGTTTGGAACCCCCAGAGACTATTCAGAAATCAGTTACCCCCTATCCTCCAGCCCCCCCACCCCTTAATTCCACCCCAGGCAGGTTATCTGTACTAATTTGAATGAGGTGGGTAGGGAGGGAAAGATAACTATCCCCTGTGGGCCACATACCCCCAGGAGGTAAAGAAATGCACCTAGAACTGTGGGTCCCTCCCCCACATCTACTCCACTCACACCCAGCATCCCTGAGCCATGCTCCAGTCCCGCTTTATTCCAGACTCAGGCTTCAGCAGTGTAGGGTAAGGAAAAATGTCAGGCTTTTCTGCCCTCCTGCCATCAGGATAGATGATGGATCCTTGCGGTCCGGAATGCATGCCTGATGGCGGGCACCTGGAGTAGGGTGTGGGCAGAGGTAAATGGGATTCACCTGGGCTAAGACTGGGCTTTGAAGGGTGGCGTCACGGGGACGCCAGTAGAAGCCAAAAGAGAAGGCAAAAGAGAAGCTGAGAAAGAAGCAGCAGAAGCCAAGAGAGAAGCAGAGAAGGCTGGAGAGCTCAGATAGAATGAAGACTTGCTGGGGGCTGGGAGGCCTGCCAGCCTCCCGGCCCCCCAGCGCCCCTGCCTGCTGTGTACCTGGTAAATCCCAATAAAAGCCTGCAAAAAGCCACTGAGGACTCTGCTCCTCCTTTACCCGGTCTGCTGGATCATAGAAAACCTGCACCGTGTCCTGTCCTGACCCTACAAGCAGTCAGCCCAAATTTTCAGGTCCATCAACGGGGGTGGCTAAGCCAGAGATGGGACGTTCCCAGTGCCGCCAGGGCAGGGAGTGAAGCGGATCTGCTCACCTGAGTTTGGGCTCCAGATGGGAACAAGCAAACAAAATGGTGATTCATGAGAAGACTCTTGTAGGGTAAATGAAGTTTATGAGGCTTTTTGAGTCACTAGCCTCTGTGGCCATCACCTCTGGCCTTGATCGTGTTGATGCAGGAGGCGCTTGGGAGCATGGGAGTGGGGCATGTGTGCCTGATTGTGGACACCTGGAGCATGGGTGTGCGCATGCGTAAGTGTGCACACCTGAGCCTAGAGGCCAGGGATCTAAGGACAGCATTACTCAGAAGACAGCTATCAGAGGACGAATGACTGCAGAAGGGCAAGTTCATGAGAGAACACCAGAGAGAGCCCAGAGAAAGAGTGTAAAGATTCGTGGGGGGGGGGGCTAGGAAGCTCAGTTACCTCCCATGCCTGCCTCCTATGTGCCAGCCTCCCTGCCTGGCATGCCTGTGTACCTGGTTCCCTGAGACAGCCTGAAAAATCCATCGAGGGCTCCGAGACTCTCCTTTATCCTCTGCCTGAACCAATAGTGAGCCTGCCCTATGCTTGCTGGCACAACTCTTCCCACCTTAACCACCTCAAGCAGCCACGATTTTAGGTTTCAGGATAAAGAAAATGCTCTCCAACACCCTTACCATGGACACTGACCCCCTCCCAAACCCCAAGTCGAACGCAATCCCTGCACTCAATTACAAACAGGAAAACCAACAGTCCACTCTGCTGAACAGAGCCAAGGCAGAATCTTGTCCTTGCCATAGTTGAAACATATCAGGGGCCCCCTAGTCCAAAAGCATGAAATCTAAATAATGTATGTTTTTTAGAGATTAGATCATCCCTATTAAGCCCCGCCGGCATAATGAAACACTTTCTCATATCCTCCAAGTCAAAGATTTCCCACGACTGGGGACTTGATTGAAGAAGTACAATGCTATCTGTGAAAAAGCAGGGCGGGAGACAGCCAAGGAATGAGATGCTCTGAGACGCCTATTCGAAGGCAGGCAGCATGCCTATCTTTGTAAAAGGGGAGTGAGAACTCGAAGCAGGGCCAGGGTCATTGATGATAAAATGTATTAGGATATTAACATTCAAGATAGCCATCAGAAACCATTTGAGCACCCACTGCTGCCTCGATGCGGATGAACTGCATTTCCAAACAGAAAAATAGAAATTAAGCCATTAACCATGCCAAGAGCAACAAAGAGCTTTGCAGCCTGGGCAGAGCCCGCAGAGTGCTGGCTGAGCCCCAGCCTGCGGGCGGAGTGGAGAGGCCCTGAGATTCGCAGAGGGTGGGATGACCGTAGGGGTTATCAGGTACAAGGATGGTGGGGTGTGGTGCAACTTCGTGGCTAAATTAATTTAATCACAAATTGTGCTCACAATTACGTGGCCTGGATAATGAAGCAATGTAGGTGCCCAGCCCAGCATAACCCCTGCAAATTGTCGGCTGGCATCACCACCAGGCAACTGGCACTACATAAAAGCAGGTCTCCTTCCTCCTCCCAACCATTCCCAGGGGTAGTTCTAAGATCCTTCTCCTTGTGCCAGGCTTCTCCCAGTTCACCCTGATGTCACTCTATTTATCAAATCTCCTTGAAGCTCATACCTTTACTTGACATGTCTTCCCAGCTATCATTACTGGGTTTTTTGCCTATGATCCTCTTACAACCTACGGTGCCTCTGGGCACCCCTCCAGCTGAGGCGTGAAGCAAAGCAGTAGAACACAGGGATAGACAAACATAACTTTGGGGATCAGATCCTGGCTGCATCCCAATTTGGTCAATAACCAACTCAAGCAATTATTTACTCTCCCTGAGCCTCAGCCCCAGTCTCTTCATCTGTGAAACGTGTTGCTGTGAAAATTCAGTAAGAGACACATGTGAAGCACTTGGCACTGAGGAGTTAACTCAGTATTCAGTGGTTAAGGGAGAACTTACTGTCTCTGTAGCCTGAAGTGGGCAACTATTCTCCCTAAGCCTCAGACCGCTCCTCTGTGAATGGGAGCTAATGACAGGTCCTGTATCATTTGGGCTATCATGATTTTAAATGAGATCATCTAAGTAAAGTACTTAGCACAGCGCCTGGCACAAAATAGTCAGTAATCGCTGGTACTGCTATTATTAAAAAACCAAGTCTTCAAACCTGGTACTTAGTCCAATGTTCTTTCCACTTATCAAGTTTACCCCGAACCAAAAGGCCCTTTCTTGACCCATGCTGATAAAATTACAGGTCACTCCAGGACATCTGATGGTTTTACAGTGTTGAGAATGTCAAATACAGAACTAAGGTAAGAGTTGCACCCAGAGCAGGTGAAAACCACAGACAGAAAAAATGCAGAGTCCACGCCCTCAGAGGCAGTGAGGCCCTCAGGAGAGGAGAGGAGCCACTAAGCCTGTGTTGGGAGCTTTACTTGCGTAACTTCACTTGCTCTCCTGTCAGGCCAACAATATTTCCTGCAGGTTTTGGAAAAACTGTGGCTCAGAGCACTTTAAACCAGATTCCCACCCAGGGCTGGAGTTACTGGGAGAGAAGACACTGCCTGGTCAGGTCCATGAGGCCTTTGACCTGTCCCAGACACATTCTCCCTACTCTGAACCTCCAGCTCACCTATGTGGTTATTTCCCCTTTACAGGTACAACTTACTGGCTTGGTTTCGGGCAGAGCAATGGTTCATACACCTGACCCATCCTGAGAACCCTTGGGGAAAAGTCTGGGCTGAAACAGAGCTCCACTCTTTTGAATTAGGAACAAAACAATGGACAAAGACCCCAAACCATGGAAATCCATGAAAAAAGCAATCTCTGAAAAGCACAGGCCGACAGGTTCCCCACAATCCCCAAAGCCCTTCACATACATTTTCTCATTTATTCCTCATAATTAACCTGTAGCACCACTTACGTCTGAGAACACTGAGATTAAGAAAGATACGTGGCCAAAACAACATAAGCCAGTGAGAGCACAGCCCACACAACTCCAGGGCCACTGTTCACAGGTGGTCTCTGTGAGTGAGACCCATGGGGTCAGGCCCAGGGGTCAGAAGTATGTGGCAGTGTCAGGAGTCATACAGTCAGCTCTTGGCTCTCCAATTTCCCTCACCATCCCTGCCCTGAAGTGCCCTGACCCCTGGCTTGCACCCCACAATGACACAAGACTGGGTAGCCTGCTTGGGTGTTACCACTAATGTTACTGTCAGCCCCCGGTGGCCCAGAGATGCTGTGTGATCAAGTATGACAAAGAAGTCAGAAATCCAAGGTCAAGCTTCCTCCTAACCAGAGGTTCAACTTTCACTGGAAACTCTAGACAAACTTTTCCTCAGAAAAGCCCACAGAGGTCACACCTGCCCAATGTGAGTTTCACTTCCTTTTTTTCACTTCCATCCACTGTCAGGCACTACGGCCTAGAAAGAGACAAAAGGTAGGTTCTAAATCAGAAAAAGATGAATCCAGAAAAGATGAGGAGCAAGAGAGGCTTGTGTTCCATGTCCCACCGATTAAGTCCTAGGTGAACAGTTTTTTTCTACTCGGCTGAGGGAAGTGGAGTGAGGGAAGAGGCAGCAGAAGAGGAAAGATCAAGAGCAAGGATTCAGGACTACTTCCCAAAGCAGAGACCATCACCCAAGATCTGTACCCCATTTATTGCTGGCCATTCTCTCCTGCAGGCACCACAGGCACACTCAGCCCCCTAGAGCCCCTGGCAGGGGAGGGACCAGCAAGTCAGGCAGCAGAGGGGTTTCTCGTGAGTATGGCACCCTCCTTGCTTTTGCTTTGGGGAGCACAAAATGTTGACCACCACAACGGACAACTCTCAAATAGCTGCTGGGTGCTGATTTTGAGGTTAGCAGCTAATTAAATTAGACTCTTCATTGGGGGTGGGGTTTTCTACAAGCCTTATCAGTAGAGAACACTGAACGGTGGAAACGCAAGAGAGATGGCACATATAATTAAAGGTTTTGAGAGCTCCACTCTGTGAACAGGTTTCCAACAGCACTTACTTTCATGAAACATGGGGAGCGGAGCATTGTTTATTTTTCAAAAACCTTCTATGATCTCTTCTCGGCCTTTTGGCTAAGATCAAGTGCAGTATCAAACACCTGTGATGGTGCAGAGACTACAGAGGCTTCAGCGTGTATCGCTGCGAGACAGAACCCTGTCTTTCCAGCTCAGGGAGGAGTTAGTAAATAATTGTACATAATGGCAGAAAGGATGAAAGGTCTGATTTAAACTTGATCTATACAACTGAATTATGCAGATGACTTGCTTGGGAAGCCACCAACCTGTATACAAAATGTTCCAGCTTCATTCATAACAGCCAACTCCTGGAAACAACCCAAATGTCCAACAACAGGTAAATGAGTAAGTGACCCCTGTGGTATGCATTTGCATGAATATTCCTCAGCAATAAAGAATGGGCTACTTCTATGCAACCAAACAGAGATTATGGAAAAGAAGCCAAACACTAGAGTATAGACTATATGACTGCACTTACACGAGGTTCTAGAACAGGCAAAATTAATCTATAGTTAGTAAAAATATACCCCTGATCTCCTGGAGGTGAAGGTGAGAACTGAATGTAAAGAGAAGCAGAAAAACTTTTGAGGGATGATGTTGGGGGGTGGCGGTGGGGCTTGCATGAATGTATACATTTGTCAAGTCACATCAAGCCATATAGTTAAAATGGATCCACTACACTGCATGTAAATCATACCCAGTGAAGCCATTTTTAAAAAGGAAAAATAAAATAAAATTCATTTCACATAAGGATTTCTCCACAAGTTTCCTTTAAATAACAAATGATTTTCCCACCCTCAGGGCACTTAAAATTTCATATTCCATTTTTAAAAATAAAAGGGTTCATTCAGAGTTTTTCAAGAGCACATCTGTCACACAACATAATGTACACCTGCCTGTGTAGGCACACATTCACACACCCACCCACGTGTGCAAAACACACCCACAAGCACAGCCACCTTCGCTGTCTCCTATGATCAAAATACAATAATACCAAGAAAAACATATCCCAAACGTAGGCTCAAGAGCCTGCTGAGTTATTTAAATCTTTGTGAGTGGGGTTCTCAATTTCCTCACATGTAAAACCAGACAATTAGACCCAATGTTCTAGAACATCTTTAATGACCTAAATATCCATGAATAGGTGACTGCATAAACAAATGGTAGCACACAGTTTGGTATAGCACTACATGAGCCCTAAAAAAAAAGAATGAAAAGATCTAAAATATACTGACTGGTATGAAACTATCATGGTTTATATTAACTGGGGGAGAAAAGCAAGATGCAAAGTATTTATTATGCTATGAGAACCACGTAAATGAAATGGACGTGTATATGGTTTCTCTCTCTCATAAACACATACACACACACAAACACAATCTCATCCACACACATTACTCTCACACAATTTCTCTCTCACATACACTCTTTTCACACACACACACACACACACACGTTCCACACATGTGTGTGTGTGAAAAGAAACAGGGGCTGCCTCAAAAGCTGGAAACTATAGAATTGAGGGCCCAGGAGACAGGAAAAAGGACTCATTCCTCACTTCTGTGTTCCACTAAGCCATTTGATTTCTTAAATCATGTACTTGAATTAAATGGCCACAAAATTTAAGTCAACACCTTTTCTCGTTAGCTAGCTCTAACCTGCAATTCCCTAGAGAGCAGCTTGCTCCTGTCACCAGGCACATCTTAATACCCTCAGAACTGGCAGGCGCCTTGCTTTCCCACTCCCAGAGCCAGCTCACGGTCAACCCAGCCGCCGCCCTCTCCGTGTGCAAGTCCCACAGGCTGGGCAGGAGGCATGTGTTACAAACCCAGGCTCCCCACAGGCCGCAAGTGGAGTAAACCCATGTTAGCACCTGCTTCCTCTTTTTGACAGGCTCAGAAATAGACCCGGAGAGCTGGCTCCCTCTGATCACAGAGGTGACTAAAAACAAATAACTCGATGTGTATGCAAATATTTTCCTGAGCTGAGAAAATGCCCAAAGGTGCCAACCCCAATATCAAGAGTGAGTAATGGTTTGCAAAGCATCCCTGGTCACAGGATGGCACTTCCAACCTCTTTCAGGGACATGGCAGTGCATGACTGTGTGATTGTGCATCCTAAGGGGCAACCAGGCGTGCAAACAGCAGGAAAGGTAGATGCTTACACCAGTGTTCCAAAGTGAGAAACACCCATCACCAATCTGCAAGTTGCATTTTGCATTTTGCTTTGCAATGATCTCTGGTCACTGGGTAGATTTGTAAGTATGTATCTTAGTCTACATTTCCTTCTCTTTGCATTATGCCAATACATTGCAATGATCGAGAGTAAAGGCTCTGAAGACTGCCTACCTGGGTCAATCCCAGCTCTGGCTAGTCCTTTGATTTCCTCTTCTATAAACTGAGAACGCCAGGGGCACCTGCCATAGCTTTGGGAGGATTAAATGAAATGGTGGAGCTCCTGCGGCTGCGCCAGGCACACAGCTAGAACCAGGTACATTCAAGCTGCTGAGTCATTATTGTCATTTCCCACCTAGACTGTGAGCACCTCTGGGCAGAGCCATGACTTCTTTCTGGTTGTTCCCTATGCATCACCCAGGGCTGAGCACAAGGCAGGTAATCAGTAGAGACTCCTAGTGGAACTGAATGGGTCACATGGAACAAAAGCGAGCTCATTTGGCAGCTCCAGAGTGTGCAACCAGAAACATCATTTCAGAACAGAAAATGTTCTCGCTCTGATTGTACAACCTCAGAGAACCTTCCCCCAACAGCTGTTCAAAGAGATGTTCAGTTCCTGACCTCCTTCAAAATCCCAAACATAGTTGTTATTCCTCAGTCTGAGCACTTCAAGAAGACTGCTAAATTCACAGTGCAAAAAAAAAAAAAAAAAAAAAAAAACACACACAAAAAAAAAAACAGCCTTTATTGAGCATTTTACATGTGTTATCTAAGTGAGGAGGCAATATCCTCATTCTTAACGTTTTCAGGGAGGAGAAAACCAAGGTTTAGGGACTTAAGAAAGTGGCTTTCATTCTCACAGCTTGCAGAGAGCCTGATTAAAGCACAGCTCTCCAATCCTGGGCCCACAGCTCCTGTTAGCGTGGAGCCTGGCAGCTGCCCGGCATGAGCTCAAGGAGATCCTGTGGAAAGAACAGGTTGTAAGCGAGTCAAGAAGTCGCATGATGATGGAGCTGCCTCCTGGACACAAGAACAAAGAGCGTCAGCCTCCTTCACTGTCCTCCTGGGGCTCATACTTGAGGGTATACCAAACCCACAGCAAAAAGCTTGGAGGCTCAGACAATGAATATAAATATAGAGCAGGAGCTTAACTTCGGGGAATAACGTTCTCCTAGAAATACTGCTGCCTGCTGATTTTCTGTGTATCAAGTCCCATCTACCAGCTATTCTCATCATGTAATTGGAACCATGTCCTTGACAAAAAGAACAGTTTTATAAAAATCATGTCTGAAATTTAAGAGTCATTAGCAACTTAGAAATGACTTGGTTCAAATAAGTCAACAAACACAAATGGAGGATAAGATTTTCTTTTGCCTATAAAACGAGTTGCCTTGGGAGTATGTATTTCTGTCTTATTTATTCATTAAAGTATAAACAAAACTAAGTATCATAATGTGTTCAGTTTTCTTAAATAAAAAGCTACATGTGAACTTAGGAGAAACAACAAAACTCCCCAGAGGGAACCAATTTTAATACTTTCGATTTGGTTTTTTTTCTGGTTGTTACTGTCATGTCCCTAAATAAAATGTGTGTGCCTCAATTTCCTGACTTCTTATTTTAGACACTCTATCTTGCTGCTGTGATAGATAAGGATTTAGCTCATTTACCACCTCACTCTTTTCTCTCCCCCTCCACAGAATGGCAATGTTGACTTCCTTCTCTGTTCTTCTCTATGACCAGAGAAGAGCAATCTAAGATGTTAATTCCTGGTCCAATTGACTAGAGACCATATCCCTTGACCCCCTATATGATAACTGGGGGACATAATGCTTCCAGCCCTTCCCACTCACTGTCCACCTCTCCCACCCCACCTCTGTGCCTTTACCATCTCCTTGTCAACATTGACAATACTCACATCCTGCCCGCTAATCGTAGTTGAGTTCCATGTATTGTGCATACATTGGTTCTAAAATTTGAAAAACAATGAAGAGTGTTTACTTACTACGACTTTGTCAATGGTATTACATATACTTTCTTTTTCATGTGACAACCCATGCGCCACTCAATGGAGAAAATACCCAACATCAAGTTCGGATGGAGCCTTTTTTTTTTTTTTTTTAACTCTACCCTTTGCCTCTCTCATCTTCTCAGAGTCTTTTTTCTCCCACAGTTTGCCCTTCAGGAGCTCCACACTGCCCTTCTCTCCCTGCCTGGACTGACTGCTCTCTGGGCTGCTGCACAGCCATGGTTCTGTAATTCCTTTTAATGCTTGGCTGGGCACAGCCACTGTTGCTGGGATACATCATCTTCCTTGTTCTGAGTTATCCCCTTTTTTTTGCCAGTAAAGTTCACTCTGATTGAAATATTAGGACTGCATAGAAAGTCAGCTTTCTAAGACCTTGCATGTGTGTCCTTATACATGATTGATAGTTTGGCTGGATATAGAATTCTAAGTTAAAAAATCTTTAGAATTTAATTTTAACATAAATATTGCCAGTGATTTCTGATGGAGGTCACTTTCTTTTGTTCCTACTCTGGAAGTTTTAGGATCTTTTTTTATCCTCAATATTTTGAAATCTCACAATGGTTTGTCTCTGGGTGTCTGTTTTTTATTAATTATGCTGAGTGAATGGGGACTTGTGGGAGAGATTCTTCTATTTGTTCTTTTTTATTGACTTCTTCAGTTTCTCTTTGAAATACCGGTTATTCAGAGGTTGGACCAGTAGGAACAATCCCTTTGCCTCTTAAAATTGTTACATAAATTTTCATTTCTTTCATCTTTTCAGTCTATATTCTAGGAGATCGCCTTCATTTTATCCTACAACCCTTACACTGAACTTTCATTTCTCACAAATGCACAGAGTTTCCAGAAATGCCTTTTTATTTTCTATGGTTCCTTTCTCATAGCATTCTTTCATTTTTATTGTTTATGAATACAACATATTTCTGTGGACACTGACCCATCTTCCTTAGAGTTAGAGACTGGAAGTTGGCTATTATAACAGGGGACCCCACAACAGCTTTACCACTTCTCCCCCAAACTGTTATAGTATTTCTTTTTAAAAGAACTTTTCATTTTTTACCCTGGGGTCAGGATTGGACTCTAGTTCAGCAGTGAGAGGAGAGAGCATACAGTTCCACATACAGATTTTCAAATGGGCACTTGTTTTCAGATACACATTTCACTCAGTTGTCCAGGCGAACTACAGTCTCCAAGCATGGCACACCTTACAGGATCTGCAGAACAACTGGTTCTATACCAGGTTGTGATTATACCCTGAACATGTTCTGGGCTGGGGATCCTTCAAACCTCTATTCTATTCTGTCTGTTACTACCCTGTCCTCTACCTTCATCCCTAGAAATTCACTGAAATAGTCGGATGATGGCTTTTCTGTTCATATGGTTGTCATGGGATTTTTATCTCCCCACCAGCCCTGCCTTTTCCTTTTCTGTCATTTAAATGGGGTCTTGAATAGGCAAAGAAATAAACATATTTAAGATCATCTTAAATAAAGAATTCCAAAAACATATCATTGTGAATGATATTATCCAGTGCTAATAAGAGTAGGAGAGAAATAGTCACTCTTATACACCGCTGATGAAGTGTAAATTAACACAAAATTTGCAGAGGTGATTTGGCATTGTAAGACAAAAATCCTTTGACCCAGCAATTCCACTTCTGGGAATATATCCCAAATCACATATATGCAAAAAGATTTAAATACAAAGATGATCATTAAAACATTTTTTAAGAGTATAAAATTAGAAACTAATTTTCTAACAATAGCAAACTATTTAAATAAAGTGTGGTATATTTAAATCATTAGACACAGTGCTATCAGGAAAAAAATCTAATAGATTTATACTTAATGGCATGGAAAGATATTCAACATGTAGTATTAAGTGAAGATGAAAATGAGAGTATAAAGAATATGTATTCTGTGCTCCATTTTTGTAAAAACAAAATGTGTATGTGTAGGTCCATACACAAAAGGAGACAAAAAGTTATATACAGGGCAGTAGAGTAAGGTGTGATTTTTTTTTTTAAATCTACTTCTATAGCTTTCTAGACTTTCTTTTGCTTTCTACTACAACTTTTGTGATTAAAACCAGACCAAACAATAAATTTTTGTTACTCAAAGAACACTGTAGTTCAATCCCTTCATTTACAGGCAAGGAAATTAAGCACAATGATATCAAGCAATCCATCCTGGCCCCCTCCGAGCAAACTATTCATAGCTGAAGAAGAAAAAAAATTCAGTTATCCCGATTTTCACTTCTGAGTTCTTTAAAGTACAAGTTAAAATGAGACATGTCATTTTAAATTTACATATTTCTTTAAAAGTGTCATTTGTTGGAGAATGGAAACAGCACTTAATTCTAATCCCTAGTGATGTGTAGCAAAGAGTCAAACTTTTTCCTTACTTGGATACAGTTAGACCACACCAAGAAAATATTTAATATTTCAGTTGAACAGAGCACCCTTAGCTTTGATCAAGTCTCCTTTATCCAGTCTCTTTATCTCAATTTTGGTGGGGTAATGCAACGCACATTTTTATACCTTAGACATTGTTACCATTAAACTATCTTTCTCGTAACAAGCTTTCTTGATGACATGAACTTTGTGGTGACTGCTCAGGGAATGAGTGAGTAAGCACTGCTGCCAAGACCTGACCACACAGGGCCTATCACCCAGCTAGGCACCGCCTTTGTTTCTACAGGAATTCTTGGGAATATGCATTCCTATTTATCTTCATTTCTCTATAAAACAACCAAAAATATGAAATAAAAAGGCTAATTCTAAGAATACCAAGCACAGATCAAGTTCAAAGTTAAGTAATCTACAGAAAAATGGAATTTATTAGGCATATAAAAATCCTAAGTAAGAAGTTTGGCATAATTTCCATTTTCTGGGACAGAGCCTGCCTTTACAAGTAATCTAGTGAGGGTGTGTGAATGTTCAACTGGTTTTCTTTCTATAAATAAATGAATATTTAAGTTTTCAGATATGAATTATATATGAAAACAGGGACAATCTATTCTCATAAAATGGGCAGCTCTCTCTACACATCCTGTGCTTGTTTTCCACACCTTCATGAAGTCCAGACCTTGTTAGATGAACAAGCTAATGCAGCTGATCACACAGATTAGACAAACACGCGCTGAAATCCACACCAACATCTGAACTAGAAAGGAAGATATTTCCTGAAGTCCACAGCAAAGGGATCTGAAAATTGTTTAAGTTCTGCATGTCAGCAGAGTTTCTAAATTTGTGGCTTTCTATCATCCATAGTTATATCACATGTATGTTGTTTCAAAGACCATATGAGAGGGATTCTGTGAACTCATCTACTTTGAGGACAGCTTAGGGCCATTTATAATCATTAATTAATTAAAGGAGTCTGGGTTTGAAATAAAGAGAAGAAACATATCACCTCCCAAACACAAAGAAAGTTCTCAGTCTTTTGAAGACATCAAAGGAAAATAAAGTTTAAGACTTCCAAGTCTATCCTTGATCAACAATGCTTTGTTTATTGCCCAGGGTAAATGTAACTGGAGCCAAGTTTTGGTTAATAGGTCTTTTCTAAAAGGTCTAACCTTTTGTTCATTTTCATTTTGAGCATTTCATGCCTTAGTTGCAAAAAGGCAGATTTCAAAGTTTGGGCTTAGTGACTATTAAGTTTGGGCTTAATTTAACTATTAATTATTCAAGAAAGGCCTTCCTGATATATTAAGGGAGTCAGTCTAGAAATCCTTCTGGATTTTTATGCATAAAAGGAGCATAAAAGGCAGAGGGTAAGGCTCAAGGGAGAGGACTAGGTCTGTGTCAGGAGGAGGCAGTAAGCCTGGAGCAGAGTTGGGGCAGGAGTAGCTGGACACAAGGTCAGCCCGGGAGTGTGTAAGTACACTTTAGCTCAGGTCAAGATGGATGCCAGAGGAGAGGCTGAGTAGAAAGTGACTTACACCTTGAAAGGATTGCTCTGGCTGCTGTGTAGAAAATGAAGCTCAGGCACAAAAGGGGGAGCAGGAAGGTCACTTGGGAGGCTGTCATAATAACGTGAGGGAGATGGCGGTGACTAGGAAGTGATGGTGGTACTGGAGGTTGGTGACGGGAAGTGGTCAGTTCTAGATATATTTTGAAGGTAGAACCAAAAAGATTGCTGATGAATTGGAAGCAGTGTGTGAGACAAAGAGAGAACTCAAGTTAAGCACAGAGATTTGGAGCCTGAGAAATTCAGGGAGCTGCCCTTGGCTGAGCAGGAGAAGACAGAGGGGAGCAGGGCATTGGTATGGGCGAGTTGCTTGGAGATTACCCTGTGACAGCCATGAGCCATGAATAGAAGAACCTGAAGTTCAGGGTCGAAAGGCCAGTTTTCAGTCGTGACACCAAAAAGCCCTAAAAACTGGACCATTTGTGGACCCTGACCCAAGCTGACACAGGCTCTTGATTGTTTATATGTAACCCACTCAGTGTAAATGCTCACATATTTGTATCTCAGAAATATCAATTTGTCTGATCATGAAAAACTGCCCCACAATCTGTGGGGGGTGTTATGTAAGATACATAATCTATGCTATAGTGATTCAAAATACAGAATACAAAAGTATCTGAATTTCTGAACAAATCTGGCCTGATGGTTTTGGTTAAGGAATGTGGATCTACACTGGAGTCTTGAGGACAGAGGGTAAGAACCGACCTCAAGGTCCCCAGACATACAGAGACTGGGAAGACGAGGAGGGACCTGCCCAGGTGTCTGAAAGACCTCGATACAGAGGCTGGACCTCTATCTCCCTGCATACAGTTTACTTTGACTTCACTCTTTCCTGTCTCCAAACCATCACCACCAAACATACACATGACACTGACATGTGGCTTATAAAAGCCTACATTTTTCTTTAACTTTCTCATTGTCTTCAAAAGAGCTGGCAAAAAGTAACTATTACACACACACAAACACACACACATCTTTACTGAGCCTGCTATACCATTGACTTCACAGATCACTGAAATAAGTTGCTACACTTATTACAAGGTGGTGTTTGCATGTGAGAAAAAAAAGGTAGAAAAACTGAAATAAGGCTGACAGTATAAAGGCATTTCCTGTTTTTGGTCTACCTACTGCTGCTGCTCTAATAGATTGTGTCCTTCACCCTGCCACCAAACACCCCAACACTAAAATTCTATCAGGATGCAGTGGGAGGAGAGCTGTGGCAGGGCACCCCAAGTCTCACATCTGTTGCAGAAAATACTGGAAGGAGAGGCTGGAGCTGAATCCCCTACTGAGGTACCCTCTTAGGCTGGACAGCCCCTGTCCCCACAGGGTAGCCTCGTGTATTCTAAGGTAAGACACAAGAATGAGAGGACTTAGAACCAAAGCCAGCTGAAGAGGACATTGCCATGGCTGCTGGCGCAGAGGTTATTATTTCTATGTTCATTCCTGAGGATAAACATGCTCGGGAGTATGCAAGTTTGCTGAGCATAAGTAACCTTGTAAAGAGTTAAAAATAAAAATGAATGGGTGCCCTGGTGGCGCAAGGGGTTAAGCATGGTCCACAGCCTCTGCAGCATGAGTTCGATCCCCTGCCAGCCAGGGAGCAACCCACATGGCGAGGCAGACCTCTCCTGACTCACCCGCCGCTCCCCTCAGCAGCATATTTCAGTCAGTCTGCCTGTTCTGTACCCCACTCTGTCTCTGGTGAATCCTTTCACCCCTAGCATCTCTGTCTGGTGCCTCAGCTGTTGTGTGCATGGATAGATAAATCTTAAAAATAATTAAATAATTAATTTAAAAAATAAAAAGGTAACCCCACTCACAGATGCATCTAGCGCACTGAGTGGGCCCAGATTCTGCTGTGTGTCTCCAGCACCTGACCTCCCCATCCACTTCTCACGCCCCTGAGGGTGGCTCAAAAGCCTTTCCATATCGGCCTAAAGCATTGGCCCACCAACTTCTAAGGAAGAAGAGACAAGAAATTCCTATTGGAGATTCTAGAAACCCTTTCATTCCTAAACAGATGAGCAACAAATAAGAAAACCCACACAGAGGCATAATTAAATACCATCTGGGAATGATCATTGGTCATACTGTTGAAACTGGGAAAAGATATATGAGGGGGTCTGTTATTCTATTTTATCTACTTATATACATGATTGAAATTTTATAAGACATATAAAAGAGGAAGCATAGAAGGAGGTGGGAGAAGAGGGAAGAAGTGGAGAATTTAAATATCCGAACTGGACAGATGCCCCTGGGTTAATTCTGGGTGGTTTTTTTTTTTTTTGAAGACTTCAACAGGGGAGCAGGGTGCTTCATTTAACCCAAACCTTTTCTACCTTCTGCTCCTGTCCCAACCAATCCAACCTAATATCCTGCTAGAGGCAAAGGGATGCATGAACCTCAGCCACAGCTCTCCATTCTGGCCCTCATCATGGCCCCCCTGAGAAACTCCCCAAGCCCCTTCCCTGGTCCTCTCAGGCAGATACAGTAGGTGGTCTTTTTTTTATTTTTTGTCCAGAATTCACAATGATAAGTGCTTTGAAGAAAAAAAGGAGTTGATCACTTCATCTTCTCTTTTCTTCATAAAAATGTTCTCTCTAACTTCAAAAGCTATCTGTTTACCTTAGATGATTAGGGAGGATTAATGGAACTAATTGCGTTAACAACATCACTGTCCAGCTGAAGCCTGCAAATTATCCCTGATTCCCTTTGATTTCCTCACGATGACCTCACCACTGCCAGATCCAGTGAACTGCCGTATGAGTGTATTCGCCTGGGCCCCCGTAGAAACCCACATGTGCCAAGTCAGCACTCTGCAGGGACAGAGACCGTGGCAGCCTCTGGAGTGTGAAATAAGCCTGCAAGCCTCCCAGCAGTGCCGAGGAAAAGCCAGCAAGCCAGTGAGCATGCCGATGAGTGTAAAGCTCTGTCCATCTCAGCCCAGCCAGATGCCCCACCCTCACGCAGCCCAGGAGCTGTGACCCGCCGGCTGGCATCTGCTGTGCACAAGACCAGAACCAGCTGCCCCAAGCACACGCATCTCAGATGCCTCTGTGGCTGCCAGCAGCAGAGCTGGACATGCCCCCAGAGGTAGAACAGAGCCCAGAGGCAGCCTGGGAAATAAATAAAATGCAGCCAAAAGTAATAAGCATGGGAAGCAGAAGCACTCTGTCACAGACAGATGGAAAATGCCCTCCTTGGATGCATGCAGGTGGCATTGAAACCAAGCAGCAGGGGTGATGGCTGCCATGGCCCACTCACAGCTTCCTCTTGTCTCCCCTTCTCGTTCTCACTGTGGCTCATTCTCCTGGACTGTAACACATATACTGGTGCCCAATTAGTCAAACCTGAGAAAACCCACCACTTGCTTCTCACAAATCTAGTTACTTTCTGATTCTTTAATGCATTAACCAATCTGTGAATCACAGGTTTCCTGATTTAAAGAGACGCAACGCTCGCAGTAGCCTGTCTGAGAAAGTGAATACAACACCTCAACCACTTGTCATGAAATATTTTCCAACAAATTCTAATGTCCCTTTTTCCAGAAAGAGCAGAGGATCCGTTTTGCTGCTGCTAGGCCGGATAGCCGTAGGCGTGCTATTTGGGGTGGTCTATTGGATGTGGCTATTGAGACCAACTTCTCAAATCCTAAGAATCACAACCCCAGGAATTCACCCCAATGCTCAGAGCCCTAGGTGAGCCCCTTCACTGCTGGCCAGGCTACGTGACAACCAGGGCTTGATAAGGGGAGCAGCCTCAGTGGAAGTTCCCCCATGCTCCCCACACAGAACATGGAACCTGGGCAAGGGGCTGGGGGTGATGGGTATTAATCATAGGGAAGGGACTGCTGGGACACAATCAGAAGACAGAAAAAGAAACGTCATTTATCTGGAGTTATGTTTTGCTTGGGCCACTCACTACCTGTCAATCACATGACCTCTTACAGGAGACAAGGGTAATTATCAATAGGAGTTTATGGTTCAACCAGGGAATCATTACCCAAATGAAAAGTTCAGGAGCAATTTTCCTTATTGAGAGCAATTAAAACACATCCTTAAGAAAGAAAAAAGGTCAGTCTTTGAGAAATATTTAACTCTTGATTATGCAACCCACTCAGAGAATGACAAAGAATCATACCTCTGCCCCACAGCGGCCACCAATGTACCCCTACCACCACCTCCATGGCCAAACCTTCAGAATTAACCAGGTGGAAAGTGCAAAATCCTGTCACCTGGCAGAGCAGCAGCATTGGGAGCGGCTCGGGACTAGAGAAAGATGACTCAAAGTCCAAGTGTGTTGCAGCAGTGAGAAGCCCAGAGGGGCTACACCATGAAGTCATGCGCAGCCCAGAGCCAAAGGCAGTTACCAGTTTATTAGAATCAAACACAAAAGTGGGGCAAGCACTAGGGAGTGTGCCTGTGTGGGGGATGCATTATCAGGGATGTAAGCTAGGGTGGAGTGACCAGGGGCTATTGCCTGGGGGGCTCCATTGTTCCTGCTATTCGAAGCATATTATAATATCTGCCTGCTGTTTTCAGCAGATACTGGTTCCCAGTGTGTTCTGCCTACCAGGGCTTGTGTGAGGGGCCTCCTGCCTGCCTGTCTGTCTAGCTGGCCAGCAAGAACTCTGGGTACCAAGGCAATAGCCCCGAGAACAAGGATGACTGGGGATCCAACTAAACCCCATGACATAAAGCTCTGTACTACTTAGTCCTGCTGGGAGGGCCAAACTGAGACAAGAAAAAGTAACCACTCAGACCTGGGACTCACTGGCCATTACCCTTCTCTTCCCCTTCCAACGATAAGCTCATCCACAGACAATCCTCACCATGCAGGAGGATGTGGGGAGCCCCAGAGACCCCAGTGGGTGCACAATTTTGGCAGTTTTCTAACTTTTCCCAAGAGCCCCAGAACTTCTCTGCAGGCTTGGCTCAAGTTTCATTTTCTGGAAACCAGCTGCTCTTAAAATGCCATCGGCCTTCCCCAAACTACAAAATTACTTTTCTCCCCTCCGGAGATGACAGGAACATTGGTTTTCCTGTCTCTGTGTGCCTTTGTACACACACTCATTTGACATACACAGTAACTGATAAATGCTGGCTCTACACAGTACCTTCTGAATACAGACAGGGAAGTCAGAGCACGAGGCAGGCGCTGGGAACACCTTGTGATGTGTTCTCCCAGGCCCTGCACTGGGTCCCAGGTCCTCCCACTCTGTCCTGTCTATCTGGAGGGTCACTGAGCTCTGCCAAGTCCTCTTCTGACCAATAGGCAAAGCAGTCGTCCTTATGCTGCCTCCTTTCCCAAAAAACGTCCTCTCTCCACAGGGTGCCATTCAGTCCCATGCCATGTCAACACGGCAGCCCACTTCTACACGGTCCCCTATATTCCCCTCACACCTTTTTTGCCACTACAAACATCCACTGCTCAACAGCCAGGCTAATTTGGCCACCACCCTGCCCCAGTGGTCCCTTCTGGGCTGGCCTCTGCATCAGCAGGCTCCAAATAAATGCCTGCCTTCTCAAAGTCCAGCCTCACCCTCAGCCTCCGCCCTGTTCTCCCTCTGAGCCACTTCGTTGACAACGAGCATCATTTAGCTTGCTGGCCATTCTCTTGTGACCTGCATTACTGCTCACCATGTAGAAGCCAGATGCCCCACCCTCACACGGCCCAGGAGCTGTGACCTGCCAGCTGGCGTCTGCTGTGCACAAGACCAGAACCAGCTGCCCCAAGCACACGCATCTCAGATGCCTCTGTGGCTGCCAGCAGCAAAACTGGGCATGCCCTCAGAGGTGGAACAGAGCATAGAGACAACCTGGGAAGTTCTAGAGACAACCCTGTGTAGTTCTTGAAGGCATTGCTTACGTCCAGGCCCCGGCCCCGACCCCCTCCCCCCCGGTCTGCAGGACCTAGTGAAAGGCCACACGCATAGATGGAGTTCAATAAACATGCATGACTTCCACTCCAGACAGTGATGCTCCATCTCTTCCTTTGACTTCTGTAACACAGGGAAGATAATTACCTCCACAGTTAAGTGTTCAGTGTCAAGTAAAGTGATCCAGAATTAAGCAGTATTTTGTAAACACTGCACCTCCTTCCTATCAATCAACCAATTTCTAAATATTACAAAAGGTAATATGCTTGTCGTCTCTGAGACTACCATAGGGCATGGGGGGGCGGGAGGGATGTGGAGGCTTAAAGGGGTGAGCTATCCCAAACTAGCTTTGGAAGTTCTGAACACAGAGCCCCACCACTGCCACCCAACTCCAAGCTTGGCTCCCTTAACCCCTGAGGCTCAGAGATGCTGACTTTGTACTTTTGTAAAGAACATCTGTCCCTGGAAGGAAACACTCTGGAGATGAGGGAGCTAAAATCTCTCAGGGTTTAAGCTCACTGTCATGGAGCAGAAGAGCCCAAAGAGCAGGTCTCCTATGCTGCCTCTGCCGCTTAGGTCAACAGGACCCAGGCCAACATCTTGGAGGCTCAGCTGCCTCGAATGTTAACTCCCACCAGGGCAGACTAGAGGTCTGCTACAATCAAGCATAAAGCAGTGTTTGGAATAGTCAAGAACTCAACAAATGAAGAAAAAGCGGCTTTCGGTTTGAAGGCTTCAATGGCATTTGTGTCCTGAACCAAAACTTAAGGACAAAAGGACCCCTAGGGACCTCACTTCCAAATAACAACATCTTTGATTTTGTAATTCCTACTGCACAAGTCACAACTTCTCTGTTGACATTTAACATTCTCTAAAACTCAGCCCCAAATGAAATTTCCATCTCTCTCTCCCACCCCCTTCTGCTTCAGCCATATTGCCCTCCTACTACACCAGGCCTCTCATTCCACCCGTCCTTCCTTAGCAGTTTGTTCCTCCAAACTCCCCTCCCCTTTTCTGAAAAGTCCAAATAAAAATCTACCTCCACCAGGAATCTGTTCCCGTCTCCATTCCAGGATCCCTCAAACAGGTTGGCTCATCCCTAAAGATCCCCTTTACCCCACCAGGAACACACGGAACATCGCTGGGCTTTTGAAAAGTGCTCATGACTCTTATTTGTTAAATGACGTAATACCAAGCAAAACCGAAGGCCCATGATGTTTCCATTACATCCAGCTGGAAAATCCTACTGAAGATTCACTCTTTCAGTCCAACCCTCTTAAAACATCCTCCTTTATTTTGCTGCTGAACTCATCTCAGTCCTGGAAAAGCACTGCACCCAAGTTCCATGTGCATTCCCCAGACCAGTGATCACTTCCAACCCCCATTAAACTCCCCATTACTTTTCCAAGAAGCAGCCACCCCAGATCCATACATTAGGAAAGCAGTGGGCTGTGCAATGACAGGGCCCAAACCCATCTTGACACAATTATTTCCTCGTGTTGCTGCTTTCCTGCAGTGTTACCATTGTTCTTCCTTTACCCAGAGCACTATGTCTGAAGCTTTATAGGAAAAATGAATTATGACTTGCTTTACATTCCACACTCCCCAGCACCCTACCACCATGGGTTTCAAAGCCTTAGTTGGTGGTGCTCAAAGCTCAGAGGTGAACAATTTCACAAACCAGCTTGCCATTCAGTGTCATACAGATCTGGCCCCGATCCTCCAACCTCCCACATCCCATCTGCACTGTGTGTGCTGCCTTTCCATCACCTGGACTCTTGTCCCAGGCCCAGGAACATAAAAACCACATGCTGACAACTATTCAGGCTGGCAGAGAGCAGGCTGGAAGAATAATTCATCCCTGAAATCTCAGGCTTGCTGGAAGGTAAGAGCCAGTCACTCAGCTCCAAGCTGCAGCCACTGAGGACAATGTGGCTTCTTCAGTCCATGCTACAGTCTTTGACTCTTAACTTAGGAGTGGGTTCTACCTGAACTGTCCCAGAGAGAAGGTAGGGCATTTTCTGAGTCAAGTGAATCCTTAAGAAGACAGGCCAGACCGCAGAGTGCCACGAGTGTGGGTTTGGGAGTCAAGACTTCTGGGCCCTGACCCCACCCAGCAGCCACGTGACCCTGAGGAGGGAATTACTCCCTTGATGCCTCATTCTCAGGCTACAAACTGATAGCCATAACAGCACTACCTCAAAAGGTTGTTGTTAGTTTATAAAAATACTTAGAATCTATGCCTGACGGAGTATTGATCATTGTCATCATGATTGTTGTTGTTATTATTACTATTATTATTATTATTATTATTATTATTATTATCTCTTCTCTTTTGTTTTGTTTAGGCAGGAGAGCAAATGCCTCCCCTTCAACACTGTCACTAGAGACTCTACAACTCCAAATCCTATTTCCTTCCTACCTCCTTTTTTGCCCTTAACACTTCAAATATTAAATGTCTACTCAGGCATTCAAGCCATCACACTGAACTGTTCTCATTTGCTTTCTCTACTCAGCAAACACCCCAGATTCTAGAAAGCTACTGGATATACTTGGTAGCAAATTCAAGAATGTTTATACAGATTTTTATCATTATGCATGTTTTGGAAACATTCATGGTGAGTGCTGAAACAGGGCAAAGGAGAGAGCAAGGCATTAAAAAGATCAAAAACAGGTCTCCACCTTCTCATATTCAAACCTCAGGGCTATTCTCCACCAAAACCAGAGGCTCACTCGAGTCTCTGGTCTTCTGAGTTCAAACTGTCAGCTCACAGAGCCAGCATGGGAAGGAGATAAGGCAGATGGGAAAAACTGAGGATGAAAGTGGGGTAGAAGGGGTGAATCCCCGCGTGTAAGATGGACCCTTTAGATAGTCTCATTTAATACCATCACTTCTGAGACTTGCCCACCAGAGTCCTGTCCTTCCTAAGTAAACATCTGCTAAGTTGACTGAGACCCAGGGTAGTTTATTCTTTCTTTGCTAAAACTTCCGGTCGGGTATTGATCTCATAAATGTTATCCTTTTATGGCTCAGATGAAAGTCAACTCTCGAATCTAGAAAGGGGTAGGGGACAGCCAGTCTATTCATCTTCTGAAACCAAAGAGAAAGAAATCTACAAGTCACAAGATTGATTATTGTTTATATCTTCAATCCCAAATATTTAGAATGAACACTTTGATGTAATGAAAACATGTCCTATGAATGCCAAAAAATTAAAACAGAACTTAAATTTCCATGTGACAGAGAGATAATAAATTTTACCTTGTGGACCAATTGATTATACAAAATGATTGTAAAATTCACTTTCCTTTCTCCTGTCATTACTCTAAAGACCAAACTGATCTAAACTCTGCCCAAATCCAGAATTAAGAAGGACAAATTCAAGGCAATCTGAGCCCCATCTGATTCCTACAGCAGGTGGATGAAACCCTATCTCTAGCCCAGAATCCTTGACTCCCCCCTGCTCTCTGCAGTAGCCTTCCTTCACAAACAGAACTCCATCCTGACTTCTCCTTCATTAACAAGATGGTGTCAGGCCACTAAACCTAGCTGAGCTGAGTTTGCAGGTTATTGGAGGATTTTAAAAGATAAGATATTTGAATGCCTAAACTACAAAATTCAGTAAGAAGTTAACTACTGCTTTTGTATGGAGGTTCCTCAAAATATTAAAAATAGATCTACCATTTGATCCAGCAGTTCTATTTCTAGGTATCTATCCAAAGAACACAACAACACTAATTTGAAAAAGATACATAGAAAGAGAGAGATATATACATATTTGTTCACTGCGGCATTACTTACAACAGCCAAGGTATGGAAACCGCCATAGATGGATAGACACAAAAGATGTGGTATATGCACATGATTGAATACGACTCAGCTATTACAAACAAAAAAATGGAATCTTGCCATTTGTTACAACATGGATGGAACTGGAGGGAGGGAACTATGCTAAGCGAAATAAGTTAGGAGAAAGACAAATATCAGATGATTTCAGTCCTATGTGGAATATGAAGAAACAAAGCAAAGGAACAGACAAAACAAAACCTTGTATTCTAACTGTAGAACTGAGGCTACCAGAGAGGGAGTAGGAGTGGGTGCACAGGGTGCACAGGATGCCTGCAGCCCAATGGACTACGACTATGGGTGCTCTGTTGATGGATGTGCTGTGGTGACATACATTTGAGCAGGTGTGAAATCTGTACTCTAAAACATATAGTGCTGTAAACCAAATTAGCTAAATAAAATGTAATTTTAAAAAATTAGTTGCTGCTTTTATTTGAAGGAGAGGGTTGCAGCTGGTGGTGGAAGAGAGTACCAACAGAGACATGCCCTCTCCTAGGGAAGGCCCTTCCCCAACCCACACACACAGACACTGTGCAGACAGCCTGTCATTTGAGCAACATCCTTATGGGACAATCATTTTTTTTCTTTTCACTTTCTATGCCTCTATGGATTTTCACTGTTATTATGAAAGATCACAAGAATAATTGTAGAAAAGAGAAACAAAATTTTAAAAAATCACTATAGTCTTAATACCCAAATGCAATTTGCAATATATCCTTCCAGTATATCAAATCCATTTTTCAACAATACTAGTAGTTAACATGTATTGACTACTTATGTGCCAGGCAGGTGTCTAAATGAGTCACATGTTTTTAATCATTTATTCAACAACCCTGAATAGGTACTGTTCATCCTTCATTTTACAGAGGAGTAAACTGAAACACAGAGATGTTAAGAAACTTGATCAAGTTTACACGGCTTATCAGAGGCAGAGCCTTGTTCACATCCAGGCAGAATCACTCACCATTGCATCAAACCAAACATAACAAATAGTATTACCTGCAAATTTAGTGACTTAACATATGTTTAAAGTCTACTTTTTACTCACTGTCTTTCTATTATCATGGTTGCATAGACTTCTTTCACATTGATGAAACAGGTTGTAATCAGTTGTCTAATTTGATGATTTCTGGGTGCCTACAACATACCACTATTTGGGGCATTTGTTTTACAGTTTTTCTTTTTTTATGAATTATTTTATTTGATATAATTCTTACATCATTTTTCATTTTTGTACAATGTATGCATTTTCATCTTGGTTATATTCCCCATACAATTCCCACCCCCTTTTCTGACCCTAATCCCTCTTCTCCCCCCCCCCCGCCCCCCACTGTAGTGTGTCTCTGGTCTATAGTTCTTGCTGATTTTGATTTTTACTTTATGGTAATTAGTCTTTTTCCTGGTCCCTTATTTAGGCTTTCTAAATTCCTGCTATGAATGAAACCATCCGGTATTTCTCTTTTTTTCAATATTTTAAATAACATTGAAAAGAACATCCTTTATACACATCTATGATGATTCTTATCCAGACGTGAAATTGCTGGATCAACTGACTACTAGTCAGCTATAAAAACAAAACAAAAGATGGAATCTTGCCATTTGTGACAACATGTATGGAACGGCATATTTTTCAAATTTTTGATAAAAGTTTTGCCACACAGCCCTCCAGCAAGTTCTCATCAATGACAACCCCACTTGCAACATCTGAACAAATTATTAACATCTTTATCCATGCTAGATAGTATTATTATTTAATTATTTAAAAGCATTTTCTTTAAAAGTGCAACATCTCTGAAAGGAACTAAACCCAGCCCTTTGCACATGCCTTGGCCATTTTGCCCTTTAACAATTAGGGAAAGGGAAATGGAGGGGTGACAGGAGGACTAAGCAGGTAAGCAGAACATCAGATAGCCAGGAAGGGGCAGTGTGCAGTGTGGAGGTGGTGGTGCAATGGGAGGTGCCACTGGGGCTGACAGGACACTAGAGAAGGCCGTGGAAGGCAGCAAAGAAAGGAAAGAAAGCTTTCCAAAAACGAAGACCTGGCACTAGAAAAATAATTTTAATAATAAAATGGCAGCAATCTAAGAATAAGGAAAGAAAGTTTTGTTGAAAAGAGCAAAACCAAAAAAAGCTAGGAGTTTCACAAGGAGCTGGGAGTCTGGCCAGCACTGATTGCTGCTATCTAGTTGACACAGAAAGTCAAGTACACCTCAAGGTGTTAGGGGTGATGAGGACCAGAAAGGGCACCTGGTCTCATTCCCAAGAAAAACCACTCACTGATTCCTAGTTCCAGAGCAGCAGGACACCCCCAGAACTTTTAACCTCACTACAATGCAGGAGATAGCAAATCAATCCCATTAAGCCTGGTCATTTAGGACAAACTGTCCTTCCACATGCACAGTTGGCCTGGAATCAGGGAAGAGGCAAATTGGGGCCTTTAAAACAAACTCCTAAAACTATATGCTCATCAGCCTGGTCATATATCAAGTCAAACCTGCATATCACACAGAACCAGTAACAACAGGAGTAGGAATTTTAGTAAGCAAACATAATATGAAGAAATACAAGTATAAAGTAAGTCATGTCTTTCTAGTATTCCTCTCAGACCAAAAGAGAGTAGTTAATTGAGAGCCCCATTACACTCGGGATGTGTCTTGTTTAATTGCCATTTTCATAAAGGCACTATTAACACCCCAATCTCATTGCCATTTACTGGATTGGTACTGGATTGAGGGTACTGGATTGGTAGGGTGGGTGCCGTTGTGTCCACTTTTCAGATGAAAAGTAGTGGCTGCTTCACCCAACATCATCTAAGTGGAAAGAGGCAGAGGTAGTGATGGTGATTTTCTACTCTAGCTCCATGTCACTCCTTAACAACATTTCTATGTTCTTTCTTATACATAAGATCAAGTTGTATATTTGCTGAAAAATTCTATCAAAAAAAAAAAATTTCCCTGGGAAAGTGAAATCATCTGGATATTTACAACTGCTCGAGGGATTTTTTTTGAAAGATTTATTTATTTATGCATACAACAGCTGGGGTACAGGTCAGAGATGTGGGGGGTGAGAGGGTTCACCAGAAACAGAGTGGGGAACAGAACAGGCAGACTGACTGAAATACACTGCTGAGGGGAGCAGCAGGAGCGACAGGAGAGGTCTTCCTAGCCATGGGGGTTGCTCCCTGGATGGCGGGGATTGAACTCATACTGCAGTGGCTGTGGATTGCCTCATAGTGCAGTGCTCAACCCCTTGTGCCACCAGAGAAGCCCCTGCCTGAGGGATTTTCTCTTAGGTTCCTACACCCGTGTACACAAGTCTACACACATACACACACACACACTCCATGACTGACCAGGAAATGTTTTCTGGGCACTAACTGAGGTTAGTTCTTTATTGAGGTCCAATAGAGGGAACCCAAGTCCAAAGACATACCATCAAAAGTTGGCAATGTAAGCGGTGACAATGAAATGCCAAGAACAGGAGCCTGTAAGACATAGTCAAGGTTGAGAATGGACCAGCTGGGGCAGTCTCAGAAGGTACCACCTGACCTTTGGAGGAAAACCAAAGCATCCAGCATACCCCTAATCATGGTCTATCTGCTATGGTCACAGCTCAAGGAACACACTGTTTGCTTTTGGCTCCAGAACCAATACTTTACCCAAAGCATTTCTCACTAAACATTGTTTAAAAAAAAAAAAAATCAGTCTTGACCATGAACCACCAAAGAGACCAAGGAAAGAGGGGGTAAGAGGGGAACTGCTATATCAAATTTCCACATAATCCTCTTATGAGATTAGTGCCTTCTTAAATGGTAATGAGGTTCTGGCTTGGGAACTCAATTATAGCACTGGGTAATTCTCCGATGTGGGGATGCTGGATTATGTGAAACTGGGTGGGAACACGGACCTCTGAACTCCTGCTCCAAAGGAGGGCAGCTTGGAGCCATTTCAACCTGGAGCACTGAATTTTTTTTTTTATTATTATCATCAGTTATTTATTTTTTATATATCTTTTACATCATTGTAATTTTTAAACAATGTTTGCTTTCCCCCCTCCCCCTGCCCCCGCAGGTATAGTCCCCATAGAATTTCCTTTACCAATGCACCATCACCACAGTCCCCTGTGTGGAGGAGCGCTGAATTTTAGAGTGGAAAGGAATGGAGAGAACACCCAACATCCTTGTTGGTTCTCTTTTGGGGGAAGTCACACTGCCACACGGGGCATTCAAGCTGGTCCCAGGACCCCTTCCTGGGTTTCTTTTCCTTCTAGCGGCCCATCCAGACAAGCACAGTCTGTGGTGGAGCTGCCCCCTCCCACCACTACCCTCTGTCCTCCTCTTCCCTCCTCCCCTCTCCCTCAAAGAGCATATAAGAGCCCTGCAAGACATTGTCCAGGGCTAGGACATTTCAACAAGTCAATTGCACCAAATTGTGCTGGCGCCTAATTCACCTACTGAATGCGCCTGAGGTCTAAAGGACTTGAGCTGTCTGGCTCACACCCTGGAGAATCTCAGACCCTAGGAGAACAGAAGCTGCCCATTTCCTTTCAAACTGGTAGTGATGCAGGACTCTCTATCCCTCCTTTTCCACATACTAGATGTTTTGCCCATGCGTTTTATTTGCTGTCCCAGTTTTCAGCTTGAAAGATTCCTAAAATCCCACAGGAGGAATGAACTCAGCCCCCAGTAGTAGAGCCAGGGATGAAAGCAGAGATCTGGACAGAGGTCTGGTTCCAACCAGCAGCTGCAGCCTGGACTGACCATTGTCCCCCAGGGCACACTCCTGAAGAATCACCTGACAGTCTCAGCTGTGAGGGGACAGGGGCCATGGCTATCTGGTCTGCATTCTCTGGAAATGGTCCACCTCATTCCCAGAAGACTGAATTTGATCAAACCCATCAAGTTTGCCATCCCCAACCTCCTGCTCTGACTTCAGCTTCTCCTCAACTTAGCAGCAAAGCTATGCTCAGGCCCCTGGCCACCACCAGTGTACCCCAATGGTTGGGGGGTAGCTGCCTCTACACCCCTCCAGCTTGAAATCCACCTACACAAATCTCATTTTCCTTTTTCAAAATCAATCTCCTGGAATCAGCAGGGAGAGGTAGGGGTAGGAAGGAACCTTTCTGATACTCTGGGGACTCTATTCCCCAATGAAGGCCAATTTATGATTCATGTTGGACACACATAGAAGATACACATTTTCTCGCTGGCCGAGAACGTTCTTGGAGACTTAGACTTCAACAAGCATCCAGCCAGGCTCCACTGTCTTTATGCACCAATGGAAGAGAACCGAAGCAGACACTCTGGAACGCGTGTCCCAGGGCCACGTTAGGCTATTGACACCATCTCAAATGACTCCTCGCAGACACCCTATGGGGTATTTCCATCTTACAGAGGAAAGCTCGTGACAACCATGACTTGGACACTGCTCTGCCTGTGTTTGTCCCCCTCAGTGTACTGTGTGGCCTCTGGTACCAGGCCCAAGATGGCCTGAGTGCTGGCTCTGGCCTTGTCAGGGTCTTGCCCCTCACTAACATGGGCAGCAGCTTTCTCTGTGAAAGGGAAGGATGGCTCCTGAGGTCCCTTTATATCCTCCATGGTGGTAAGCAGGGGCCTGGGCACACAGCTAGAAGGGAAAGGAGGACAAAGCTGCCCCCCATACACCACCAAGAGCAGGGACAAGCAGGTCACTAGCACCTGCATCTGTTTCACAGCAAAGCGTCACTGAATAATAGCCATCTGCATCCAGCCATTAACCCCGAGAGCCCCTTCCTGCTAATACAGTCGGGGGTCACTTCAAGGTTCTCCTTTTTAAAATGACCTGTGGCTGGACAGCCAGGCCCTGGCAGAGAGAGGCCTGGGAGCCCATCCCAGGCATTGGGAGGCAGCTGTGCTTCTGAATCGCCATAGATAAGTGCTGCAGGAAGGTGTAATGGCTTCCTGGCTGGTGATTAGCACACTGGATGAGATAATGCCAAATTCCCTAATGTTTTGCAGCCTGGAACTAGATGCCAAAAGCTTATTAACTCTATCCCAAACAAGGTTCATTCCTGGGCTGCTTGTTGGGCCAGGAAAGCCCAGAAATAGAACTTTCAATAGCCATTTTCTTTTTATGGTGCTTCACGGTGCTCAGAACAAAGTTGAAAATCTCTCCTTAAGGTACTTGTTAACCTGCCAAGACATAAGGACTCTAACATGTCCACTTGATGTTTAAATATTCACCTGGCCTACTATTATTTTGCTATCTTATGAGTCTTTCCCCTGCTATAAGTTTCACAAGAACAAAGGACAATACGATTAACACTTCTACTCCCACTGCCGCTCCCGCCATGAGGCTACCATAATGGCTGCAGGCCCTGTGCTGGGTGCTTACAAATCAACAGCACATTTAGTTATCATCATCATCATCATCATCTACTGAGTAGGTGTAGGGACTTTTATCATCATCTCACAGGGTTTACTGTGTGCCAGGCGCTGTTGATATGTGTTTTACATCTATTACTCATTTAATCCTCACAACAGACTTTGGAGATGGGTATACTAGTATCCCCATTGTACAGAGGAAGACACGAGGCACAGAGAGGCTAAGTCACCTGCTTGAGGTCCCCCTAGCAGATAGGAGGAGCCTCTGAAGTCCTGGAGTCTGTGGTGTTCACCATTACTCTTGGCCATCACGCCATCCCTGGCACGAAGCTTGACATACACCAGTGCTTCAGAAGCGCTGGTTTCAATGGCTGCCAGTTTCATAGTTCACTCTTCAGGTTTCAAGTTTCAAACAGCCTTTTTGCTGCCGAAGATAGAATTTCCTAAAGGAGATCAGCGATCTGTGGCTTCTTCTCTCTCAGTGGGTAATAATAATCCTCTTGAATAAATGCTTTATATTTTTTACAAGCCCTGACAGATCACCTTCCCCCGCAAATACAAATTCTGACAATGTTCCTGTAAGGTAAGTAGAACAAGTGTATGTAAGCCTTTTTACAGAGGCGGAATCTTTACCCAGAGAGGTGGAATGACTCACCCAAAGTCACACAGCTCGTCAGGGTGGAGGCTGAGACAACAGCCCAGGCTTCTTAAGTCTTGGTTGAGAATTCTTCCCAATTAAAAAAAGTAAGACTACATCAGTGCCAGGAAATTGTCATTATAGTGGAATCCCCTAGACAGGAGAGTGTATGCAAAGGTGTGAACATATCCCCGATAGCTACTATAATTTTTAAATTGTATCTAAACATTTTTAATATTGTTAAGGTTTTAAAATTATATTAAATCCAAACAGTTCAAAATTCAACAAACACAGAAAGGGTATGCAGTGAAAAGACATGTGTTTTTATACTAGGTTTCCATCTTTTTCTCCAAGCCTCTCACTTTTCGCATACTTGGGAAACCTGTTGTAACAATTTAGAAATCTTTTTTTCTTTTTTTAAGATTTATTTATTTATTTATACAAGCACTGGGTACAGTTAGAAGCGCAGGAGGGTGAGAGAATTCACCAGAGCCAGAGCCGGGAACAGAACAGGCAGACTGACGAAGTACACTGCTGAGGGGAGCAGTGGGCGCAGCAGGAGAGGTCTGTTGCGCCATGTGGGACCCTCCCCAGGGACTAGGGATCGAACCGGCGCTGCAGAGGCTGCGAGCAGCTTCGCAGCCCAGTGCCCGCTGCGCCACCAGGGGAGGCCCAATTTAGAAATCTTACCCCCTCCCCAGCCTCTAGCCATACATGATAGCTGACTTTTATCTTATTGACAAAAGGTAGACATACATGAACAAAATACAAGAACACAAAGTACAAAAGAGAGTTATTATGAAAAATCAGCCTACCTTTTTTCTCTGGCCCCCAGACACCCAAAAATGGTTACCCCTTTTTCTTGCTTCTTTTAGGGGGAATCTATTTTTTACAAGCATGTTCATACATCTTTTCCAACTCCAGTAGCAGTCTGTTATATACACTCTCCAGCATGTGTTAGTCCCTGAACAATCTATTTTGGAGATGTTACATCAGCACTGTACAGTTACCTCCTCCTTTTAATGGCTACATAATATTCCATCATATGTATGTACCACAAATTGACTAAAAGACATTTACTTGTCTCCAACTGTTTGCTATCAAGAACATTACTGAACTAATCAGAGATGATTGCTAAGGCAGAGAATACTAGTTCCCCCAAATATCTGTGTTCCCTTCTCCTATACAAGAGAATTTTACAAAGACCACATTTCCAACTGCCTTTGCATCTAGAAGTAGTCATATGGCTAAATTCTGTCCATAGGATATAAACAAATGCATTTGTGGCAATTCTTGGGAACTTTCCTTAAAAGAAAGCAGATATAGTATCTTTACTTTTTTCATCTTTATCTTATGAGAAAATATTGTGAAAGACTTTGAAATGCACAAAATAATTACTGGGTGTCCTGTGTTACATCAGGTTGTCTTTGAGCTACTTTACAACTCTGTTAACAGTGTGAATGAGTCCAGTTCATAAAAGTGTAAATTATGTTTCAGGGAGATAAAGCTGATAGTGCAGTGAGCATCTAATTACAAGTTTATTTCAGAATTGTTGGTAGCCTATTTGTGAATATGTTTTTAACTCTCCTTTGAATTAGTTGTAACATTTTACTAGTTCCCTCACTAAATAAAAGCTTTGCAACATATTTGTTTTACATTTGTATGAGCCATAATTTTAATTTAAAAAAATGCTTTAATAGTCCCTTTCACCATTCTGCTGCCTGCACACAGATGCTACCATTTTGAACAAACAAGATCAAAACCATTCTGGAGGAGCCTGGGTCTCTGCATCGCATCCTCCACCTAGACTTTGGACTTCACCTAGACATTGATGTACAAGAAAAATACATATCTCTCTTGCTTGCCACTAATAATCATGGTTTTCTGTTACCGTCAAATGTAACAATGAAGTAACTAAGAGAAATTTTTACTAATATAATATATAATGATTTTATTTTTGCACAGCTGCAAATTCTCCTTTAGATTGTTTTTGGCAGATATTGTTAATCAATCATGGAACTCCTACCTCCCTCCCCCTTACATGGCCCCACCAGAGTCCTTACCTCAAAGCCACATTCTAAGTGGTCATTAGTATTAAGAAGAGTTACGAATGACATTTAATTACCATTTCTGCTGCAGAATAACAAATCTGCATACTTTTCTCAGTTGTTCAGGTTCTAACACAACTTTCTTGATTTATACCCCATCTTAATCCTGAGAAGATTTAGATCAGTAAAGTACAATGACCTGTAGAGTTTCAGAACAAAGAGGGATCTAGGCCTTTCCCACTAGGCCAGCAGGCACCCAGTTCTTCCTTTCACAGTCTCATCCTCACTAAGTCACAGAGGAAACAAGCCACCTGAAAAGAGTTTCTTAACATTTTTTTTCTTGCTATTTTATTATAAGAATACAGTACATTATACCTATAACAAACAAAATGTAATTGACAGTTAATGGTATTAGTAAGGCTTCTGGTCACCATAGTCTATTAGTAGTTAAGTTTTGAGGGAGTCAAAAGCTATAATCATATTTTTTACCGCCTGGGGATTTGCAAACCCTGCACTCATAACCCTCTATTGTCTAAGGATCAATTATACTTCTTTCTATCTAGAGCAAAACACACTGTCCACAACCTTGAGAGCATCTTCAGCTCAGCAGGGCCAGAGACAAAGCCCCCACCCACTCTACATCCACCCCAGTTCAGGAAAAGGATGGGGGACTCCATTCTGATAGCTCCCTGCCAGCTAGCTTAGTGGCAGAGGCAAGAACTGGCAGAACTGGTGACTTTGGCGTTCTCCAGATGCTGCACAAACAGGAAGTCAGGGAGGGGTGATAATTGTTTAATCAGCACTCCAGCAACACCTGTTGAGTTTCCTCTAATGATGTGAAAAGCCATGTGCACAGGGAATAACAGTTTCTTATGGTGGTTAGTGTTGATCATGATGCACCATCAAAGGTGACAGGAATAGCATTCCCCAGACAATTTTCTACTGTTCTTTTTGTCGAACTTCCAACCTACACATGTCAAGGAGGGACACTGATCAAGAAAGTATAACCTGAGTGTCTACCACTGGCATTCACAGTGATAAAACACATTTGAGATTGAAGGGGAAAAAAAGAACTAGAAGATTCGTGCCTTGCCAACCACACACCTGCCACTCCAGTTGGCAGGACAAAACCATCCTCCAGAGACATTAACTGGTGATTAAAACAGCAATGAGTCGGGGGAATCCTAGGGGTGATAGATGATCAGAGAGGGAGTTGCTAGCATGGCTGGCAGGACCAGAACAATCTCAGTGAACTGAATTCTGAGGGTGGCCTTGGTGGATGGGTAAGATCCCTGGAAGGTGAGGGATAGAACATTCTAGGTGCAGAGAATGGCACAGCAGGGGAATGTCGCCTCATATTTCCAAAAGGGAGATCAGCGTGGCTGGAGTAGAGAGTTTGTGACAAGCAATATGGCGTTGGGGGTTGGTGAGGAGAAAACAAAAACAAAGGTGGAGGCAGTGATTCTGTAACCTGAGTGTGCCTCAAAGGGCTTTCAAAGCATAGATTGCTGGGCCCCACTCCGGGATCACTGATTCAGGAGGTTTGGGAAGGGGCATAGAATTTGCATTTCTAGCAAGTTTCCAGATGTTGCTGCTTCAGGGACCCTACTTTGAGAACCCTGGTTAGATGGTGGAGGGCCCTGAATGCTGAGCAGTTGGAAGCGCTGGGAGGTCTTTCCTCAGGGGAGGAGACTGGGAATGATGGTGGAGCCTTATTTAATTTGCACCAGACTCTTCCATTTCTCCAAATAGCTTTTTTGCTCCTTTTGCTATTTTTTGTTTTTGTCTAGATGGAATCAGTAGGCATTGACTACCACCTACCACATCTATTTCTGCTCATTTCTGTGTGAAACACACTCCTTTTAAGAGAACTTGGTCATCACGGTTCTGGGCCAACAGCAGAGACCAGGAGACAATGTGCATTTAGAGATTTCACCTTCCCTAAAAATGCTAAGTGAGCATGAAAAGACCCACTTGAGAGCATTTACCATTTGTGAATGCCTATGGTGCACTCCACACAGTGCTTCACACTTTGGGCACACTGCATTTTATGAAAAACATTGCAAAGTAGGGACTATCATCCCCATTTTACAGATGAAAAATCTGAGGCTGAGACCAGATAAGCGCCTTGTTCAAGGTCACATCTCTAGTAAAAGGTAAAGGTAATATTCAAAACCAAGATCTACCTGCTCCCCAATCAGTACCAGGTCTGCATCATACAACCAGCCCTCAATGCACCCAGGCCTGCAGAAAGCTCCAGGGTGCTGCCTCAGCACATTTCCAGCAGCCTCAGCAAGCACTTTCCCCAGTAGTTCTCTAGGCAAAACATCCGCAGAGATCTGACTTCTAAACAAGATTCACATAAGTTCTGAGTGGGAAGCCTCCACCCTCTTCCACAGGACCCCAGGTCTCAGAGCTTCCCCAGCCCTCCTTTTTGTAGGTGCACATGCACACACACACACACACACACACACAGAGAGAGTCCCTCCCATCACACTCACTTCCTCACCGTTCCTCAGGTCTGCCCTCATCTGTACTCAGCCTAAAAACAAGTAAGGACAAAGAGTCAAGTGATCAAAGTGAAATAAGCCAGTCAAGGAAGGACAAATGCAGTACAGTTCAGTAGGATTCCTCTTGCATGAGGCACGTACAGTATTCAAGTTCACAGACACGGAAAGTAAATGATGGTTGACAGGGACTGGGGGAGAGGGCAGCCATAGCTGCTTAGTGGGTCCAAGTTTCAGTTTAGGAAGAAGAAAGGGTTCTGCAGATGGTAGTGATGGTTCCACAACCATGTGAAGGTACTGACTGCCACTGAATGGACACTTAAAACAGGTGAAGATGGCAAAGTTTAGGTTATGAGTATTTTATCATAATTTAATGAATGAATGAGTCAAGTGAAAGAAGATCTCTCAAGTCCTGTTCCAGCCCATCTACATCACCCACGTCTGGTGCTCACAGCACGTAGCAGGAAATGAACACAAATTTGAGCTTTGGGAGAGATGGAAAAGTTTGAGCAGGGCTAGGAAAAGTGCTGCTAACATGCAAATCATGTAGGAACACTGTTACTACATGACTGAAGAGCATGTGCTCTTCAATTCACAAGCTGTCTCACATACATGGGCTCATTTTGACTGATGAACTGGCCAGGATTCCCAGAGCAAAACCCTTCCAGAATCTACTTTCTCAGTGACATATATATGGATTAAGAATGTATCCCTTGAAGTTTGGGCTGAGGACCCCAAGCTCTTCCAACTTTCCAGCCTGCTAAAAGCACTTCATTGCAGCCCCTTGCTCTTGGGCTCAATTTACAAACACTAACTGAATTGGAGGTGAGAGCTCAAGGGCACAGGCACAGGCAGACACGGCGCGTAACTCTGTGACCTCAGCCAAATGCTTGACCTTTGCAAAGGTAATTTCTTTCTGTGTAAAAACAGGAGAGCTGTGATGGGATAAATGATATAATATATACAAATGCTTAGCATAAGCTCTCAGTAAGTGAAAGTTCTTTGAGGATCTTTAATTGCCAGGGTATATACTTTCAAAACCCACTCCTGTCCTCCAGAAGTCATGGCCCAAGGAGGCAAACAAGGAAAAAACAGATGTAAGTAAATAATTCTGTGGTGTGCTGTCTGAGTGGGTATGAGCACCAAGACATCAAACCAGCCAAGAAGAAGAGTCATCTCTAATTGCATAATTATCCCTCTCAGGGTTGTGAGCTCTTTCAGAGGTCCTATGTGTCATGGTTAGAAGCACACAACCATACAGTTCAGACAAGGTTTGAATCCAGCTGTGTGATTTTGGGCAAATAGCTTTCCCTTTCTCTGCTCCCGTTTCTCATCTGTAAAATAAAGATCATAAAAATAATTTCTTACTCAGGGTTTCTGTAAAGATTGGATCAATCATTAATTTTCAGAAGAGTATCTGAAAAAAAGTATTTATGGCTTAACTGTTCTAATTATTGGGTCTTTGACTTGTATTTTGTATTCTCTTCTCCTTTGTTTCCTCATATCTAATCTTGTTCTAGAAAGAATTTATGGCAGCAGAGCTAGGAAATTACAATATATGCTTTAAAAAATGGTGGATGAATTTAACTGATTATTTAAAAGGCTTAAAACAAAACCCTGTCCCAAAGAAACAAACAAATAGAAAAGTCATTTGTAACAATCAAATTTGATTCCTGGTTGGCCTTCCTGTGCTAACTTGCCCTAATCTCCCATTTCCGCCATCCAGACGTCAACGGTGGAGCCTCCTGCCAGAGACAGTCACTCAAGTCCTTCATTCTCAGTGTTCACTGGGGGGCAGGGGGGGGATGTCAGGGTGGGAAGCACATTCTCCTCAATTAATGAGCGATGTTCCTCCCCCGTAACATCATTCTCCTCAAGGAGCTGGCCAACTTCAAAGTCCATAGTGCTTTCTGGAACAGCCCACAGAGATTTTCCCAGAGCTCAGTCTTCCCCTTACCGACAGGCTTCAGCAACCCAGCATAGAAGGAGTTATTCCCAGTCAGGACAAAGCCTTCCCTGATTTGCCTGGCCAATCCCAGCCAGAGCTCTCAGTCCTAGAACAACAGAATAACCTGCAGCGTCCTGATGTGGCCCAGGCCTTCTCCTGGAGATTCAGGTCAGTAGGTCTGGGGTAGGGTCTGGGCATTGTGTTTTTTGAAATTGTTCCAGATAAAACTGATGCCTACACAGGGCTGAGCCCCACTCTGCTGTTCTCTCTGACAGCCTCGGCGTTCGCTGCTCTACAGGAAGCTTGCTTGTACTGACTATAGCATCTTCATAAAGCTCCCTAGGTTCACACACTGAGCACTCCTGGAACCACACACTGTGGGAGTGGCGACAAAATGAATCCGCCACAGACAACTTGGAGCCCCAGGAACCGCTGTCCAGTAAGGCAGAGAGAGATTCTCACAAGACAGAGACTCTGAGACTCAGCTCAAGAGCGAGGCCAAAGTGCCAGAAAGGGGGAGGATGAGGTCCCAGGAATCCTGACTTCTGGTTTTGCCCAGTTAAACAACATTCTCTCTGCAAAATCTCTGTAAATTACACAGATTACTTCATGGTACTCCCCTCCCAAAGCACAGTACAGTGTTTAAAATGAACTAACTACTTCATGGGACTCCCTCTCCCCCTCCCAAAGCACAATACATTGTTTAAAATGAACCAAATTTACAGTGTATACAATAATTTGGGGGCAGAGGGGAGCACTCTGTTTCTAAAACATCTCAGAAGCAATTTACTAAACATTTATCCCATTGATCTAAATTGAGCAGAGCCCACAGTGGCCGAGCCAGAACTCAATACAGTTGAGGATGGTAAGAGGCCCGACCATCCAAATCCCAGACATCAACAATATTAAAGGCCAAATTACAACTGGGACCAGGCAGGGAGTAAAGCTAAAAAGCCTGTCAGTGATCACTCCTAAGTCAAATGTCACAAGCAGGGCCAAATGGGATTCTAGCAACCCCCTCTAATGATCTCTGACAATGCTAATGGGAAAAGCATAGAACCCATCTCCAAAGGCAGTCAAAATTGACTGTGGGTCAAAATCCCAGTGGGGACCACAAACTAGAAACTTAACTATTCATGGTTACTACCAGCTCCTCTAACCCCACAGACCCCACAAACACCAATTGCTTCTTGGTTAGACAACATTCTCATCTTGAGATTTAACTAATTTATCATGAAAATGACTACATGATCTTGTATAACTCAAACACCTGGGCCAAGGTCAGATCTTTTTCTCTTGCATTTAAACATTCTCCTTTTTCTTCGGGGTCTGGGGTGGTTATTATGATTCCTCTAAGATCCACCACGGTCTGAGACACTTTACATTTTAAATTAATCTTTAAAATTGCTTTGGCATCTAGTTTAGAAATTAAGTTCTATCCCCCCAGCCATATTTTACTTTTACTTAAAAAAAATATGCATCCAGGAGGCCTCCCCGGTGGCGCAGCGGTTGAGCGCTGGGCTGTGAAGCTGCCCGCAGCCTCTGCAGCTCCGGTTCGATCCCCGGCCACCGGGCGAGGGTTCCACATGGCGCGCGGACCTCTCCTGCCGCCCGCTGCTCCCCTCAGCAGTGTGTTTTGTCAGTCTGCCTGTTCTGTTCCCCACTCTGACTCTGGTGAATTCTCTCACTCTCCCGCGCTTCTGACTGTACCCAGTGCTTGTATAAATAAATAAATAAATCTTTAAAAAAAAAAAATATGCATCCATGTCCACATAACTACATTTTGTAATAGCTTTCATAAAATTAGTTGGCTGATTCCTTCTAGTTTGGTTACAGTTCACATAGCACTTGAGTCTTGTTCAGTAAACAGGACTATTAACACTGACATTGCAGGACACAGAGTCTAGCCTGTGCTCTCCAGTCAGTGATGACAAAAGTTGAACACAAGTCAAGATTATCCTAGAAAATCCTAAATTGCCCATTCCATAGTTTATACGTGATGCGTGTTTATGCTTCTATGTCCAATGATCTTAATTTATCCTGAAATCTGAGAACCACTGAACTGGACTCCACTGAAGGGAACAGGAGGGGAGTCCATGAGCTTTCAAAACTCTCTACTTTTCGAGATCTAGCAGATCCGCAGCTGTGAAAGGCGGCTGAGTGAAAAGTGCTAAAGTGTTCAGCCTCCCTGGAGGATCTACTCCATTTGTTTAGAAATGTGCCTTAATACATTTTAATTTGTTTGCTGTTGTGAAGATTAGGCCAGAAGACAGACTCATCTTCAGGGAGGTAGGCTGTCAAAGGCCTTATAACAGTCTTACTCTATTGAGATTCTTAAAACACACATAAATTACAGAGATCATCTACTCTAAGACAGCATCACTTTTAGGGTGGACCATTATTTTGTTTACCATTAAGAATGGCAATGCTGCCAGTGAAAGTGTCACACACCACCTTTGTAAAATGCATTTGGAATTCATAGGTGTTAAAGGTTGAAAAACTACACATCTTAGACTCAAACACAGGTTTGCTCTTAAGTCTCAACAGAAACGGGAAGTCTCATTATCCACATTTTGCAGAAAAGGAAAGGAGGGAATGTTCAAGAGCAGTGCCTGTCACAGGGCTAGTACAGCAGCAAGGCTGGGACTGTGACTCAATTTCCAGCCAGTTCAGGTCATCACCCTCAGACCTAAAGTGACTGCCAGGAGATACCAGGGATTTCCAGAAGACTGGAAAGTTGTCCTCTCCCTCATATGCCTTCTTTGCCATCTCCTTTCTCCATTGTGCCCCCAAAGGCCTTACGCAGACCCCTTTTCACCAAGTCCCAAACCCCTCATCTGCCTATCCAGCACCTGGCCGCAAATTTCCACCATCATGCACTTTACCTGATTCCAAAACCTAGGAGGCATTCTCGACTGCCCCTCCTCTCTCACCCCCAGTACTCTCCAGTCACCAAGTCCTGTGGATTCTGCCTCCTCAGTCTCCTCCAGTACAGTGAACATAGCCCCAGTTCCTCTTCTTGCCACCCTTCTCTTAGGTTCAAGTATAGTCATCTAATTTTCTCCCTTCTCCGGTCTCCTCTCCAAAGCAACTTCTAAAGATCACTGCTCTGGGCCTCATGCTTTAGAGAGTCGTGTGTATCACTACACCAAATTAAAGTGTAATTTCTTTTTTTTAAATGTGGTGTTACTTTTGCCAAGGAGCCATTGCACAGTACATACTCAGCATGACCCATTACCTGAAACATCCCTTCTCCTCCTAACATAGTACAGGTCCTCAGCGCCTGTCCAGTGGCCTCAGTACCAAAGACCACTGTGCCCAAATGCCAGGAAAATGTGCTGAGTGTGCTGCCTTGGACAGTGGAGACCCATCTTTGAAGTGTGGGGAGATCTGTGTGATCTAAATGCTTACGTGTAGTGTTAAGCAATAGTAAGGTGTGGATGGAGGTGTGGATGGAGGGTGAGAAGACTAAGCCACAGGACGAGACTCTTGAACCAAATCTAAGCTACTAATTCTTGTGTCATTGTAAACTCTGCTGTTGGAAGAGATTCTGTTGTGTAGGAAACCAGTCTCCGCTAAAGAATTGTTTTGAGAACCATCCTGTTTCTAACAGCAAGCATAGATCTTAGCTGCCCCCACTGCCTTGCACGTAAAGGGGCTCAATAAATATTTGAATTGATCAGCTAAATAAATAAATGCTCAAGTAAAAAAAGTAGCAAGTTTAATTAACTTGAATAAGTCTTCCTTTAAAGACTGCATGAATGGATGCTAGTAAGTCTTATATAACCATGTATCTTCTCAGCAATGCCAAATGACCACATTCTTGCTTTTCTTTGCATTCTAATTCATGGTTCCAGAGATACCAGGAACATTTTGCAATATCAATTTGCATTCCTTTTAAGACTGAGGTGTAGGCGTAGCAAAAGAAAGGTGATATGGATTCTGTATATTTGCAACTAGATGAATGAGCATGCTAAAATTAGGGGGAGTTTTACTTCTATAAAAATACTAAGAATTAATTTTTTAAAAGTTAAATTAAAAGCTTAGTTTTACTTGGATAATTTTTATTTAAACATTTAATATTCATTAATTACATTGACTTTTTGCCTTTTAATTTTATAGGATAATTTTGACTATTTCAGAAGAAAAATAAATATTTTTCAAAAGAAATAAATATTTTTGAAAATATTTACAGGGGCCTCCCCGGTGGCGCAGCGGTTGAGCGCTGGGTTGCGAACCTGCCCGCGGCCTCTGCGGCGCCGGTTCGATCCCCGGCTGCTCCCCGGCCACCGGAGGAGGGTCCCGCATGGCGCGCAGACCTCTCCTGCCGCCCGCTGCTCCCCTCAGCAGTGTACTTCGGTCCTTCTGCCTGCTCTGCTCCCCGCTCTGGCTCTGGTGAATTCTCTCACCCTCCCGCGCTTCTGACTGTACCCAGTGCATGTATAAACAAAAACAAACAAACAAACAGATAAATAAATAAATAAACATGCCTCTATAAAAAAAAAAAAAAAGAAAATATTTACATATTTGATGAAAAATATTCAGTTCTTGTGTGCTTTGAATATAATTATATTTTTATTGTGCTATTCTTCAAATCTTATTGTGCTATTCTTATTGTGCTATTCTTCAAAACTGATTAGGTATAAGTTGAAATCAAAAATAGAAAAGAACGTGAAGCTCAGAAAAGAAAAAAAGAATTGAAAAGAAAAAAATAGAAAGTCAGTAATGAAGGGAAATGCTTATATTTTTAAAAACTGAAAACAATGACAGAAAAGAGATTTCTGTTGAGTACAGTGTACATACAATTTGAAACAGAATTTTACAAATTCTTGATTTAATAAAAATTCAAGACTTAATTACTGATCAAAACAATGGAAATTAGCGAGAGAAATATTCCCATCAAATGTGCAACATGAACTTGATATTTTGCTGACTTTCAGTCATATCAAACTCTGGCTTTACATGTTTTTTTAAATTTTGCATAATTGTCAAGTTAGAATGTTAGGACATATTTTATTTAACAGTTTGTGTGATTCACTATTAACATGTGAATGTTTAGCCACATGCCATGTGGATGTCTTACTAGCCCCTACACCACAGTCCATAAATGGTGGGGGCAGGAAGCAATGAGTTTCAGTGGTTAGACTTTCGAGAGCTTACTTAGACTTAAAGTTCAAATCACGCTCTACTGCTTACTAGCTAGATGACTTAACTTTGAGGAGTCTCAGCTTCACATCTGTAAAATGGACACACAAAACCCAGCTCATGCTATATGCTATACAATGTAAGTTCTCTTTTTATTCTGTAACTTTTTCCCCATCTGCCTTTTACAGTCTCATTTTGCTTAATTCAAGGGAACAGTGGCTTCAGTCATGCAATGAATGTGCACAAATTTGCTGAGCTCCTTGAGATCAAACCAAGAGAAAGTACACAGAAGAGCTACTCCTGGAAACCTCATTAAACTGGACCTTACCCCAGGACACCAAGGAGCTGGCTCCTGGGTTCTTCACGTTTTGCATCCCGAGAACTCTTTATGGGAATAGAAAACAAGGAAATGGGAACAAGCTTACATTCCTGGTTTTTGGCAAATCACAGAGTTCACTAAGCCCAGCACACAGTTTCACTGTATCAGCGCTTTGCATTCTTCTTCCAGCTAAAATTCAGCGGATACCAGAGCTCCAGGAGGAGGCCTGAGCCGCCTCAACCTTTAGCTAGGCAGAGTCGAAGAGCATTTAGCTAAAGTCAAATCACCAGAGGTGCCAACGTGGTCCCAATTCAAAAAGTGGGGCTTGGGGCAAAAGAGATGAAGCTCAATGCAGGCTTTCCTGTGTGCGGAGTTCCCTCCACAGAGATCTGGTGAGGGCCTGTTTCAGTGCTCACTGTCTGCAGAGCTCCGCCTCCTCCTAGAGCCAAGAGCTCAGCTGGTTTGTACAGTGAATAAATTGAGGGGAACAATGACCTCAGCTCCAGGGCCAAAGCAGCCACTAAAAGGTTATAACTAAGGCATAAGACACAGCCCCAAGGTCTAGAAAGAGCTTGGGTAAGCCCCAAGCTCTAGAAAAATGAGTGAGCAGGTGTGCTGTGCATCATTTGTTGTTTGGTCCACTGATACAAACAGGGTTGTTCTGGGCAAATCAGGACATGCAGTCCCTTCAGTAAAAGAGAGCTGAGTGACTCTAGTAGGCTAAATTGCTTGCCTGGAATTAGACCGCCCAAATCAAGATAAGACAGTGTCTCCTCTCAAGAAGTTCAAGTTTAGTGATAATTTCAGTTAGGTGAATACTAAATGTTATCATAAGAGACTGATAACAGACAACCTTTATGTATAGTGGCAATTACTATATACCAGGCACTGCTCTCAGTCCACAACCAATATTAATTCACTGAATGCTCACTATGACATCCCTGTGACGTAGAAATTATTGCTTGCTTACAAATGAGGAAATTGAGCTACTTAAGCTAAGTAACTAAGTAACCAAGGTGTCCCCTAGTACCTAAGAGGTAGGATTTGACAGTCTATTGTCAATCACAACATCACACTAACTACACCCAAATATTTTATGAACACAGAAGGACAACTAACCTGGGACAGGCAGTAGGGTGCGGGTCCTGGAGAAGATGCCAAAAAAAACTAGCTGGTGTTAGACAAATAAAGCAGGGAAGGGCACACGACACTGAAGAACAGCACAGATAGAAGCACAGAGGTATAGAGAATAACAGCTGCATTCAGACACAGGCAAGAGTGAAAGGCAATGGAAGATGAGAGAATTATTAGAGAAAATAAGCTGTGTTTACTTTTCTATTCACTCCGACTTTTCTGAATGCTTGAAATTTTTCATACAAGAAAAATGTAAAAAGCATGGCTCTGCCTCAGCAGGGGTTCAGGCTGAGAAGGCAGCATAAACCTGCAGTAGACACAGGAATGGGAGCCTGCAGCATTGCCCGGCTCAGCTCTGTGCCTGGCCCCCTGGCCATCTGAGCAGGGCCAGCAGTCAGTGAAGTGAAAAGGGACATAGAGAAGTGGCCCATGCCCAGGAAGCCCCTGGGAGACAATCAGAACCCAGACAGCCAGTGTGTGTGGTTTTGAAGAGCTGCCCTGGGCCAGGAGGGAATCAGGATGGCCAAGCAGCAGACAAAAGGCTGTTGAAGCCTTAAGGCTTGGAGGGAGAGCAGAGCTTGGACTGGAGGGGGTAGGAGGCAGGAGGTGAGAAGCCTACAGTTAAAGGGACACATGCCAAGATGTCTCAAGAGCAAAAGCTCTAGCGGAAACCTCTGGATCGACCCTGCAGCCAGCACACCTGAGCCAAGGTGGGGGCAAACCATGAGGGGGCAGTAGTGGGGAGGGCAATTGATCATCAGGATGGTTGATGCCATCTCTGGAAACCCCAGCAAGGGGGACCTGGAGGAGAGGAAGAAATGCTGGCTTCACCCTCCTCAGGAAGGTGGAATGGGCCCTCCCAGTCCACACAGGGAAACAAGTGAGCAGCATAGAAATTGAAGAGTCTGGAAAACAATAACAAACTAACAACAAAATCTAAACCTAAATCACTCTGTTCTAGTTAGCTCTGTGATTGCCAAACTTCTGTTTCTTTGTAATTCAGTTGTTTCCCCTGTTAATAAAGAAATTTGGGGGCGAGGGGAGTGACAACCCCTCCCACATAGGGTTCCAGGAGAATCGAGTCTTGAATGAGACAGTGCACAACCCAGCGGTGACCAAGCCTGTAGCAGGCAAGCAATAAATGACAGTCATATGATTAGCCTTCTGATTCCTATTTCACACATTCAGAAGTGGAAAAAGACAGGACTTCAGCTATCAGAAATCAGCACCAAGTGAGGAGGACGGAAAGTCAGGCCCTCTAAAGAGAAAGGACGGAGCAAGGTCAAGGTCAGACAGTAGTCATGCATCTCCCTCCAGGGACAGGTTGGGAAATTCTGAGATTTCTATCAAAAGTCAAGCCCCTGCTCTTCCCCAGGCAATTCAAACCCCAGAAAAGGTTGGCATAGGGTCTGTCAGGCACAACTGAAGAAGAATAAGCTTCTTGCTTCGTTGAGGCTGATTAACCCCTCCCTAAAAGATAAGAAACCCAACCCTGAGGTACTTCCTTCCTGTCTGTCCTGGCAATGCATTTGCCATTTTCAAAAACAAAATCTCTCCCTGAATAATTCATTATTCAAAGGAAACATCAGCCCAGAGTGCCCCCACTCCATTTATTCTGGCATAAAAGCTAATCTCGGGCCATGTGTATGTGTTTCTGAGAGGGATCCACATGAGAAATCGCTTTTTAAAATGTCGATATCTGAGAAGGCAAGCAGAGAGCTTAAAAGGGCCATAATTCATAAATCAATGACGCCACACTCCCGAGGAAGAGTTCAGCATTGACTGGTCAACAATTCCACTTGCAGCAAGTTGAAACATCTGCGTCTGCCTGGGTCTCCAGCCGAGGTCATGACTGAGGCGGTGCTTCTCGAGGGGAATGGAATCTTAGGTTTCGGAGATTTGGGATAGGGACATGGCACTGCTGTGGGTTTTATCTAATTCTATTAGCTTCTGTTAATGTGCCAATAACTGGTACCAAAGCAAAAAACCAACAATTTGAATGGTTGTGACTCAGTGTCCTTTTCGCCCGATTGAACTAGCAAAACCGTTCTTGAGTCAGTGTGAGACCCTGCCCTTGACCTTCACAGCGACACTGCGTGGGTTTCAGCTGAGCCCAAATTCTGGCCCCAAACATATCTGTGGGGAAATTTAAACACATGCTGCTGTTGTAGATGATTCCTGATGGCCTCAATCAAAGCATAGTGGTGGGTGTGGATCAGGGCTACGGAAACAGAACCCCACACCTGGAGTTGGCCACACAGAAGTAAAAGTGAGAGCATCAGAGAGAGTATCTCTAAGCAGCAGCACCATTTAGAGTTGCTTTTGAACACAAACCTCACTCCTGCTGGAGGAAAACAACTTGACACTCGAATTGATCAGTAATTCTCATGGCAGAGAAACAAGAGACAGAACACCTGTGAGCTCCCGGGGTTTCCAAAGAGCAGTGCTTGGGAAAATCTAGGTATAATTTCTTCTTCCTCCTTCCTCTCTCCTCTCGCTTCCCTCCCCCTGAACTGGCTAACCAAACACAGAGCGCACACTGGCAAGAGAAGCGAGAACAGTCGGGGGAGAAGAGCAGAAGTCCAGGAAATAGAGCAAGATCCCAGATTCAGAGTTCCACATGCTCACCGTTATCTGAACTCAGCAAACAGGCTGGGGGTGGGGGGTGGAGGTGGGGGTGGGGGGAGGGGCGGAGGGTGGGGGGAGGGGTAGGGGGGTTCACAGTTCTCTCACCATCAACAAAGAGCTCCCCAGTACATTTTGTTTATTGACTACCTCCTCTGTGCCGTATTTAAATCTATTCTGGACCAAGGAAGAGTGAACTAGTAGAGTATACCACCTACTATTTATTACTTAGTGCTCACAGAATGGGTATATTTGTAAGCATTATGCCATTTAGCCCAAAAATAATTCTTGGAGCATGAAACTATCTTTAACCCCAGTTTATAAGTGAGGAAACTTAGGCACAGAGAGGTTAAGTAAATTTTCCCAAGGTTACACAGTTCGTGAGTAGTTAGATGAACTTGAGTAGTTTGGAGCCAGAAGCCACACTCAGTTACCATACTGTCTTATGTCTTAAAGCCAACAAAACATTCTGAATAGAGGTGAAGAGGCCGGAAGGGCAGTTTCTCTAGCTTTGTATTTAAAGCAGCGATGGGAAGTGGCTAGTGACGATAACCCTTAACATTTACTGAGTGCTTACTATGGTTAACTGAGCACCTGTGTTTCCGTGTCATTTACTACACCCTGTGCTACTACACGGCTATAAGATACACTTTACAGATAAGAAAATCAGGACCTAGAGGTCCTACTGTGTGTATGTACTAGAGCCAGGATTCCCTTCCAGACAACTGGAGTCAGAATTAGTGCTCTTAACCTTAATGCTCTCCTGGGTTTACCACTGCAGTGAGCTTCAATGCCCCTTTAATTTCAGGAAGGTCGAACGACAGCACAGAAACCCCACATCAAGAAAAGGCAGACTTAAAGGAAAACACAACTGCTTCGCCTAGCTACCCAGAAAGATTTTGGACCAAATGAGTTACCGGGATTTAATTCAACAGGTATTTAGATGGGCCTCTGTTTGGTTACTCAAGATCAATCAACTCCGTTCTTTGAGAAGTAAAGAAAAGAAAGAAAATGAGGAGTTATAGAAATACAGTGCAACATGGACCCTACTGGCCCAAAGTGAGGCCTGAAAGAAGGAAACCCCATGGATATCGAATGAGGTTGAGGGGCTGTTCTATGGGCTCCACTTGGAAAAGGGCTTTTGGTATATGGAAACCTCCCCTTTGTCACCAAAGTGAGCTAGCGATAGACTACAAAAGGGAGATGGGGGGCAGGACAGAACAAAAGGTCCGGAGACAATGGCCTGGTCTCTGCAAAAGCCAAGTTATCTTGACAGAGGTCGGGTACAGACCTCAGCGCTCCCGGAGAGGCAGCCCTCCCCACCCACTCTCCTCCACCACAGCCATCTGGCCCACAGTTATGTTTGCTGCATGGCTAGACAATCAGCAACATGGAGAACTTCCACTCAAGGCACAGAGAGGCACAGTGTGTCCACGCATCAACTTTCCCATTGCCCAAGTAGCACATACATCCCAAGCCTGATAGCCTTCAAAGCCTGCAGAAGATTCAAAAGGAGCAGAAGAAAGTAGAGGGTTACCCAAGGTTGCGAGCACAATGGCCAGAATGTGTGTAAATACTGGAGTGACCCTGTGCTGCTTTGGATCCCCTGATATAATGGCCATTTCCTGGACTTCCATTTCCTTTCATTGTATTTCAGTGGAACAAAAATGTTAGAGTGAGCGGCTCCTCAGTCACACAGGTTATTTTAATAGATACATCCTACAAGCCTTGAAAACCTGCTCTACGCTCTGATAACAAGGCTAAATATATCACAGGCCCTACTAGTGAATTTGAGAATCTAAAACAGTGAGATTGGAACACGTGTGTGTGTGTGTGTGTGTGTGTGTGTGTGTGTGTGTGTTTCTCAGAGAATCCTGCAAGTTTTCGCACATTCTGGCCCCCTCAACACATATCCACATGATCCTTCACCAGAATCTGTCTAAATCACTGCTTTTTGTTGCACTGATTTATCTCCTCGCATCCTTCATCCAGCTGCACATTTAAACTGAAGGCTGAAGGCTGATACTCTCATTTACATATATGCATTTTTGCAAATCCAGATGTGCATGAGAGGCAGTACTGAAGAACTCGTTATGTGACAGCTGTCTGTCCAGGTGGACATTACAAAAGTTCATCCTTCTATAAACCATGGATGAGGTCCCTGCCAGATCTCTGATTTAAAGCTGCTCTTGGAATTGCGCTCCTGTGATCAGAGACATAGGTGAAGTATCCCGGGTGTTGACCAAAGTTCTCCTTTTCTTTCTATCACACCATAAAAGAATTTGGGTGTTAGATTTGTGAAGCTAATCTAAAGACAATGGTTGTCATTACCTCCAGAGAAACACTGATAATGTTAAAAAAAAAAAAAAGCCCACTTTCAGAAAATGCTACTTTATGAACATCAATATTGCAGGCAAAATGTCTTTAAAGCACTGATTCTCAGCCCTTACTTCCAGGATGAACATCTGGTTGGGTATTTTCAGACCATTTCTAGCTCCTTCTTGTGTTTCTCATGGGCAGCCAGGGTAAAGACCCCCTGTCTTAGGGCAAAACAGATCTTTAGCTTGGTAGATTTGCCAAGACCTAAATCAGTGGTTCTCGACCTTAGTGACATGTAAGAATTATTAGACTGTTTTGTAAACCTCAGTACCTGGGATTCACCCCAAAGAGTCTTCACTGATCTAGGGTGGGCTGGGTTCTGGTATTTGAATAATATCTGGATATTCAGTCAGGGCTAAGGATCTCTGATCTCAAATGAAGTACTCCTCTGATTTATCCTTGAACATATGAAGATGGAGGACTCAAAAAAATTTATCTTCATATATTCTGTAGCTCTGAAAATCCAAAGGACAACACTACTCTATCTTCCCTAAAGGAAGTAAGTAATAAAGGCATCTGAATAAACAATTAAATTTGATGTCATGATGTCCTCACATATACCTTTCAGGCTGAGTGCCCCTCAAATCCTCATGCAGAGCCTGTTTCATTTCATTTCATACACTGCTGAAACAAGATCATTTATCTGGTTTCGAAACCAACAGCAGATCAGAGTCAAGCAAATTAGAAGCAACAGTGGGACAGGTGGCAGAGAGGAGACAGGCCATTATAGGCAGGTGCCCTAACTACAGTGACTGCTAAAGGGGATGAGAGAAGAACTGAAATAAGTAGACAACTACCCCAAAAAGGATTCAAATTAGAGTTCTTTAATGAAGGGACAAATGCTCTAATGCATCCAATTGGCTCCATGGACATCAAGTGCCACATCCCCAGTCACCCTATGAATAGCCCAGAGTCATCTAAAACAAGTTAAATTATGTTCATTATAACAAGCTGAAATACATGTGATGGTCTCCATCAAAAATAGTGATAATGAAAAGTCAGTGCAATTAAATGGGCAAATCTTCAGCTATTTGGAAATTGCAGCCCCCCAAAATGACTCATTTCCTGAGTTTCTGAGGTAGCTACAGACTTGTGTAGGAGACATTTTAGCAGGAAAAGTCTCCATCTGACCAAGTAGAATCCCCTCTTCCATACAGTCAGGAGCCAGTGAGGCTTAAGAGGGGGAAATAGTACTGAATGGCCATAACCCTCCGGTTAGGGTACACATGTAACTTAAGCACCAGTGCACATAAGGATTACTAAGCTTTCACTGAAAACTTAAGAGCACTGCAGCTAACACCTTGGGGAAGGACTAAGAAGTCCTCCTGGCCTATAGGATCCAGTGGCTCTGGGTAGGTCTCCATGCACAGGGTCACCCAGTCTGCAATTCCTTGCTGAGAACTTGGGCCCTTGAGGCCACACATCCATCATGCAGATGCTTCTTTATATGCAAAACCCTGGGATGAGAAATACCTGAATCCTAACACTTAGCCACTCTGCCACATCTCCTTTGTTGATACGGGAGGTCATTGTTTTCAGTATTATCCCCTCTCCAGATAAAATCATATATAGAAGCAAACATATATTACAAAGATAAAAGGGAACACCCCTGACTGATGGGCTCTCAGTAGCTGGAGTATTGTTACCCTCCCTCCCACCAAAGTCCCATAAAAACACCAGTAAGAATGGCACATATCAAAAAACAAACAACAAATGTTGGTGAAAAAGGAACTCTCCTACATTGCTGGTGGGAGTGCAAACTGGTCTAGCCATTATGGAAAGCTGTGTGAAGGTTCCTCAGTCTACTAAAAATGGAGCTACCATACAACCCAGCAATTCCACTACTAAGGTTCTACCCAAAGGACACAGAAATATTGATTCAAAAGAACACCTGTACACCTATGTTTACTGCAGTACTATTTACAGTAGGTAAAACCTGGAAACAACCCAAATGCCCAAAAATATATGACTGGATCAAGAAGATGTGGCATATATACACAATGGAATATTATTCAGCCATCAAAAAAGATAAACACATGCCATTCGCAGCAACATGGATGGAGCTAGAAGGAATTATGCTCAGTGAAATCATCCAGAAGGAAAAAGAAAAATATTGGATGGTCTCACTTACAGCAGGAATATAGGGGAACCAAATAAGATATCAGTGTGAAAAAATAGTAACGCACAAAACACAACAAAGCAAAAACAGACAATTATAAACCAGAGACATACTGCAGGGGAGGAGGAGGGAGAGGGATCAGAGGGAGGAAGGGAGGAGCACAGGGGACTGAGGTGATGGTGCATGGGTGCACTGGGGAAGGAAATTCTATGGGGACTCAATCTGAGGGGGTGGGGGGAAGCAAACGTTGTTTAAAAAATTTTTTTTAATTAAAAAAAAAATTTAATGGTAAATATACCAGTTTAAAGGAAAAAACAAAAAACCACCTGGCTAGGGAACATTTTGGAAAGGACCTGCCTGGCCTTGCTGCCCACAACCTTACTTCCCCACTTCAGACCCACTCACAGGCTCAGGTCAAGCTCACCCTGCACTGATGACCAGTGTAGAGGTCCCAGCTGCTATTTTGACACAGGTGAGTGCCCCTCAACATAACATTCTGCTCTACTAGGTATTCTCTTTTCCAAGACTATCTAGGTCTGCTTATTGAGCTCTTGTGTGTGGAAGCCCATGTTGATCAAGTCTAGGCGCTATTCCAGCTAACACAAATGGATGTCAGGAGAGCTCCCAAGAGGGCCTAAACCACAGTCCAGTCTCCGCCCCACCCCCCCAACTTGGGGGATAGCAGCTTACCTCCAGATGGTCTGATGAAGGGTTTCCTAAACCCACCAGCCCATAAGACTCATGTGGGGTCTCTTCTTGATGTGTAGGTTCTTACTGCAGTGAATTAGGTTATGCACAGATGGAAACTAAACATAAAATGGCTGAAAGGAGATACAGGAGCAGCCCAAAAAAGAGGGTGTAGTGAGGGGGAGCGAGGCAGAAGGCTCAGGCACCTTCATGATCCTGCATCTTTCTCACTCCAATAGTCAGTGCAGACAGACCCCAGATGCCTGTGCTGCATGTGAGACAGAGGTCAGTTTTTGCTTCCGGGTTGAACCACTCCACTCTCTCCACCACACAGGCCCTACCAGACAGCCGTCTCTCGGTGCCACCTGGAGCTGAGAGAACTGTCACCAAGAGCTCAAGAAGCAAAGTCAAGCCCAACAAAGAATGTCCAAGTGACATCGAATAACAACAACAGATCCTTCTCAGCAAGAGCCTCTCAAGCATCCCACAGGGACCCCAGAGGAGTGACTCTCATGCTAGCAGCTCCTCAAACAACTGCAGTCACTTGCCACCCTGCAGTCTTCACTGCACATGCTCACCACTTATATCTCTTAAACTTAAATAATTTTGTGGAAAAAAAAAATTCCACTACTTAGGAAAGCTAGTAACAATGGCCAAAAATATTTTGCAAAGTAATAAAAACAAAACAATATTCTTCTGAGGCCTTCTCTTGCAATTTAAAAGGGAATTAAGTACTAGAGAGATGTTATTGACACTTTGGGCCCAACCTAAGAGTTTACCCTTGATATGTTCAGGAAAATGAAAAAAAATTACGGAAAATGGAAGAGGAAAAACTTTATTTTTTGAGGTAAAATTATATGCAGCACCATGCCCAGATTTTAAGATTCACTGAATTTGACAAATGTACACTTGTATTAACAAAGCCCAGAAAAGACAAAGTTATCATTATCCAGAACGCTCTCTCATGCCCCTTCTCAGTCAATCTCTCCCACAACCAGAAACAATCACCATTTTGATCTCTATCCCCCTCAAGAACAATTTCTGTTTTTGAACTCCATATCATTGTTTTCTGAGGATGGCTTTTTTATCCTTAGATAAAAGTTGTGATAATGTTATACTTTTGTCTGTGTAAGCTTTCAAACTTTTGTTTGAAAATTTTTTGTAATAAGAACTGTTTTTTAGAAAAGCATTATGGAATGCCCCGTCCTAAAATTTTCTCCGGACCCTCCAATGGAATGGGACCTACGGGGGCAATATGAACTCATTTAAAGGGAAGATGCCAAATAAGGAACTCGGATTCTGATTTTGCAAATCCCAACATGATGCTGATTAGAGACTGATTTGCCAAATTTTCTCTCCTAAATCCCAACTAATCTGATTATCTTTTAAGCTCCCCCAAAGGAAGCCTTCTCCCAGACTCACATTCCTTAACCACCTGCCAGTCTTTCCTACTCCAATAGGTCTGGCTTCCCTCTTCACCCTCGTATGCCCTGTTCAGGCTGCTCCCTCAGGGATTGTTTTCCTGTCCACCCCCCACCACCCTTCCACAGGACCCCAGATCAGGCCAGCACCTCTCCTCTCTCTGAGCTTACGCGATATACTTGCAATTCACCTTTTTGGCCTCCTGTTTTTTTTAATATGGGCACATATTAAACTTGTTTTTTTTAATATGGGCACACCTGACTTCTTCTACTAGTGTTGAACTTCATGAAGGCAGGCACAGAATTCTTTCAGTATTGATGAAAAGATATTAGAGACAGAGGCTGTGTGGATGAACATGTATGTCACCGAAATGAACCACAAACTGCCTATAGCTGGGATCCTGACAAGGTTCCCAGCTTGAAGAAAAAGAAAGAAATGTATGGCAAGGCAGCAGAGTCTCCAGGAGGGCATTTTACATATAGACCAACGCTGTTTCTGTGACTTTCCTAGTACAGATTCTGGAGTCCCACCACTAGGAATTCAGATCTAACAAGTCTTGAATAGAGCTCAAGAGTTTTCACATTCCCCAGTTCCTGGGAGATTCTAATGCCAATGAGAAACACCACCAGTGAACAGAGAACAGGATACAATACTAAGCATCCCATCTAGAAGACCAAGGAAAATAGAGCCTAATTTGTTGTTCTAGTTCATTCTACCTTATCACTGGAGGTGGGATTAAACACTAGAAAACCACCTTGCAGATACAAGTAGGTTCCCAATGAACCCTAGTGGAACCCCAGCAAAGGAGTCCACAGTCCTGGACCTGGGACCTTGTTCTATTTCCCTTACAGCATTATGCAATGGTGCTTTTCTGTTCCTGGAAGCTAAGCCAAGAGTAAGGTAAACGTCAGAGTGCAGCCTTGGGTGAGAGGGGATGGATGTGTGCAGAAATGCATGTAATGATTTTGAAAAAAAAATGAAATAAAAAGACTAACCAAGGCACAGGAACCAGCAGGAGCAGGCCAAGGGAACTGGCATTCTTAGACCACCACCTACCTCATGCAAACACAAGCATTTGTCCTCCACAACCAGTAGACAAAGGGGGTTTTGAGATGGCTGTGTAGAAAGGAGGTGGAAGTCATTCCAGCACTTAGAACTTCAATTGAAAATAAATAAACAGCCCAAGCCTGTCCAAGGACCCAGACTGCCAAGCACCAGCCCAGCAGCACACACCAGCCTCCGGGGCCAGCACACAGCTATTTATATTTATAATCCAATTTGGATGGGATAGACGCATGAAAATAAATTGATTATCTCGAAACTATAAGAGTAAAATTCACCGGGACAAAAAGTAATGAAATAATGAAGAGGAAGTACCTGAGTAGGTCAACTGAGGAGATGTTTCTCATGAACTATTTTTGACCTAGCTTTTGCCCTCTGAATTCAGACATGAGGAAACCATGGCTGATGAGTGGCCAGAAATCATAATCATAGCACCCACCTGTGGGTGGAGGTCGGCTGGGTTTTTCTCCCTCACCGTATGTGTGTGTGTGTGTGTGTGTGCGTGTGTGTGTGTACATTTGTATGTATATACAATCAGTCAAACAAAAACACTCAATCTTATGTCACAGAGAACTGATTATCTCAACTCAGTTTATAGCCTGTAAGGGAAAAACTGGATAGTTCATAAAAAACAACCATCTTTCCCAAATCTGAGGATCAAACAAAAGCATATATTATCTTGAAAACACTGGCCTTCTATTTAGGTCTCTCTCATCCCCCTTCCCTGAAGGCTGAAATCAATTCTGTGTTTCCACAGTAACAATGGCAACCATTTATTAAGCATGTGGTATATGCCAAGGGCTGGAGAGGTGTGGTCTGGAATGGACACATCAGTCCTGGGACCGGGGTCATCAGCCCATTTTAAAGATAAGCACAGTGAACATCATAATCTCAGAGACTTGCCCAAACACTGCATTGCCAGCAAGTGGGGCACTCGAGATCTAAAGCTAAATCTGTTTGGGCTTGTTTCATTAGTACCACACTGTCTCCATAAATATAATCTCCAATATCAAGATGGGTTTCCAGGAAGCAGGCAGCTGAGCGCATGAGTAACGGATTAGACCATAGTCAGAAGGATGTGGACAAAGATAATAAGAGACTTAGGGAAGCACTGGTAGCTTAGTCAAGAAAGTATCCCTCCCTTAACTCAGCTCCAAAGAGTTTACACAGCAGATATAAGGAGGACTGATCCCCAATTTAAATGGCATATGTGAAAGAAGCCCCTCATTAGGGACTTTACCTCTGTGGGTAAATCATTAAAAAATATAAGGATTTTGATAAAACTCAAACACATAACTGAAGACTTGACTCCAAACTTACCTCCATTTATTACCTGCTAATTCTCAAAAATGATGTAACCCACCTAGGATTTAGATACTATTTCTTTTGAAGGGGCTGGAAAGTAGATGGATCAGGCAGAGCCTGAGATCAGGTTATCTCCTCCGGCAAGGATGTCTATGCATCTAGCAACTAACAAAAGGAACCCCACCCTGTGGTAACCCCAGATTCCTAGGAGCTCAGGAAAGTGATGATGAGGAAATATTTCCTCACAGCAGTACACAGCAAATTAAATGATCAAGTTTGTTGTTTTGATATCATGTCATTGTAGAGGCCCTGTGTTAAGCTGCTGGGGTTAAGCAGTTCTGGTCCTGGGTCTTTGGGTAATAGAAAATAGCAACCAAATTGTTGTTAAGAAATGCAATTTATTCCCACAGGGGGAGGAGGGGCAATATCAAAGGTATTGAAAAAGTGGGATTTTTCTTTTAATGTAGCTGAAGTTGAGCTTTGGGGGATGGGGTAGGGGGTAGACTTCAGAAATAGCTATTCAATTTCTAAATGAAACAATTCTTCTGCAGAGTATGTGATGGGAGACATAAAGCCTTTCAAGAGCACCGACAATTCCTGCAAACAATTGTCCAGATTTTTCCTAGCTCAGAGCTGAGTTAAGCTGTCTTCAGTGGCTCAACAGTATCAGTGAGATGAACTGGCTGAGAAGAGAAACAGAAAGCATTTTGAGGGTGTTGTTTTGTTTTGTTTTGTTTTTCAGTGGAGATATACCACTTTTGAGATGAAGGGAAGAAAATCAGTGCAAAATAAGGAAAGGAGAGGCAAGAACCAGTGGCTGGTGAGTTCCAATCAACCAGGGGCTGGGATGAGATGGCCTCAGAGGCCTGCTAATGAGATGCGACCCCACCAGCAACTGAGCATCCCTCAAGCCACCCCCAAGGATGTTTGGGGTGGGGGAGGTTGATCCCTCTTTGTTTCCCACCTGCATCTAGGGAAAGCAAATCAAAGAAGTTGCTTAGGGAGGCCAGCTTCCCTTCCCTAAAGCCCACCAACTCTTAACTTGCTTATCTCATCCCCCTGCCTTTTGGCCAAGAATATATTTCTGCTCAAGCCCCTAGAATTAATCATCCATTTACAAAAAATATAGGGACAGAGGACCAGGTTAAAAGACATCATGGGGCTATATAATCAGTAAAATCCAGAATGTGGGAAATTTTACAGAAAAAATGACTAATTTCTTGAACAAATAAATGGCAAAAAAAGGCACAGAAATTTCTGAATGAAAAGACTTAAAAAGCATCAATCAAATGCAATAGCTGGACCTTATTTGAATCATGATTCAAACACATCAGATGTTTAAAAAAAAAGTTTATAAAACAATTGGGAAAATTTGAATACTGACTAAATATTTGATGATATGAAGGAATTCATGTTTTTATGTAATACTGGCACTGAGGTTATACTTTTTAAAGATTTATTTATTTATTTATACAAGCACTGGGTACAGTCAGAAGCACGGGAGGGTGAGAGAATTCACCAGAGCCAGAGTGGGGAACAGAACAGGCAGACTGACGAAGTACACTGCTGAGGGGAGCAGCGGGCGGCAGGAGAGGTCTGCGCGCCATGTAGGACCCTCGCCCGGTGGCCGGGGATCGAACCAGCGCTGCAGAGGTTGCAGGCAGCTTTGCAACCCAGCGTTCAACCGCTGCACCACCAGGGAGGACCTGAGGTTATACATTTTTAAGGGTTTTTCTTGTTTCATATACATACAGACATATTTACAGATGAAATATATGATGTCTGGAACTTTCTTTAAAATAATCCATTGGGAGGAACCTATGAAGACAGGTAAAATAAGTAAAATAAGATTGGGGATCTATTGAAAATGTTGGAGTTGGGAGAGCCTGCATATTTATACTATTTATTTTTATGGATGTTTATAATTTTCCATGGTAAATGTTATTTTAACAACAGATTGATATATTTTTAAGTATTTTTATGACAAGGAAATTTAAAGTATAGTTAAAATCTAATCCTATTGAAAATAACTAATATTATACACACATATACCAATTAATATGTGTACCTGTTTGTGTGTATGAATGGACATATTTTTTGCCACCACCATCCTTTGTATCTCCTTTAACTCTACCCTCTTAACTTCAAAAACCTCAATTCATTTATTAATGTCCACTAGATTTTTAAGTATTTTACTTTGTAAAATCACCCACGATAACTTTCCAATATTTCTTGTCATTCTGACTTGCTTTACTACACATAATTCCCTCCAACTCCTTCCATTTTGCTATAAATGGCAACATTTTTATTTTCCTTATATTTAATAATATTCCACAGATACAATGTTCTGTGGATGGGCATTTCGGTTGCTTCCATATCCTGGCTATTATAAATAGTGTTGCAATAAACACTGTAGAGCATATAGTTTTTGAACTGATGGTTTCATACTCTTTGGATGATGCCCAGGAAATGGTCAAATGGTATTTCCCATTAGTTTTTAGCTCATTAGTTTTTAGTGTTTGAAGGTAAATCCAGATTTCTTCCCAAAATAGTTATACTAGTTTATACCAGTTTACATTCCTGCCAACACTCTAACAGGGTCCTGCTTTCTCAAATCCTCTTCAGTACTTGTTGGTTGTATATGTGTATGTGTGTGTGTGCGCACACATGTGAGTATGAACCATTCTCACAGGTGTGAGATGATATTTCATTGTGATTTTAACCTCCATTTCTCCTGTTGGAAGAAATGAATATTTTTCCATGTATCAATTTTGGATATCCTCTTTGGTGATTGAATGGCCATATTTTATAATTTTACCAGCACAATAAATCTTCTGGAAACATATACACCATTTAACTATTAATCTTATGGGGGGGGGAGATACTTTGGAGGAAGCTATTCAATTATTTTTTAATTTTGCTTTATGTATTTCTGCATTGTTTCTAGGTCTTCCATCAGGTATGTCTTGCTCCTCCATTTATAAATATGGCATGGGGGTAGACACAGGACTCCTGGAGCCCCCCATTGCAGTACTCAAGAGCTCTGTATCCTGCCCTGCCCCATCCATGATATTAGACTAGCCTCTGACCCAGCAGCCTTTCCTTCCTCATAGACGCCCCCATTCCTAGTGTTGCCTTTGTACTTTCATCCACCAAATGTTCTCTTCCCATGCAACTTGGGAGGAACAAATGCCCATTTCCAGACGTACCTCTTCTATCCAAGTAGTCCTGCTAGAATCCCCAGGACACAGGGGTTTCCCTGCTCTGTAAGTTGGCCAGGACCTGCCAAGACTCAACCTTGGTGTCTGGATAGCCCACTTTTAGAGGGAAACATACCACCTCGGAGGCCTACCACATGGTCAGATGCTCAGTGAAGTTTCAAGTTACTTAACCTTTCTGAGCTGTGATATCCTCCTTGGCAAATTGGGAGTTGAGACATCGATCCCATGGAATTTCTGTTAGCATGAGTCAAGGAAAAGCAGGAGTCCTACATGGTTGAGAGACTCTGGTATACATAAAACTGCCTCCCCTGATATTTGCAACTGCAAGTTTTAAGAGATTGGGCAGGGGAATCTGAAAAATCCAGTTGGACTCATACACTGGGAAGAACACTTTAGTTGCTACAGCTCATTAGTTTAAATATTACTAATAGATATAACGAAGTGGGGTCAGGAGGAGGAGCTCTGAAGGTCACACTCTGGACTCCCACTAGGTGGCAGTATTGTTTTCTGGCCATTATGCAAATAGAGGGGAGGGACAGAAAGGAAGAGCAGCTTTTTTTGAGACTGACACAAAAGAAAACCTTTCTACAGGAATGCCCCTATAATATTCTGAAACCGATTAGTACAAGAAAATACACTGACTAAGAAGAACACCCAGTAGTGCCAATGAGGAAATCCATTGTGAATCCCTTGGTGTGTCTATATCGGGGTGTGGGGTGGAGTGGAAATGTTGGGAATAAATGTTGAGGGAGGAGCATGGAGGGAACGCTGAGTGGAAGTGAGGTGCCAACCATCTCAGAGTGGGGGCTCCAGTCAGAAGTGAGAACTTGCTACAAGTCCAGACTACAACGCAAACTTCCTCATCCAAAAGGATCATGTATGCCACCAATCTCAGGGAGGATGGCAAGGAGTCCCTTGTCAGGGATGCTGAGGGCACAAATCCGTGACCCCATCAGACAGGCATGGCCTGTCTGGAGGTCAGTGGCCTCTCAGGAGGTCAATCTCTAGAGAAACATGGTCAAAAGATACATGCTGCTCAGGTTCCACCTTCCTAAAGCAGTTCTTTCATCTTTATGTCCCATTGCTCCAAACCACACACAGGCTCCACATACTGCCTTCGAGCTGTCTGAACCCCTTCTCAGGGTGACGGTCATCAGCAACTAGTTTGAACTCCAGCCACCATCAAGCAGACTTCAGAGAACCTTCTATAACCACACTCACTCTACCTTAATGTTGCCAATAAAGGAAATGACGCCCAAGAAATAAACTGACTAGCTGTTCCATAGGTCAAGCCTCCACTCAGCCTGTTTCCCTTATCTGTATTTTACTGTACTGTATCATATCATATTGTATTGTATAGTGTATATTGCTTTTTCCTTTCTCAAACAACAAACAAACAAACAAAAAACATGGCTCTGTCAGGGTAGGGGAAACGTGGTTGAGCAGAAATATGGCAAATGGCCTGCGGTTCTTATAGGAGGAAGTATAGGGTGGTATAGGAATGTGGAAAATCTGCAGTCAGAATGGATTCAAATCCTGTTGCTCCCTGGGTTGTATGACCTTGAGATTATTTAACCTTTTAGGGCATCGGTTTCCTCATCTGTAAACAAGGAATAATAAGTACTCACTTATACCACTGACTTATTCGTGAGGATTAAACATCAACCATGTGAGGCACAGGCATATAACAGGAGCATGTGAGGCTGCATTTAGTCCCAGTTCTAAGGCTCATCAGTTGGAGGGTCTACACAAGTCACATATTTCTCAGGTTTCATTTTCTTCCTTGGCAAAATCGAGGAAGAGACAGTGGGAGAGTTTGGGTTAGGTCATGTCCTCTGAAATTTCACACTTCTCTGGAACACTTGTCTCATATTCTCCAGGGGGTGCCTGGTGTGTGAATTGGAAGGGTGAGGAGTCCGGGTGCTGACTCCGTCTACCTAAAGCCAGCACTCTGCCCAATCATTTCCTTCTGAAGGAATTTGTTTAATGACCATTTCAACCCTCCCACTAGGTTAGACCTCAAGTTTCACACTTTCTCATACCCCATACTTTGCTTTGTAATACATTCCCCAATGTCACCCACCTCATTTATTGTGAATGGCGACCCCCACTTTGCAGAGGAGCAAACTGAGGTCCTGGGAGCTTATGATATTCATCTAAGACCCACACATCCTGTAAGGCCAGAGTCAAACCTTGGTCTGTTTGATCATACAACCTGCAGCATCTTTTTTCTACATGCTCATATATCTTATTTAATATTTGATATATACCAAAGGATAGTTATAATATACCTGTAAGTTATGAAGCAGAACAAGAATTCCAATGAACCTAACATCTTCCTAAATACCAGAGAGGAGCTGCAAAGCTGCCGTGCAGAAATCTCCAAAGCCATCCTTTCTCCGCCTTCCCCAACCCCAGGCAAGCACTGCCCTGCATTTGTGTTTATTATTCTCTTATTTATTTTCTCTTCTTCCCTGTGGGTGGAAGTGGAATATATTTACATAGTATTACTCCAAGTGAAGGCACCTGTGTGACCAGTGCTCTATCAAAGAAAGTAAGTAGGAAACCCTAGAGCCTACTTTGGTCACAAGGCCTGCACTCTTCTCACTAGGCGATGCTGCTCCTGAGGGCTCTTTAGGTCAGCCTGACAAAATGAAAGTGTTTAAGGCTGGCTTCTCTCACAGGAAAAAAGGGTTGGCATTCTGGGTTCTAGGAAGGAATTTGCTTGGAAAGTTCTGGTCCAGAAAAAAACTGGGTCATCTGTGAAGAAGGCCAGTTAGGGATGTCCAGTCATAAGGTTGGCCTCCTTTAGTTTCCTCCAAGGCCCTGGAGCCACACTTGGGCTTCATTAAACAGAACCCAAAGGTAATGGGGGGAGGGAGGGGCAGAGAGCAGAGTAGCATCATTAAAGCCTCCTGAGTGGTTTTGATCAGATGTTCTCACAGGCAGGTTTTGAGTAAAAGCAGATTGAGTTTGCAAGCAGACCAACACTGAACTGGGTGCAGGAGTTAAGGTTCAATCAAGTCCCCTGAGGAGAATCTAGCAAGATCATGTGGATGAGATTCTAGGCTTGGTCAGTTGATTAGGAGGCCCTTTGTCCTTTAATTTGCCAAGTTCCTGGTTATTTCTTCTCATCAGAGGGCCATGGCAGTTTCCCTTCCTCTCAAGTGCCAGGCACTTATTGAGTATGCACTAGGACGAGAGCAGAAACTGGCAGGGACTCGCTTTCCCATGTCTGATCCCTGGCCTCAAGGAAAATGCCAAAGGAATGGCTCAGATTATAAGGAGAGATAAAGTATAGTGGGCCTGCCCATCAAAAAAGAATGTCTTCTAGAAGAAAGGGTTGGGGTGGGCTGGGGGTGAAGGCTGGAATTGGGCCTTAAGGAGGAGAGGAGTTTCCATTAGATTATCTCCTCTCAGAAGCTCAGCCCCGAGTAGGTGCTGAATTCATTGTCTAATCTGTTCTATCAGAAGGCAGAGTTATAACTCTGTAACTCTCCAGGATCAAGTGAAATCCAAGAAAGGGGAACTAGCTCCAAACTACTCAGCTCTCCCTTTTAACTTTCTCCAGAGCTCATGAAGTTCAAAGCTAAGGGACATGAACAGCCTGGATCCCTGGGCACCTGTGAACAGGCAGGGATGAGAAATGCCCTTAAATTACCACATGAAGCCCAAGTGAGGCCTCTGTCTCCATGGAGACTTCCAGAGCCTTCACTTCATCGGAACCCAATGTTCTGAGAGGTAGGCTCAATGCTCCTAATTACCCCTCTTAGTAACCAACAGGAGGGTTTTCCTGTCCTCTCTGGGCAAAGCGGATCTCTATTACCAGAGTTTTAGCTACTAGGACCCAGGGCCTGACTAGGTGTATTCTGGTGCTTCTTATTGAGAGATGATGCTTCTCCTGTTACAAAACCTAGAGTTAGGGGTATGTCCCCTCCCCCACACAAAGACTGACCCTCAATTGACCCTATTGTCCACACTTCCTTCTCTTAATTTTCAAGAACACTTTCTATGTATGTCTTGCCTTTCAGTTCCACAGAATTCATGAACTGTATTTCTGTTCCTGATTTATTTATTCATAATATTAGTAATTTTATATAGTATACTAATCTCCAGGAGTGGAACAAACACACCATGGGTGAGAGGAATTTACTCCCCTTTGATGGTTTCTCCCTTGGCTCCCAACATGATCTGGATAGGAGTCCTTCTCAAATGAATGGGAAATCCAGGAAGACTTTTAAACCTGGGAACCCAGCATGGAGGGAAGGAGCCTATAGGAGGATGAGAACAGCAAATGGGTCTTGATCACCTCCCCTCTACCAGTTGATTAGGAGGCCCTGTGTCCTTTAATTTGCCAAGTTCCTGGTTATTTCTTCTCATCAGAGGGCCACCCTTAATTCCCCCTCAGGGGCTCCCTTCATGGCACCATCAGCTAAGCTTGGCTGGAGAGGAGAGGGTCGCTGTGAAGCCTGGGCCAATGCGCCCTCCAGTGAGTAGCCAAACCCCGCTTTTGCTTTCTCACCATCTCCTGGCTTGCTTTAGCCAGTACACAGGCAAGTGCCAGGGCCTAACTAATGAACATTCATATGAATGCAGTCATGGCCAGCCCTGACCTCACAAGAAAGAACGAACAAGCCACATGATATCAGTAGAGGGGAGCAGGACCGAGCGTCAAGTCTGGTCCTCCACGCAGCTGGCAGGGAAGTGAGGGGCAAACAGCTAGGATATCAGTGTGATTTTCTCCAGGGAGGTAGAGGAAAGAGGTTTTGAGACCAGACAGTTCTGAGGTTAAACCCAGCTCTATCTCTGAGTAGCTGAGGCCATGACACATCATTTATCTTCTGTGCGTCTCCCTTTCCTCTGGGAAAGATGTGCAGACAGCAAGAGATAATACACACACAGTCCCTAACACACATTACATGCACAGTCTGTGTCGGTGCCTTTCTGCTTTCCATGCCTATGTTAAGTTCAGATTTATCTCCAAATATACAATTGCTTTCTTCTGACATAAAACACTTGGGGAGAAATCCTTGATTCGGAAATAAAACATTAGGTTCTACTCATGACTCCCTCACTGACCTGATAGGTGATTTCATTCATTTATCAAAGATTTATTGATGTGCTATTGTGTGCCAGGCACTGACCTGGGCACTAGGGCTGTGTCAGTGGACAAAAAAAGGAGGAAAAATTAACGTTCTTGTAGAGTCTACATACTGTCAGTAAATAAAAGAAATTATGCGATATTTTAGAATATGACAGGTATGCTGGACAAAAGAATAGATAGAGCAGGGTTAGGAGGGCCAGGCAGAGGAAGAGGGTCTTGGCTTTAAGGAGGGTGTTTAGGGTATGCCGCATTGAAGAGTCACTGGAACAAAGACTTGAAGGGAGAGGTTCAGATATCAGAGAGAATGGCCAGTGGAGGGACAGGAAAGTGCTTGGTTGTTCTAGGACCAATGAAATGAGTTAAATAAGAGACCAGGAAAAAGACTAATCAATACAAAGTAAAAATCAAAATCAACAAGCAACTATAAACCAGAGACACACTACGGGGCGGGGGGGAGAGGCAGGGAGAGGAAGGACTAGAGTCAAAATAAGGGGGGTGCAATTGAATGGGGAATATAACCATAATGAAAATGCATACGTTGTGCACAGATGAAAAATGATGTAAGAATTATATAAAATAAAATATTTTAAAAAAAAGAAAGGAATGAAAAACCAAATGGGGTGGGGGGGCGCGAGGGTGGCACAGGCATGAACTATGCAGAGCCTTGTAGCCTGTGACAGAGTTTTTTGGTTTTCACCCACAATAAGGACCCACTGTAGGGTTCCAAATATTACATGCATTTCCTCTTGGCTGGGGCAGTGGGGAGAGGGTGTGGTAGAAGCCAAGAGACCCAGCAGGAGCTACTGCAATGATCCTGGCAGGATGCAGCAGACTCAGCCCAGGGTAGTGGAGATGCAGAGAAGGCTCCATTTCTGGATTTCTTTCTTTCTTTAACCTTCAATTTCCCAATCTGTTTCCATAATCCAGGGAGGTATAAAAGCAAGTAGAAAACAACTATATGGAAATGTTTGGGACCACTTTGATGCAAAATGCCCCGGGAAACCCATGGGAGTAAGAACAAATCCCTGCTGGTGGGGGAAGTTCTCAGGCCTCACATGCAGACTGCATGGGCAGTCTGCATGCCCCACCTCAGCAGGCCCCCTAGTGTGGACACTCACAAATTCACAGAGCACACTCAGAGTGGAGAGTCAGCAACCCAGGATCAAGGCTCGCCAGTCAGGAACCTGGTCAGTACACGTTTTAACCCTGTGACCAGGGTGACTTATTTCAAAACCATGAGCCTTTGTTCCTCATGAGTAAATGGGTAAGAACGTGAACATATGAGATTTAGGGGCAATGACATGAATGAATGTGGCTAAAGCGCCTGTCACAATGCCTGGCACACAGGCATGTCTCAAGAAGTCATTGCTCAGGTCCCTTGGGACTCCATTCTGCCTTAGGAGGGAAAAAGGACAGATGATCCAGAATGCAGATGAATCTACTTGTAAATATCTGAGAAGTGTCTACGCTGCTATTGTTGTTTTACTATCCTGTTTACCATGAATCAAAATAACTTCCTTTACCACACCCTGCTGGGACCTTGTCGCTGAGCTTCCTCAGGTCAGCATGCTACCCTGGACTTGGAGAAGGGCTCAGGAACAGGAGGAGCTGGGCCAAGCTCAGAGGCTTATGGGAAAGAGTGTGTTGGCTGGTGTGGGGAGGGCAGGAAGGAGAATGCATCCTGGGTGGGCCCTCTGGAGGGAGTCAGAGCCAGGGTGAACAGGGGTCTGGCTTGATTCATTGTCAGGAGGCAGGGATGGAGGTCAGAGGGTCGTAGAAGCCGAGGCCTGTCTGTCCCCTGGGCCTATGGTTTCACAGCCCCCTCCTGGTAGACGGCCACTCCTCACTATGCCCTCTGCTGCAGGGCCAACAAAAAGTCAGGCATGACCCCTAACATTCAGTTCTCCTGAGGGAGATAGCCCTGGGGGGTGGGTTTAGTAGGGGCAGAGAGTACTTTGACATCATAGAAGGAGACAGGAGAGATGGGGAAAGGAGGAGAATACAAGGAAAACACACACAAAAAAACTGGCCCTTACCCCCCCACCCCCCAGGCTGCCCCAGGGTTGCCTTCAGGCACTTCTTGCTTCTGCCAGGGCTATGTTCCTTGAAAAGGTGAAGCTATAGATGGTCTGGTGCTGATGAGCCACCCCGCTGGGCAGGGTCAGGTCACCTTCTGTGAGCTTATGAAGCAGCTGTGGGAACAAAGTGGGGTTTAGGGGAATGTTAGGGGGGAGGAGGGTTGGACAACCATGAAGCCTAAGAACCAGTCATGGCCCTGATCACAGGGGTGCTCACCTCAGTGTGCCTCAGCCAGGGTCTGCTCCAGGGTTCCTAGGCTAATGAGCCCCTGGCTTCCTCCAGCTCCCTAACTCTCTGAGAGAGGCCCCACAAATTAAGGCAGCACAGGCTGGTCCCCTGGATGAGTAGCAGCGAAAAGGGAGGGAAGGGCTCTGAGGCCTGGCAGGGGATTTCTATTTCTAACCTGATGTGGCAGTCACAGCAGCTGCAGGATGACAGCAGCAGACAGCTCTGCCAGTAGCACAGGGAGGGTGCTAAGGACCCAGCCTGCAGGGGGGCAGCCTCAGGCATTCCATCCCAAAGCATAATCTCCTGGACTGCAGCTGAGGGGACTGCAGCCCCGGCACATATCAGAGTGCTCCCAGCAGGTTGGGCATATTTCTCCAGGGGAGAAAGGGACTGAGAAATCCGCCCCAGGCAGCCACGGGGCAAACAGGGGCTTCGGGGTGTGTCTACTTCTCATCATTTCTGCTGCACCACCATTCCCAAGGCCATGTCCCTTGGGGACACCCCCCTCTCTACAATTCTACAATGATGGGAAGGGCCTGAGCAGCCTGCTTATTGGAGTCTTAATCTTGCAGATGAGAAAAGAAAGGCAAGGGTAGAACCTGGGGGGACTGAGTAATAGTTAGGGTGCAATCATTAGCACAAGGTCTTGAGAGTCAGGGTGAGCAGACTTGAATCCCAAATCCCAACTCTGCCTCCAGGTGCCCATGATGTCTATAAACTTGTGTTTATCTGCACAAGGAGAGTACGGACGGCACCCCTCCCCCTCTGTACCACTGCTCTGGGGATCACAGGAGCTGGTATCTGCAGCAGGCTTAGCACAAGGCCTGCACAATGAGAAGTGACTATTGCTACCTCCCAAGGCCATATAGCTGGCCAGGAGCACAGCCTGGATCCACAGCTCCTATGCCCACTACTCCACACTGCTCTATCTCCTGCAGCCTGGCCACCGACTCTTCTCCTGCGGGCACTTCCCAGAGCATGGCACAGCCTCTTTGTCTGACTTGTCCATTAGCGGGCAGAGGTGGAGAGCTCAGGGTCACAGGAGCCAAGACAGTTCTTGGACTCATGGCCTTAAAAAACCCATCCAGAAGTATTCCTGCTCAGCAAACCCCAAGGAAAGGGACAGAGGAGAGCAAAGAGGAGACCACTGGTAGGACTCTTGCCAGGGTGTACCCAACCCAGCTAGCTAGCCAGTCACTTGTCATAACCACACCCTTCACTGAACTCCCAGCGCAGAGGGCATGAATAGGTGCCCGTGCAGAACATGGGCTGGGAAGTGACAGCAGCACTGCTCACTTGACATCTCTCCAGCACCTTCCACACTAAGAATGGGAGGAGTCACTCCTCAAGCTCACACTCCTCTTCCCTGACTGCCTTTCCTACTCAGTCTGTTCTCAGAACCCACAACTTGATCCTAAGTGGTGCTGGGCACACAGTAGATACTCAACTCACGTTTCTTCAATTAACAACCTTTTGCTGTTGTTACTCAACAGCATGTGGCCCGGAGTAGGCTGCAGGCTCACTGAGGGAAGAGCCTATGTCTCTGCCATCTCATGACCAAGAGACCCATAGGAGGGTCCAAAGAGCCAGGACCAGGCAGGTTACCGAGAAGAAGACCAACAAGCTTTGTCTTTTCTTTGAGTGACTAGTGAAAGTAATCAAGAAATAACAGAGCAAGTTATCAAAATCTGCATTTGCTGGGAGATTTGTCTATGTATTTCCTTCTTACCGTGACCCTGAGGGGCACATATGAGAACAGCCCTCACCTATGAGAACCCTCACCTATGAGAACCCTCACATATGAGAACCCAGCCCTCACCAGTTCCTAAAACTCCCCCAGTTCTACCACCTCTCTTTTCTCTTTTCCATAATTCTTTTTCTCTTTCTCCTTCAGTCTTTATCTTTGCTCTCTGGATTTATGAAAAAATAGGCACAAGCAGGACTGGGTACTAATTCTGACTCTACTATCCAAACTTTCTGCTTAACCTGACTGAAGAAGCCACTCAATATCTCCAGGCCTCAGTTTCCCCACTGTCAAATGGAGAAATGTGCTTACAACTCCAAGATCCTTGGGGGAATGAATGAAGAAGGGCAGCCTTCCCGTCCAGCCCCTTCCATCGGACTAGGGTATGCTGTGGAAAGTGGGGTGGGGGTGGGGGGTTGTGGTTTGGCCATCACGGCAAAGACAGAACATGAGACCAGAAAGCTCCACCCCAGCTCCACCCCACCCCCACCCCATCTCTCCACCCCTCCCCCAAGGCTGGACAAAACTTGGGAGGCTAGAGAAAGATTTTCCCAGGCAGAAAGGCACTGGGGGGGTTCTCTGGAGAAGAAGGGGCAGAGCCTGCCTGTCACAGGGGTGGAGGGATGGGGAGCCCACCCCCTCCCACCCACACTGACACAGAGTCACCGCAACAGAACTACTGAGAGAAATCAAACACTGTACAAAAATGAACAATGATGTAAAATATAAATATAAAAATATATTTAAAAAAATTAGAACTACTCCACTTCCCCTGTGTCTTAGGCAAGTGCAAAACCGGATCAAAAGTTCTGAGGAAAAACAAAGGAGGAGGAAGGGGGAGATGGCCAGGATTTAGTCTACGTCACAAAGGGCGGCTCTCAGAGGAAAAACCTGGGCCTCAGAGGCTTGCTGCATTGTGCCTGGGCAGAGAGGCTGCAGGGGGAGAGGTCAAGCTGGGGCCACCAGGTTCTCCATCCTCATGCCCGTGGGGGGAAGGAGGTGGAGGTGGCAGCACCCGGGAGAAGGAACCTCTCATTAGCTGTCTGAGAGGCTCTCCCCAGCCCACTGCTAGCAGCATTTGCCAGGAAAAGGATCTGCTTAATGCAAGCCCTATATAAACAGATTCCGCTTGTTCCTTTTCACTCTGCCTTCTTCCTGAGTCCTGTCCCTGGTTTTCCCTTTAGCCTCCGAATCCTCTGGGTCATCTCCATCTTTGCCAACAGAGGCCAAGAAAGAATGTCAGCCCCGGGGGATGGAGGCAAAGTGAGTCGCCTCTCCCACTTTCCCAATGTCTCCCTATTCACCAACAGGCTCCCCTCTACAAGCACGACAGCCCCTCATCTTCACCAAATTCCATGGTCACCTGATCCAGCCCCAGACACTCCAGGGCTGAGACAGGGCTGCGGAGAACAGTGCAGTGGCTTCCAAAGGTCAATTTCGAATGCAGGCAAACTGGCCAGCCTAAACAATGACCAAACTTAAATATTTTCCACCCACATTAATCAGCTCAATAATTCCTTAATGACTTCCTAAGAAAAGTGTAAAAAAAAAAGTCCTTGTTTGTTTTGATTTGGTTGGTCTCTTTCACCCTTGGTTAAGGATTTCATTGTCTCCACATGGCAAGAAGCAGCCTGGATTTTTAGGAAGGAAGAAATAATCTGCTGCGGATGGGGCCGGTGCTGGTGACCCGCAGGTCAGGAGAGAGGGTGCGGTTGAGAGCTGGCATCTTGGCCCCTGGGCTTCATGCTGTCTCAATTTCATCATCCACCTAGGAAGTAAAGATAACCCTAACCACTGCTTGCCTAAATCACAGGGTGTTTTTGTGGGTTTGGGGACGGGACAGCGGCTGTGCCAGTCTCGTCCCCCCGAGAAGGTATGACGCTCAAGCAATATTCACATGTTCAGGAAAAACAGTAAGTCCTACTTTGGCAAGCCCCTGAGGCAGGGCAGAGGGGATGCCACATAGCTGACATCTCAGGATATATATATTTCACATGCTATAATCTACACGAACGTGACTATAATTCAAACACTACGTGTGTATAAATGTAAAAAACTTGAGCAAGACTCATACTTGGGAAACAGATGAGCGACATCATGTCCCTAAAATAAAAAAGCCACAGACGGTGTTGTGTTATCCAGAGAGAGAAAGCAGGATATCCACCTTCGCGATCCATCTGCGTGGTCATTTCCCTCTGGGGACTGTTCAGTGCCTGTTTTCTGGGGAAAAGAATCAAATCCACAGAGCTGGAGGCGGAGGGCAGCAGGGCATGGCCTGCTGAGACAACGGGCCATGGGGGAGGGCTGGCACTCACCTCCAGTCAACCCCTGGCATCCCCTCTATAAGAAACACTTAGGAGAGGGTATAGGAGGCCTGTGGGCACAAAGGAAGAGGGCATTTTCATCTTCCCACCGCTGGCAGATCTGCATGAATAGTGGTTGGGCATGATGCTCACCTGCGCATGCAGGAGGGTGAATGTGAGTGACTGAGTACATGGTGGGCATGTGCCCACAGCACCCTGGCACATGCAAGGGATCATGGGGACTGAGACTGAATATGTTCATGCTTCTGTCTCTCTCTCCTCCCCTCTCCTCCTTTGGGTTTATCCCGGGTTCTGGGATTTGAAGCTTTGGAGACAAGTATGCACCAGCAAATGCAAAACATCCACAGATTAATCTATATCTGATTGATCCTAACCCTTATGTATGACCCCACATAATAAAGCATACCAAAATACATGAGCACAAAATACAAATTTCATGCTGAAGGCAAACTGGCTAAAGCTCACGGTCGAGAAAGTAACTTACACACTCAGGAAACAGAATCCCTCCATAATTCTGTATCAAAGGTTAAATAAATTCGATGTGGTGAGAAATAAAATGCAGTGCCTGCATGAAAAAAAAATTACCTTTCATTTTGCTGTGTCCCAAATCCTACTCAGATTCCACGTCACTCATTAAGGGGCAACACACTAGTAACTGTGCAAACACAGCACCCAGACACACACACACAGAAACCCACTCTTGAGTGTGCATGCACAGGTGTGTGTACACATAATTGCACAGACACATCCACAGGGACACACACCAACATATATGCAGATGGAGACCTGCACACGCTCCTCCAAGTCTGCTGAAGGGGAGGCAGCGTGGCAGGGAAGCCATAAAACCTAACAAAAGAGGTGCAAGAGAAAATGGCAAGTGGAAAGTACCCATGAGGAGGAAGAACGAAAAAAAAAAAAAACCTTATAACACAGTTTGACTCACAGTTTTTAAGACACGAGGTGGGTGAGGATGAAAAGACCTTCGTCAAGAGTGTACAAAGGAAGTCGGAGCAACAGTTGGGCCTTGCTGGCTCCCACACAGAACAAACCCAGCCAGAATCCAGATGATTAAAAATGAGCTAATCTGATCAGAGAATTTTCAATTTGGATGGATTGCCCAGTTCACCAATAGATGGGAACAAATAACTCAAATCTTGCTCCACAAGCACTGCAGCCAAAATTGCACAGAACCTGCCAAACTCTGAAACCAGGTTTTGATGAGATAAATGTGTCAGCCGCAGAACAATCAGATGATCGATAACTCTCTGTGGCAAGGTCTTGTCTTGGTGATGAGGAGATAAAAAGAGGTCCTGTCAGTTCTGGGTCATGCTAGCCTATTGCTAAGTGAACACACATTTAGACATAAGAAACGGTAGCCAATAAATAGGCGTAAAATTTGTGTCCAACTGTGTGGTAAAGACTGTAATTGCTGAGACATGCAGAGAAGGGACAGATAACTAAAGGTGGAGGTGGGTTTTCCTTCATCTGACATATGAAATGCAGTGGCTGGATAAACAATGAGGGCAGATAGCATAAGTATTCAACAGCCATTCTCCTGCCCTTCTGTTTGGTCCATTACTCAGGTGGAGCTCCAGGTAAGAAGGAAAAGAATGATCTAATATTATTTTCAAGCCTTAATCTGCCCCTTCTAACTCTCCTCTATCCCTCTAGCCAACTATTGGTTACTCAAGGTTTTGTGGAATGAAAAAAGGAAAAGAAACACGAACATGTCTTTCATTTCTCAACCAAATTGGACAGTGCCAGTAAAGAAGGGACCCAACTAAAGAAATGTGATCTGGTTCTGAACTGTTCCTTCCAAAACCCATCCCCATGGGACTCACACATAGTCCGAGTCATTCAGACTTAATCAGATGTCTCTGTGGATAATGAGAGCCAGGCCAGGTTGGGACTGAGGCAAAAAGCACTCCCAGAATGTACAATTTTTTGAGATTCTTTAATTGCTATGACTTTTTTTCTGCTAAGAAAATTGTCAAATATCCCCAGAGGCCATGTCCACCAATCAGAAACATCTGGATGGAAAAGGTGTGAAACGTTGGGCCATCTCAGACTTCCTTCTCCATGACCTCAGACATCTGGGTTTGGGTAACGATTCACAAGGCCTGGCCAGTATTTCTGCTTCTCACCCAGACACTGGCACCATAGCCAAGGAATGGCCCCTTTCCAGAAAGCTTCCGGAGACTCACTCTGGGACTTTTAACTCCTCTGCTTGGTATCAAGCCAAATGTTTCTCTTTGGGGATATTTTTGCCTAGATTCACTATTCCCACAAATGTTTTCTATCCCTGGTACTTCTATTTCACCATGTGCTGGCAGACAACACCTTAAAGAGAGGGATAAGAGATGTCTTTAACTCCTACAGAAGAACCGTAAGTCTTCTTCCAATAAAGTCACTCAGTGAAGAATTCAACCCAGGGATCCTGGCCTGTGAACACCCATGCCAGAGAGGACAGCAAGTCAACAAAATTTCTTTTGCAAGTGACGGCACATTCTTTGTAAGGCTGTTTCTTTGATCCTTAAAGAAACTGAAAGCAATGATTAGGGAAAAAGTATGCCCCATAGTGTGAGTGTGCTGTATCATAAAACAGTTGCACAAGAGTCAGAATTCAGAGGGCCTGCCCGTATAGATTATCTCAGCCAAATGAACTTGGTTGGTACCTACTCTCTTTCTACATGTATGCCCTGAGAATAAGAGGAGGCAAGGAGATGGAGACTTCTGGGTACCATAACAAGGAAATGTTGAGATGATACACATTTCTGACAAAAGCATTTTTTCAGAGTCTGAGAGTTCTTGAAATTCCCCCATTAAGAGGTTGATTAAAAGAGAACATTTTGTGTAGACTGTTTATTTTCATGTTCTTAAAAAAAAAATTACAATGAACAATGTATTGAGTTGGGAGGTTTGGCTAATTGCTCCTCACCCTCCTTCAAAAAGAATAGTATTTGAAAAAATGATTGCCTTCATCTGTGAGTGTGTGTGTGTGTGTGTGTGTGTGTGTGTGTGAGAGAGAGAGAGAGAGAGAGAGAGAGAGAGAGAGAGAGAGAGAGAGAGAATGAGAACAGATTTCTTCAAAGTAGAAACCACACCACTTCCATAAGCAAATATAAAAACCAAAGTAGGACCCGGTCATGTCATTTCCCCAAACTTACTCACAGGAAGTCAGATTTGTTCTTTTGTCCCACCACTAGGAACTTAAAGGCAAGTGTAAGAGGCTCCTATAAAGTATGATTAACATAAATATTCTTCATCCTTAGCCGATTCCAGGGTTGAAAATTCTATCACTAAGATTTGTTATCGGAAACCGATGGGGCAAATGATGACTGCCCACGATAAAAAATACAAAATTTTTAAAAAATAAAAGATTTATTACCAGGGGTTAAGCAATAACACCTGAGTCTCTTTGTTTTTGTCTTACTGTGATTTATTTATCACACTCCTCTCACTACCTCTTCTCTGCCTCTCACTGTGTCACCACGAATTCTCTAGGAATTTCTCTGGTCTCATTCAAGGTAAATAGAATGTCTGCAGGCTGGAGAAAGAGCTGAACCAACTTGCAAGTGGTCACAGGGCTTTCCCTCTGACCTCAGTGAGCAAGTATGAGATGAGTCTCTTGTTCAAGTCCCCTTCCAGAATATACAGATGTCTATACAGCACCTTGAACCAAAAAGGTAACAAGCCATTGGTGCAAGTCTTCCCCATTAATAAACATCTCCTCTTCTCTTTCCCTCAGTTGTGTATGTTGGCCTGAAGTTTCTAGAACAGCAAGAAACTTAATTGACTATGGAGTCCACAGACCTACACACATCCATCCACTACAGGTCAATGCTGCAAATCCCCCTCCGCCCCCCCCCCCACACACACACATAAATCAACCTTGGCACCTGCCAACAACGCAGGGGAATGACAGCACTTGCCAGAGTCCTGAAGGAATCGCTCCCATCTCCAGTGTGTCTTTTTTTTTTTTTAAGATTTATTTATTTATACAAGAACCGGGTACAGGCCAGATGTGTGGGAGGGTGAGAGGATTCACCAGAGACAGAGCTGGGAACAGAACAGGCAGACTGACTGAAATACACTGCTGAGGGGAGCAGCGGGCGAGACAGGAGAGGTCTGCCACGCCATGTGGGATTCTCACTGGCCGGCCAGGATCATACCAGTGTTGCAGAGGCTGTGGACAGCTTTACAGTGAGGACCTCAACTGCCTGCGCCACGAAGGAGGCCCTTCAGCGTGTCTTTTAAGTTTCCTAGGGGCCACCTGGAGATAGGGGTTGGAGGGGTTGGAACCAACCTCTGGACTTCCAAGTTTACTGCAATAAGGTTCATATTTCTTTGTTAGCCACAGTTTCCTGGTATAATTTCCTTGTCCTAAATTGGGTCAAGACTGTCTAGAAGTAGGAAGAGGGAGGAGGGTGGCGGGGGAAAATGGGAAATCCCCTAGGCGCAGTGAGGCTCTGTGTTCTGAGAGGCAAACTCTGCCAAGAGCCCAGTTCTGGGAAGAAGCTCTGACAGCAGCCTAGGAGCCTGCTGGGTGGTCTCATCTTTGGGCTGGAGTATGGGGGTCAATGGTCCAGAGTTCTATTTCCAGCACCATCAAAACGTTGGCCAAGATACTTGACCTCTTTTCAAATGAAAGAATGGGGGAGAGTAAACAAAAAAGAAGTAGAAGGGCATGACCGCACCGTGGAGAGAAACACTTGGTACTGAATGAAGACCTTTGGGAGCAAACCACAAAAGGTGCTGCTATACAGTGTGGTGACCCTGTGGGCAGGAGTAGAGTCTGAGGTCAGTTTGGAGCTGGTCACCCTGTGGCTGTGAACACCAGTGAGTTCAAATGAAACATCTCCTCCAAATTCCCTCCACAGGTCACATTTTACAATACAAACTGGATATTCAATAAGTTTTGGCCATTAGTTGCAACTTTTGATAAATGAATTGTTTTTGTTGTCAAAAATACCTCTTCAGAAAGTTTAATCTCCAGGCTCACTCATCATTTGACTTCTCTTTCAAAAAACAAAGGGAAAAACACTGCGGAATTAAATAAAAATTAATCAAAAGCACATGGCTAAAAGTTATGCATGGATTAAAGCTATGCATGTTAAAGTTATGCATGGCTTAAAAACATATTAAAGGTAAAAGCATTTCCTCCACCCAGGCCTGAAGATTTGCTAGAAGCAAGGTCTGCATCTGAGAGTGGGTTTTGAGTCTGAGGGTCTGGCATTGAGAACTGCCCCAGCCCAAGTCAGAGAGAAGAAGACTTGTAGCTTGAGTGGTGGTCTGTCTCTTCAGCATGTCTGCTCCTCTTGCCAAAGACAGATCCATCCAAGAGATGCCAGAGGTCCCTTTGTTTCTAAAGCATTCAAGCCAAACCATTTTGCAAAATATGAGCAACCTCATACAAAGGGAGGAATTACAAGCATTTTTGATATATGATTTTAAAGGCTTTTTTTTTAATTCATCTAATTCATCTAATTCATCTCCAATAAAACAGATAGCAATCTCTTTCCACCCCAAGGGAAATAGTAACCCCTTACCTTTAGGCTCTGGCATGGAAGTAGTAATTGAATTTACTTCTTAGTGGGTTTACTAAATGAACAGCTGAGTTTTTCTCAATATTTATGGTGTACAGAAATAAAGAGTTGAAACCAGTTGTTCACCCAACTCTTTCCTTCAGTCTTAGTTGTGTATTTCCCCTGGTGGATATCTGGGAAATTCTAAATGTTACACCCACTTGAGCTACAGATAACAGATTTCATGCACTGTGTACATGTGGGTCATGCTGAAAAACTGATCCTGGATTGCAACAGGAACCATTAGTAAGGAATAATTCATTATTCCTTAAACACGTTCCTATTTTGGCTTTTATTGTCAACCATAATAATTTCTTTCTTTGAACTAAAATCTTCTGCCTTTATTTATAGGCCCTTAGTAAAACATGTGTTTCAATTTCCTCAAGTCAATAAGAATTTCACCCATCTTGCATTGCACACTGGTATCCTGAGTCTGTTGTTTCACCTATGGACATTCACACAGGTAGGCTGTGCTTTAAGAACTAAAATAGGAAAATCAGCATTTAAAAAAAAAACAACAGATAAAGATGACTTGGAGAAGTAGAAGAACCCCTGGAATACTGTAATCAAAGCACTGACCTCAGGCCAATAGCGGGGGCCTACCAGCTTTTCTAGAGAATGGTGAGAATAAAATAAAAGATGATCTAAAGTATTTGTGCTGAAGAGATGGGACTTCGTAACCTCAAGGATCCTTTGGAGTTCTGAGATTCTGTGATGGGATACCAAACATCAGTATGCCCAAAACATCAGCAAGATGGGGTTAATTAAGTAAAAGGACTTCAGATCTAACCAGAGAAATCCCAGGCACACAGGAAAGCATCCACCAACACAAACAATACACAAAGTTCCCAGTCTGTCCACTTCAGTTTGGGATTCTTTCAAGAAGGATGAAAGAGACATAGAGCTGGCCTTTTTCTTGACTGATGAAATGAATAGCTTAAACCACATGCTCCTGAGGTCCTCCCTGATTCTAGGGCTCATTGAGTCTTGGCAGGAGGATGATAACAGAGAACAGAGGGGCTCTGACACCTGGGAAGCATGATACCCAGGGGGGATACTGGAGAATCAAACCTTAAATTGGAAATTGCAGAATCTAAATGCTGAGACTTTCCAGAAGAGGGGAAATCAGTGAGGGCAGAGGTTGTCTTGAGAGGACAGCAAGGAGAGAGATGGGACCTGGCAGAAGCCTTGATATTTCCCACACTTGGCTCTGTAGCACTGTGTCTGGGTTCCAATGATGGGGATGAGGCCTGTTATGAAATCATTTCAGTCCCTGCCCTTTGGCATAAGCTTAGGTTCCATCTTCCACCAGGCAGGTCTCTGGTGCTCTGTGCTGAAAGCTTTCCTTTTCTGAGGAGGAAATGCATCTCCCATCCACAGGGACAAACCGAGCACAGCTCAGATCTACAGAGGCCAAAGAGGAAGAACCTCAAAGGGCTCTTGGACCACTTTGTCATCTCATCTCATCTCATCTCATCTCATCTATCAAACAGCCAAGTCTGTTTATCTGTTAGATACTGTTGGATACCTGCTATGTAAGTTAAATAGTAGTACAAGTAAAACACTTGGTGTACACTCAATAAATGCTATAATTTTGATGGAAGAAATGAAGCCATTGATACAATTGCAGGTGAGCAGACCCAGAGGGGACCTGCTCTCACAATATATCTTTTAAATTCCCACCTTGTTTGCTTTCCCAGACCAGTCCTTCCAGAGAGAATCTGCCATAAGAGGCTAAGTTGATCCCATTGAAAATACTGTCCTTCAAAAGCTTCAAAGAATTAAAAAGAACCCTGGTATATTAAAAGAGGCTTCCCTCCAAGCCTCTGAAAACGTGTGTCTGAGACCACCCAGACTATCTCATCATATTTCCTGCAACAAAATTCAGATGGGAGCAAAAGATAGACTGAGCAGGGACCAAGGCAGGAATTTTGGCTAAAACCTGAGTTACTTAGCTTAAGAGCACATCTAAGTCTTCACAAGCCCCAGACTATCCAGTAAAATGGAGATAATACCACCACAAACTTCTGGAAGTCGCGAAACTGACACAAACATAAATTAGGTAAAGCATCTAAAACCTATTGAGAGTATGAATAGTTGCAAAGCCAACCAACTAGCATGTCATCTTTACTGTACTTGTGACTATCTTGGATTTCTTTTTTCAGTAAAAATGTTTTTAAGTAAAATTATCCTATCTGGATTTTAAACTGCTTGAGAATATGTCAGAGACAAGAGCAGGTACTTTATGGCCTTGATGAACAGAGAGCAAGGAAGAGCATACTGGAAAGTTCTGGTGTTAGAGACAAGACCAGCTCCAGATTCTGGAATCAGACATGTTTCCTTGTATGCTCCTGGCAGCAAATTTGATATGCAGTCAGGGCAATTATATGACAGAGTGTGAGAAGCCAGAGGGAAGAATGCATATCCTTTCCCCAGGTATAATCTCACCAGGGTAGTTCCCCCTCTAAATTTCCACCAGAAAGGCTCAGCGAGGGTTTCTCTTCCATCTACTCTTCTAGCAAATGATTCTGAGTTTTTTTTTTGTATCAAGTCAGAGCCATACAAGTGGATCTTGCCAACCTTGCCACTGGCCCAATTACCATCATGGTGCAATGGTGCTTGATATTCAACATTGATAAGTTTATGTTGCTGATGGCTCAATGTCTGTTATGCCCTCATGCCATTTGTTTTAAACTCCTGTATGAGAACATGATTTTAGAAAAATGTGCCAGGAAGAATTTTGTCTCTACTCAGGAGCTGTAGATTTCCCCCTTTCTCATCAACAGAGCTTTGTAATTAACCTGCTTTTCATGATGTCCTGGCTGCCAAGAAACTCAAAACCAAATCTACTGCTAAATTAGAGCAACCAGATAGCCAATTCTTTCTTTTTCTATTTTCTATTTATTAACTTTCTTGTATACGCTGCTTCCATCCTTTGTAGACAAAGGCAGGTCTAGAATCAAGTAAAAGCAAAATATTCTATCTCTAGTATCTTCCCTTTTTCATATGCCGCCTCCACGAGGAAGCCCTCCCTGACCAGCCCTCCCAGTTCACAGTGATGCCTCCCTCCTCTAATCAAATCGTAAATCCCTTTCATACAACACTTTCAAATACATCCTCCACCTTGTGCAAAGATATTTCTCCTCCTAAATGGCACCTCACCTCAGTAAGACTCAAGAGCAACATCCTACGTTTTTCAGTACCTCCCATAAATCTAATCATAGTGACAAACTGGTGACTAAAAGAATATCAGGTGCTGGGTGGATCGATCAGAAGAGAAAAGGGTGAAGAATTAAGCCAGGAACTCCTAAGATATTCTGACTCCTACTGCCCCCAGCCCTAGTGCCGGACTCCTGAGCATTCACTCAAACTTTAAACAGCACATAATGCCACGGCAAGGGTAGCCCCTGTGAATGCTTTTAGAAGATTACTCACCCACACTCAATAGCTATTTCTGTCTTACTCTTGAGAGCATAACCAAGGCACTTCTATACTTAAATCAAAAGAGTATAATAACTGACATTTCAGATTAGAGCTAAGAGGAGGGCTGCCCTCAAAAGAGATGGCGCTAATTGCTGAATTTGAGGAACAACAGGCATCTCCCAGCCGCTGCCGCCCCTGCTTCCCAGAGGAGCTTGGGTGTGAGGGGAGAGGCCCGGCCTCCCTGGGGCTGAGGCAGCTTGGAAGCCTGGCAGCAGCGCCCCGGCTGGCCTGAGCGCCTTCCCTGGCCCAGCACTGACACGGATAAATCAGAGCCAGCTGGCTGGCTCCTCTTCTGACACATGTGTCAGATCCTCTCCCAGCCTCCACGCCCCCTCAGCCTAATGCACTCCTTATGCACAGAACCTGGAGTGGCTCCTTTTCACAACGGAGCAGCTCATGACACATCCAAATGATGACCCCGCATACCACTTACTTGACATGTATGTCCACTGCCTTATTCTGGCACATTCCTTCAATGCATGTGGTCCAGAGTAAGGATTCTCAACACTGGGCACAGGCAGGAGTGCCCAATGAGGAGCAGAGTTTGGAAAATCATTTTCAAAATTACCTTGAAGTGACTGGCGATACTTGGTAATTTAAACATGTGGGGGGCATGATATGCTTAAGTCTCAAGAACTTGGAGCTTTGAAAAGAAAGGGAACAAAAAATTGTATCTACCTATTCACAGTGGTATTGTTCACAAAGAGCCCAAAGGTAGAACATGTCAAATGTCCATCAACTATTGAATGATAAACAGAACTTGTGACAGTCACAACGATGGAATCGTGTTTAACCATGAAAAGGAACGAAGCATGAATGAACCTCAAAAACAATATACTAAACGAAGAACAGGTATCTAAAGGCTACCTCTCTGTTATATGATTCCATTTATATGAAATGTCCAAAACAGGTAAATCCAAAAAAAGCAGAAAGGGGATTAGTGGTTGCCAGGATGGGACAAAAGGATTGGGAAGTAATTTCTAATAGGTATGGGACTTCTTTGGGGGGTGATGAAATAGTATAAAAAAATGAGTGAGGTCATGTTTGTGAAGCTCTGTGAATGTAACAAAAACTCTAAACTATGCATTTTTAATGAGTATATGGTGAATTAGATCTCAATACAGTTCTTACACAAAGGTGGGATGTGACAAGCATCACCACCAGAAGTACCTTCCAGGCAAGAACAAGCCGCTCCTATTAGAATCCATCATAACCAGTACAGGCCCAAGTACAAATAGGTGTTTGAATCCCTGCCCAGTGGGGCACTACCTCAAATGCAGGATGAGGGATTTACACTCCAGATGTCAGTGCAGCTCAAGCTCAAGTAGCCACAGCCATCGCTCTCCCTCCCTCTCTTTTCCCTGGAAACTCTCTCCTACTCCTCCTGATCTGTGAGCTCTAACACTTCTCCCACAGACCTTTCACAACTTGGGCTCAAGACACCATGCCTGACTCCCCTCAGAGCCACATCACCTTCAGGATAGAAGGACTCATCAGGGGTGTAAACACTGAGTGAAGAGACTGGGGCTGAGTTATTTAGCCTGAATAACTGAAGGTACTGAGTTAGTCTCCCAGGACAGAGCTTGATAAGTTTCAGGCGACAAATATTTATACAGCATCTACTATATTCTGGGAAGGATTCAGGCTCAGATTACATAGCAGTAGACAAAGCACAGTCCCTGCAGAGCTTACATACGAGTAGCAGGGATGGAAAATAAGCAAATAAAGAGATACATATCTAAGCTGGGGTAAAGAGGCTGTTATTTTAAATACGGTGGTCAGCGAAGGCCTCTCCTATGGGGTGGTATTGAGCAGAAATCTGATATAAGTAAGGAAGGTAAGGGAACAAGTAAGGTGGGCATCTCTAGGAAGAATGTTGCAGGCAGAGCTGTCTCAAGTTCAAAGGCCTTGTAATAGGGACAATCAAGAAGTCATTCTTCAAACTCTCGCTCAGGGTCTCTCGATACTATTCCCAATGAGGGATCCTGGTATTCAAGTTCCTGCCCAATAGTAGATGACAATGATAAGTAATAATGTTTAATGAGCAGTTAATATACACCCAGCATGGGTCTCCCCGGTGGCGCAGTGGTTGGGCGCTAGGATGCGAGGTTGCCCACAGCCTCTGCAGCACCGGTTCGATCCCCGGCCGCAGGCGAGGGACCCACATGGTGCGCAGACCTCTTCTGCCACCCTCACTGCTCCCCTTAGTGGTGCGCTTCATCAGTCTGCCTGTTCTGCTCCCCGCTCTGGCTGATGGATTCTCTCACCCACCCACGCTTCTGACTGTGCCCAGTGCTTGTATAAATAAATAAATAAATCTTAAAAAAAAAATATATATATATATATATATATATATACACACCCAGCATGGCATGTTTCAAAATACTCTTCATACGTTAAGTTATTTACATTCACTGAGAAAGGAATGACTATTCTCCCCATTCTACAGATGAGAAAACAGGCACAGAGAAGTTAGTAATTTGTCCAAAGGTTGCCAAATTTCTAAGTGATGCAGCCAGGACACACAGCACCCTCAGCCTTTCCTGCACTTGTGTTTGCCTTGTTATTCAACACAACATACTGATGCTATCTTTAGGTCTTTCTCATTTGGCACCTCCCTGCTTTTAACATTCTCTCCACTCGATGAAGCCCATCTCCAATCCTCCCCCTTTCTGGTCAACATCACTGCTCCTGAGGGTTCCCAGCCCAAAGAAGGATAAGGATGAGGCAAAACAGTCCTTTATAATACGGTGTAGCTGGTGCCCTGACGGAGTACAGTGGGGAGGGACCATGGTAGATGCATTAACGGGACTGCCAGGAGGTCAGGGAGGCAGCATGGGGGCCTGTGGTGGGCAGAAATGAGGCAATCAGCCAGGCACTCTCCAGTCCTCCAGGCCCTCCTTGCATGAGCACACATCTCCAGGCAGAGTGTTGCTGCTTGGTTCCATGCCTTGAACCAGAGGTCAAAAGCCCCAGGAAACCTCTAACAATCAGGTCCCTGTCCAGAAAGGTCCTCCCCTCCCAGCAACCTCATGATTCCATCCTCAGCCCAGCTGGAAGCTGGCAGCCCCTCTTAGCACGGCGTTGTGGGCCATATGGCTGTGCAGCTGATGCTGGGTGACGCAGGCCAGCTTTGCCTTCCAATCCACGTCAGCCCCAGCCACGGGTACACTGTGGCATTTAAATTGCAGCGAGGGACCTTTGATTTCGATGGGGAAGCTAAATTAGAAGCCTATAACATGTTTGAAACACCTACGTGAAGGATGAGCATGGGGGCAGGGCTGTGAGGGGGCCAGGCACAACCATCAATATTTATTTATCATATTTCTGGCAAGAAAGCAGGCCACCCAAGGGGACTAGGTGTGTGTGCGTGCGAGCTTGCAGAGCCTGGAGCTCCAAGGAATATTTTCCCCCCAAGAGGCTGGATTATTAACAGAGAGAGAAAGGAAAACCCATGGAGAATAAAACACACATCCCAGACACTCCAGTCACAGCCAAGAGTCGTCAGGGCCAAGAACTCCTTTTCTGACCCTGGGCAACTGAACTGCCTTATAAACATATTCTAAAGATATTCACCCCCGCACGAAACAACGGGCTGATCTGGAAGTCACATGCCTGGTCTCCTTGCCTTTGCAGATCAAAGAAAATAAAAGGAAATAAAAGAGGATCTGTGCAGGCACTCTCCTCACCGACCCTCACTCAAAGCCTGCTTTCCCTACTTTAGATGCATCTCATCAGCTTTGGATAACTGGCAGCAACTATCTATCTCCAAGACACTGTAAACCCCTCTGCCCCAAAATAGCAGCGTCAAAGGGAAAGGCATCGAACACTCAAAAGCAAAGCAGATGTCAACCTTTTTTCATCCTGATTTAATGAAAAAGAATTTTTGGAACAACTGGGGAAACTTGTACATGGTTTGAGTATAAGATGATACTGAGGGATTAATGTTGGATTTGTTAGTTGTGATAATGGTCTTGTGGTTATGCAAAAAAAGTCTGTTTTTTACAGATATAGTCGGAAATATTTGGGAAGGGAATGTTATGATGTCTGGAATTGGCTTGAGAATATGTCTGCAAAAAATGGTGATGCAAAAAATGCTAAAAATGCAGAAGATGGGTCTATGGGAGTTCATTGTTCTACTCTCTCTACTTTTATAGGTGTGAACATTTCAAGAAGAAAGTTTTTTTTTTTAAGTTCCAGGCAGGAAAGAATGCTGCTGGCAAACTAGTCAGTGCGAGGCTCTCCCCCTGACTTCCAGGGAAGAGTCAGAAAATGTACTATGCAAACCTAGGGCCAACCTCTAGGTGACTTGGGAGATCCCAATTACAGCCAGTCACAATAATGAATAGTCAAAATTATGACTATGTAGATTAAGAAGAAATTCAATTATTTTTTCAGTATACTAGAATACAAATGAATAATTTTTACCTAAAAATACAGCCAGGAAAGTTTTAGTTTAGTTTCAGTTTAGTGCTTAAAAGCATGTAAAGTTTCAGTTCTCTGCTATGGGGGTCCTCAAATGTGGCCCCTGGACCACAGCTTCAGCATCGCCTGGGAACTTGTTCAAAATGCAAGTTGTCAGGTGGAACCCAAGACTTCCAGAATCACAAACTCTGGGGTGGGGAGTGACCCTGACCCCCATTAACTCACAGTGTTAGACGACCCAGATGTTACTGTGAGCCTGTTGTGTACGGAGCAGACGTAAACACGCATACACGGGGCTCAGACAAACTCCACCCTCCACCCATTGCCCTGACTGGAAAGCTGGTGGGGGCAAAACACGACAACATAGCCCGAGATAAAAGTGTGCACAGCGGGAGACCTTGTAAACTCTGAGGACCCTCCCTCTAGGTCCAAACTCCAGGAAGCCTCATAAGCAGCAGGCGCCCCATCTGCAGTTCAAAGGATACACACTCTATGAAAACAGATCGTAAATGGCTTCCATAACCCACTAAGTTCCAACCGTGCTGCAAAGCTCAGTGATGGTGGAGGGCTGGCTGCTTCTCCCAGCACACTGAGGTGGGTGGAGGTACCTGGGTCAGAGTGACCTAACTGCCTGGCTGCATGGATGGAAGATAATATGCCTGCAGGTTCGGACACCACGAGAGGGAAGGACAAGCAGGAAAGCAAACCCTGTTCCAGTGTTTAATTAATGAAATTACAAATGTTCCAGCAAGGCAACAGCTCACAAAGACCAGTTCCCAGGTTAATAGATGAGGACACTTAGGCTCAGAGAGGTGAAGTGATTGGGCTAACATCACACAGCCAGGAAGAGCACCTGGGAAAGAAAGTCCAAATTCCCTGAGTCCAGTGAGGATCTGTCCCACTGAAAAGAGGGGAGGGAGAGAAGAAGGATGGTTCAGTGGTTGTGAGAGCAGAAAAGCATGGAGTTAAGGAGACAGACCTCCTAAAGACAGGTGGCTTTTGCTTAGAACTCAGCTCGACTTAAAGCCTTGTAGCCTTGGCTAAGTTAATTTCTTTATGCCTCAGTTTCCTAGCCTATAAAATTGGAATAATAATAACTCTGGACTCACAATGGGAATAACAGTTGATTTAGATGGATACTTAGCAAAGGGCTTAGCACATAAAAAGCACTCAACAAATGTTACTTATTACATATGATAGTCACTTGGTTTATGTGGGTAATGGTTGCATTAGAGGTGGGATTACAGGAAATTGCATTTTTTTTTTTAATGTCTAAGGTACAAGCAAGTAGCTTCTGTAATTTTTTAAGTTAATTAAATTCATCAGATATGTATTAATCCTATTCCATCTGCACAACCTGATGCCAAATGCTGCGGATCAGAGAATAAAAGGTGCCAAAGGCCCTCCTTCAGAGACCTGACTTCTTTCATCTGATTAGAGAAACAAAGGGAACCTGCTTAGAAGACAAGTCAGTACATAATGTCTAGTGAACAGTGAGTGAGTAAGTGTGTGTGTGTGTGTGTGTGTTCACAACAGGAGAAAATCAAGGACAGCAGTAACCAACTAGAAGGTGTTCCACACTGGGAAGAGAGCAAACAAAAGCACACAGGTTGCAGGAGGTGCAGGAGATAGCGCAGGGGCCCAGCAAGAGGCAGACAACCCCCAGCAGCAGGAGTAGAGACACTTGGGGTCAGAATGATGAAGGAATTTGCTAAAGTTCACACAGTGAGTTTTCAATACACTTGGCCCCTCTTGAGCAAATTAACCAGGGTCAGACTAATTAGCCACTGACCTACCACAGACCTGGCCAAATGACAGGGCCCAGAATGGGGAAACTTGAAGTATGAATGGAAGGCAGGAAAGCCCTTAAGCGTGAAAAGGAGGCCTGTCAAGGGTAGCCCTGTGACCGAGTCTGGGGGCCCCAAGGGACTGGTTTGGAGCCTAAAAAGTCAAGGCAAACAAACTTGGCCAGTTTCACCAACTGGCTCTGATTTCAACTGACTTCCCCCCCTGATGGAAGCAGGGGTTGGGGATAACTAGGGAGATCTCACATTTTAATTCAATTTCACAAATAATTGTGGAAACTCTATAGGCACAAGTAGAGACATAGAAAATGAGAAGATGTGGCCCTATTCTCAAGGAATCTACAGTCCAGTTGGGAAAGTAGGTGTGCACAAACGCATCTAGCTTGCACAAATGGTCTTACTATACTGATACATAAAGATAACTAATGCAACCTGCAAAATTACAGATGTCTCCCACACATGTGTGCCTAGTACCTCAGTTAATATTATAAGGTACTTTGTACCACTCAGACCTTTACTATGACAAATAATCCTCAGAACACCCTGTGATGTGCAAGCCATTATTACCATGAGTTAAAATACAAAGGAAAGAAATTAAAAAAAAAAAAAAAGGAAAGAAATAAGTATAGCTTTGCCAGATGAGGATGTACAGAGGGTCATTCCAACAGAGGGAAACATCAGGCAGAAGAGCCTGAGTGAAGGCTAGGAGGCTGGAAAGCCAGGGGGCCTTGTCACCTGAGGGTGGTCCATAGGGATAGTAAGAAATGGGTCCATCGGGACTACAGAAAGCATTAAGAAAAGTGACCTAGGGCCTCCCCGGTGGTGCAGTGGTTGAGCGCTGGGTTGCAAAGCTGCCTGCAGCCTCTGCAGGTCCGGTTCCATCCCCAGCTGCTCCCTGGCCACTGTAGGAGGGTCCCACATGGCGCACAGACCTCTCCTGCCGCCCACTGCTCCCCTCAGCAGTGTACTTCGGTCCTTCTGCCTGCTCTGCTCCCCGCTCTGGCTCTGGTGAATTCTCTCACCCTCCCATGCTTCTGACTGTACCCAATGCTTGTATAAATAAAAATAAATAAATAAATAAATAAATAAAAGAAACTCACTTTATAAAAAAAAAAAAAGAAAAGTGACCTAGTGTGGAGATTCCTCAACCTACTAAATAGAGCTTGCATATGATCCAGCAATTCCACTCCTAGGCATTTACCCAAAGGACACAGAAACATCAATTCCAAAGAGCACCTGCACCCCTATGTTTATAGCAGCACTATTTACAATAGCTAAGCTTTGGAAACAACCCACATGCCCAAAAACAGATGACTGGATCAAAAAGATGTGCTACATATACACCATGGAATATTACTCAGCATTCAAAAAAGATAAACACATGCAATTTGCAGCAACATGGATGGAGCTGGAAGGGACCATGCTCAGCGAAATAAGCCAGAAAGAAAAAGAAAAATACCGATGGTCTCACTCATAGCAGGAATCTAGAAAACTTAAATAAGGGACCAGGAAAAAGAATAACTATAAGAAAGAAAAAATCAGAATCAACAAACAACTATAAACCAGAGACACACTATGAGGGGGGAGGGCAGGGAAAAGAGGGATTGGAGTCAAAATAAGGGGGGTGCAATTATACGGGGAATATAAAAAAAAGTAAAAAATAAAAATAAATAAAAATTTAAAAAGGAAAAAAAAAAGAAAAGCAAGCAAGATGCAGAGGGCTTCACATGCAAAACTAAGGAATACAAACTCTATTCTAGGTAGAGAATCATGAAAATGTCCTGAAATGTAGAGTAAGTGATCAATGCTAACTAGCTAACTAACTAACTCATTGCAGCACTCACCAAGCATGCACTATAACACTTACTAAGCAACACACATGTGCAAGAACTGTTCTACACACTTCCATGCATAACTTCATTTAATCCTCACGACTTTCCCATGGTATGTATACTATTACATCCACTTCTTAGACTGCAAGGAAACCGTGGAGAAGTGTTAAACAATTTGCCCAAGGTCAAGAACAAGAGTTTTACATAGTTTCACTTACCCCTCCAACAACCTTGACCTAATAAAAGAACTCACTTGCCCAGCTCAGTCTCTCTGATCCTAAAGTCATACCCCACCCTGGTCACAGGGTCACAAATCCCCATCAGGTAGCAGGACTGGCTAGGAGGGACCATAAGCAGGATACACACAAAGTGACATAGTGTATGTTTCCATTTCTATGAAATATCCAGAGATGGCAAATCTATAGAGAGGAAAGCAGGTTCATGTTTGCCAGGAAGTAGAAGGTGGAATGGGAAATAAGTGCTTAATGGGTACAGGGTTCCCTTTTGAGATGATGAAAATATTCTGGAACTAGATGATGGTGATGGTGGCACTACACTGTGAATGTCCATAATGATACTAAATGGTACCGAAAAGTCTATAGTGGTATATTTTAAGTTGTGTGTGTTGTACCACAATAAAAAGATTTTAAGAACCCTAACAGGACAGAGTGTCCCTGGTGGTGCAAGGGGTTAAGATGAAGCCTATGAAGCTATCCGCAGCTGCTGCAGCACAAGTTCAATCCCCGGCTGACCAGGGAGCTACCCACATGGCGCAGCAGACCTCTCCTGGCTCTCCTGATGCTCCCCTCAGCAGTGTACTTCTGTCAATCTGCCTGTTCTGTTCCCCACTCTGTCTCTGGTGAATCCTCTCAACCCCCGCACCTCTGCCCTGTGCCCTGGTTCTTGTACGTGTAAATGTTTAAAAAAATCTCTAACAGGACAGAATAACCTTTTGGGTGTAGGGTCAAGGAAATTGCTGAAGATGATACAAGCAGTATTCACTGCTTGACCTTAAGAGTCAAAAAAAATCAGCCATGCTGTAAGAACTCAAGCTGCAGGCAAGTAGGGAAACCTTTAACATAGCTAAATGTGGGCAAAGGTAAAAGACCTTCTTTATATTGACCTCCTTTTGTCAATCTATGTTCTATCTTCTGCCAGCACCTGTGATGAAGAGGCTTTTTAGGCAGCATTTGAGAGCCAAGACTTTATTTTTTTTTTTTTAAACATTTATTTATTTATTTATACAAGCACTGGGTACAGTCAGAAGCACGGGAGGGTGAGAGAATTCACCAGAGTCAGAGCAGGGAGCAGAGCAGGCAGAAGGACCGAAGTACACTTCTGAGGGGAGCAGTGGGCGGCAGGAGAGGTCTACGTGCCATGTGGGACCCTCCTCCGGTGGCCGGGGAGCAGCCGGGGATCGAACCGGTGCTGCAGAGGCTGCGGGCAGCTTCACAACCCAGCGCTCAACCACTGCGCCACCGGGGAGGCCCTGAGAGCCAAGACTTTAGAAACTGAGCAGAATCATGCTTAAGTCTGGGCTCCACCATCTAACAGTTGAAGACTTGGCGAAATCACATTGCCTCTCTAACTGTGCCTGTACTTTAGTAGGATTTTTACCAAAAAATCCCATGAGATAGTGTTCATAAATGTTCATTACATGACTTATAATTTTATAAGTGCTAAAACATGCGATTCACATCATGGGAGTGCCATTCCAGATCTGCTTCTGTAGAATTCCTCTTCAGGGCTGGTGAAACCCTCTCATAACAACTTCCCGGAGTTCATGCTGGCCGTTTATCCCAGGGGTTGATCTTTGTACTGGAGCAAAATTGCATCCCACGAGCTACAAGTCACACCAACAATGCTCAAAAGTAGACACCCAGTTCCCAAAGGAACCCCAGCTGGTGAGCTAGAGAAATGCATAATCCAAAGATGACATCTCTTAGCTTTGGCTCACACTGTACAATTTGTTTGCAACCTATTTCCTTCCTAAATATGTTTTGCTCAGCCTGACATTCTGACATTGTACAGGTTGTCTTTTCTGAGCGTACACCCACGATGGGTCAGGGAAGATGGTTCAAGAACATATTAAATCCTGTTTCCTTCTCTGTTTACCGAGCCCTGACAGTCTATGCCAGACCCTTTGTTTACCAGGCTTTCAAAGACACAACATCTCCCTTTGCTCCCCAGTGTTTCTGTCCCCCGGCCCAGCCCAGGAGTGCCTATCCCTTCAGGGCGTGGACCCTCCTCCCTTTCCCCTTATTCCAGCACAAAGTCTAGCCTGCTTGGGCAAACTTCCTGTTGAATCGATGAATGCAAGTAAGCAGCTCTGAGAAGTCCTAAACTAGAAACAGGACAGAGGAGATGACAGTTTCACAAAACCAGAGTGTCTGCCCTGCTGAGGAAGGCTGGGTACAGAACACCAGGTATTTGACTCACGCCAGGATTCAAACATGGAGAGAGATCACATTTTGCAGAGTCAGGGGTGCTGGCAGTGGCCTGCTTGCCAGGCACAGGGGTTTCTTTAATGAAATCCAGAAGACCAGAATGATGAGCAACACATGTGTGGAGCTTGCTCGAGCACTCACACGCAGCCTGAGGGTGCAGGAGGCGAGGCAAGTCAGGAGGGCTTGGCTCTGCATCCGGGTTCTGCCACTTACTGGACTGGAGGACCCCAAGTAAGTTATTTGACTTCCCTGAGCCTTGGTTCCTTCATCTGTAAAATGGAAGTGATCTCACACACCTTACAGTGGTGCTGAGTATGGCAAGAAGTGGGGTATAGAATACAGTTCTGGAGAGGGCCAGTGTGGATGGTCACACAACACAGGTATTTAATACCACTGAGATCGTCACTTAAAAAATGGCTAATGGGGCCAATTTTATGCCATGTGTATTTTACCATAATTTATTCCCCAAAAGAAAGAAACACAGTTGTTGCATGTTATGCACTATAGGGGTGAAAGAGAAGGAGAAACAAATGTCTTGGCTTCACCAGATTACAACCACTGAGATAATGAATGAAATGCAAAATGAGGCAGGGTCCAATCCTGCCTCGAAAATCAAAGAAGCAAGTGATCGATGGAATAATTACATCAAGTGTAATCACTCGCTGTAATTGAGCAATCAAGAGGTATTCTAGGGCAGGCAGCAGGATCCGAGGTCTTGAAAGGTAGGAAGAGTCTGGAAGGGGTTGGGGATAGAGGAAGGCATTCCAGGCCTTGGACCAGGGGAGGAGCCTTGAGAGCAGGAATGTGATGACAAGCTCCCAAGACAATGAGGAAGTCTGTCTCTTTACAGACAAGGAGTGTGTTGGGAAATCATCTGGATCGACGGGATAGTGATGTGGAAAACTGTCTTATGAATAGCTAGATGAAATGCCCGTGTGATGCTGCAGGAAGAGCAGCCCTGGATGCTCCAGAGAAGGTTCGTGGTGGGAGGTCTCACATATCTAGAAAACAATTCTTTAATTCTGTCTCGGTGCCAGCTCTGACAGGTGAAGAAGCATCATCCATATTTTAATGGGGTAGGAACTGAGGTCGGGAAGTAAGCAAAAATCTGGTGCTACCTATCCAGAAGCTGCAGAGCTGGGAGTGGGTCTAGCCCTGACTTCATGCAGACAGGTGTATGCTCATCATTTTCTCATTCTTTGTCTACAAACATGGAGTGAGCACTGACTGTGTGCCAGACACTCACTCTTCTTGACCCCAGGGATGGGAAAGACTGCAGAAGGAGCAGAATGGGGAGAGAAATGGAGCTTAGTTTTGAACATCTGGAGTGTGAAAAGTCTGTTAGCTACCCAGGCAGGTAGATATATAAGGCTTAGAGGAAAGGTTTTCACAGAAGTAAAAATTTAACAATCATCAGTGTACAGGAGATATTTGGAGCCAGGGGCCTGGGTAGCGCTGACAGCTTTCCCTACAAATACAAACAAAACCAGAAAGAAACAACAGAGAGAGAGAAAGAGAAATTCTCAGAGAGGAGAGACAGACATACTTAAAACTGCTTCCTGATTTCCTTCAGTCCTACTACTTGATTTTTTTTTTTTTGTCACATGTGGCTACATGATAATGGCCATATTGATTTATGAGCGAGAAAAAGCATCTCAGTATGGTGAAAATCTGCCGGCTGTGTCTTCATCTATAATGATCTCTAAGGCCATCCATTTCAATCAGCACAGTGACTCAGGAAGAGAGAGAACTGATAGAAGGTGGGAAAGAAATTAGACATAGAACACACTGAACTTCAGAAACTGGAACTCTGACTTTCACAAAGACCTGTGATATTGTTCTGGTTTCCACAAATATTGGGGCCCTTCTCAGGGGTTGAACTACATCATGGTCTCCCTGAAAGACAAACTGAGAAGAATGGTCAAAATCAGCTCTCCATCCCCTAGGTATCCCATTAATCACCAGAAACACAATTAACCGGGATTATAAGTGAGAGTAAAAATTTTTTAATGCCATACCCACACCTATTGGAGGCAGTTGTCTATACAGATCAGCAACAGAAAACTAAAACCTCCTCATCTTTCAGTTTATATGAGAAAGCTTCCAAGAATTACAGCAGCACCTGGAGGTCAGATACCCACAACAAGAGTTACTTAGCACAGAGATGAGAAAGGTAAACACAGTAGAGTAGATGGAGAAAAACCCTCAGAGGCTAGGAAACGAGGCCCAAGTTCACAGTAAGACATAGGGCCTGTGTGTTCCAGCTCCTCTACTCCAGCTCCCACCTCCATCACCAGCAGGAGGAGGAGAACAGGCAGAATGGAGTGGCTTCTTGAGCCCCATGACAGACAGGGCCAATTAGAAGAGGCACTGATCTCAGAGTCCCAAAAAGCAGCCTTGCTTGCCCTAAAAACCTGTGTATCCCACTCTCCCCACTGTACCCCAGGGCAACTCTCCCCAGGGCAACACCTACAGTCATACTCAGGGCAAGGCATTCCTTTGGGTTAAGCCAGAAGGTTAAGCCAGAATCATTGGGAGAACTTTGAAAAATCCAGATTCTAGGGCACCCCATGAGACTCAACAAATCAAAATCGTAGGCACTGAAAAATCAGTCAAATGCATTTTTAAAGTGCTTCATGAGAGTCTAATGTGTGGCCAGAATTGAGAGAAAAACATTGCCTTCTCTAGGAAATTTTTTGGAAAGCAAAATTGCAGAATCTCCACTTGACAGACAGTACTGATAATAATCACTGCCATCGATCGAAAGCCTCTTACATTCCCCATCCTGAGCTGTTTCCTTACACACATTGTCGCTATTTTTCAAACAACACAGTTGGTATTACTACTCCCATTTTACAGTTAAGGAAACTAAGCTCAAAAACCTGCAATGATTTATGATCCCACACACATTTAAGCAAGTTACCCAAGGTCACCCATCCTGTGATGGTTCAGGATTTGAACAAGGGCTATCTGCCTATTTCCATACGTCATTCATTAGATGCACTATCATAAAAAAAAAACACACACACACACACACAATGGCCAGATCCACAATCAACTTAGCTCCCAGGAGTCAGGCTCCTTCCTGTACATTCAGGTCTCTGCAACCTTCACCAGGGCCCGGGGATGAGGTCATTCTGGCACTCTGGCCTTCTCTGGCCAGGCCAACTTCCTATTTCAGTGGCCCAAGAGCTGAGAGTACATCTGTGGGGACCAGGGCCGGAATCAAGCTCTCTGCAGAGTCTGCTAATGTGGGTGTGTTGGCTCCAGCTATTTGGACTAAACAGATTCTAAGAAACCTCATGCTTGGGGCAAGATTTGGAAAAGGAGCAGTGTGAGGGGGATACCCACGCCCGCAATACGGATGTGAGGAAGAAGTAAATGTACACAGATGTAGCCAGGCAGGGCGGGATCTGAAAGATAAACTAGAGTTGGCTCAGTGGGGAGGGATGAGCTAACTTCCGACACGGGTTTCTCCTGGTTCCTTTCTCCAGAGCAACTTCAAAGGCAGAAAAGCACCAGTCTAGCCCGGAAGGCCTCCGGACCCGTCTGTGAGGTAGGAAATAGCAGGAGAGGAGAAAGACTCCATTAGGGTGCCCCTGCCTGTCTTTTTTCAGCTCTTGGAAGTTTAACCTGATCACCGTGGATAAGAAAATAAACAAAGGGTATGTTCAGGCTATTGTCCTCCGCTCCCTGTCAAGGATAATTCTAAGGCTGCCTCTTCAAGTTCAGGGGAGCCTTGGCTCTGTCCGGGGCACCAGTCTCCCTCCCCTCTGGACCCTCCTCCAGCTCCCCTCTAGTGCCTGAGTCTGTGTCCTTCCAGGAGGTGGGGCTGAGGCTAGGCAAGCCATACCTGTGGGTGGCACAATTCAAGAGGTGCCTTAGGCACATTCTGGTCAAGCAGGAGGACTGTTTCCATGCCAAAGGGGAGGTGGGGAGCACCTGGAAGCAGGAGCACACAAATCCTCTGCCATCTGACCGCAACTGTCTTCGCGCATCACTGCAGCTGGGGGCATGTACTCTGGCACTAGCAGAGACTGAGCAGGAAGCAAGTTTTATCCTGGATTAACTGGGGGACCCTTGAGTTCTCTCCCAGGCTCACAGAGAGGGCGGCCTGCAGCAGCAGAGCCCTGTTGCACTCTCTGGCCACAGTGGCGGTGGTGCTGGCAGCCTTCCTGATAATCCAGCACAGGCTGCATTAGCAGCAAGCTCCCTTCCTGAACCTGCCCTCCAAGATCACAGCCCGCAGCCTGTCAGCAATGCTGTCCAGCCTGGCACAATCCCAAAACGTGCACATGCCCATCTGCTGGGCTGGGCTGGGCTGGGCTGGGCTGGCAAGATCTCTGACCTGATTGGTGGATGCTGGCTGGGGCCCATGTGGGAGCAGGGGAGCAGGCCTCCTGCAACCAGGGCAGAGCTGGCTTTTCCAGAAGAGCCCTTCCAAGTTTTCACTATCCAAGCCTAGTCCATTCACTGTTGGTCCCAGAAAGACTCTGGCACTCATCCTCAGAGTGCTTATGACCTTCTGTCACTCCCCTACAACTGAGCATTTTTTATTTTATTTTATTTTTTTTTTTTTTTTGCTTTTTTTTTTTTTTTTTTATAGAGGCATGTTTTATTTATTTATTTGTTTGTTTGTTCGTTTGTTTCGTTTATACATGCACTGGGTACAGTCAGAAGCACAGGAGGGTGAGAGAATTCACTAGAGCCAGAGCGGGGAGCAGAGCAGGCAGAAGGACCGAAGTACACTGCTGAGGGGAGCAGCGGGCGGCAGGAGAGGTCTGCGCGCCATGTGGGACCCTCCTCTGGTGGCCGGGGAGCAGCCGGGGATCGAACCGGCGCCGCAGAGACCGCGGGCAGCTTCGCAACCCAGCACTCAACCGCTGCGCCACCGGGGAGGCCCCAACTGAGCATTTTTGTGCAACTTTATAAAGTCAGAAAGTTTCAGACCTGTGTATACTAAAACAAACTATAAACAACCTCCAGGAAATGTTTCTCAGAAACTTCATTACAACTAGATTCTTGGCTCAGTGTGTATGGTTTAATCTGATTTTCCAATTCATCAAAAATATCCTCTGGTTGCTGAACACACCACAGGCTACCCAAGCCCAGGCCCTACCTGCAGCTTGGCACAAGCCTGCTGCCGTAATCAGAGACTCCTCTACAGGCACAGGTAGAAGAGATCCCTTTTGGGACTCTGAGCACAGCTTCTTGATACCTCGTTCCACCACCAGGGCTTTCCCTATTTTCATTTTAGGAATTGATGGGCAACAGGGTTATTTCAGAAAATGTTTGAAACTTATATATACTTTTAATCAGATGTCTTGAATCAGGAAATGTGATAGATATCTACAACCAGAAGTATTTATTATCTCGCTGTCAGTAGACTCTCATTGAGCACAAGGTTAAAACTTCAGAAGCCACCATGTAATTTATATATTCAGAAAGCACGATATAATTGTATGATATTTAGTATCTCCTGCAATGCTGCACCTTTATACAACTGTACTCTGAGATGAAATCAAGTAGAATTAGGGTGGAGCAGAAAGAAATCAAAACATTTGGGGAACAGAAGTGATTAATCAGACACGGATGTAAAAAAAGCAAAATGCCCAGGTTGTAATGACACAAGCTAGAAGTGATTGAGGAGGAGTTTTAGAAAACGGGGACTACAGAAGCTGACATGAAAAAGACAGAAAAGACAGGTCCCGGGGCCTCCCGGGTGGCGCAGCGGTTGAGCGCTGGGTTTTGAAGCTGCCCGCAGCCTCTGCAGCGCCGGTTCAATACCCGGCTGCTCCCCAGCCACTGGAGGAGGGTTCCACATGGCAAGCAGACCTCTCCTGCCACCCGCTGCTCCCCTCAGCAGTGTACTTCAGTCCTTCTGCCTGCTCTGCTCCCTGCTCTGGCTCTGGTGAATTCTCTCACCCTCCTGTGCTTCTGACTGTACCCAGTGCTTGTATAAATAAATAAATAAATATTAAAAAAAAAAAAAAAAGAAAGACAGGTCCCTGCAGAGACTCCTGGAGTGTTGTACTATGGGCTATATAAGGAGGACTTGCAAAGAGGAAGAGAAGGGTGTTTTGGAGTGAGTCCTGAGGAAGACATGGGGTGCAGGACTGGAGGAGTAAGAGTACAGATGCCAAACACTATACACAATCACACATTCCCTACCTACTGACCCCTATCACCCCATACTGGGTGCTAAGTCCTCTGTACCAATCTAAATTCCCCCAACTCTCGAAGTCTCCATCCCTGACTCAGGCCAAGGGAGGGCAGCTGGGCACACACTTCATTGCTCCAGTCAGACAGTAACAGCAGCAGAAAGGCCACAGATTCACGCAGCTGGGGAGGACTCACTCTCTTCCCAGGGAGTGTGAGTCATTATTCTTTTTCTTTTTTAAAGATTTATTTATTTTTTTTATACAAGCACGGGTACAGTCAGAAGCACAGGAGGGTGAGAGAATTCACCAGAGCCAGAGCAGGGAACAGAACAGGCAGACTGATGAAGCACATTGCTGAGGGGAGCAGCGGGCAGCAGGAGAGGTCTGTGCGCCATGTGAGACCCTTGCTGGCGGCTGGGGATCGAACCAGTGCTGCAGAGGCTGCGGGCAGCTTCGCAGCCCAGCGCTCAACCGCTGCACCACTAGGGAGGCCCATGAGTCATTTTCTTGAGTGATAATACTTTGTGGTTCTCATTCTTGATACTAGATTATGGTGGTAACTCCCAGCTGCCTAGTTCATCCCAACCTAAAGTTTGGCTGTTCATTAAGATGCAAATCCCATTTTCATTCTACCCTGAATGAAATCTAAGGTCCAGGATCTAAGATCTGGCTTCATTGTTTTTATTAAGGTATAATTGACATGCTGTGAAATTCAATCCTTTTACTGTATGGCTCTGTGGATTTTGACAAATATATATATATATATATTTATGACAAAAAATATTTGACTATATATATTTATTTATGATATATATGACAAATACATATATATGTAAGACTATATATATATATAGTCTTATAACCACCAGTGCAATCAAGATATAAAGCAATCCATGACCTCAAAATTTTCTCCTGGAGCCCTGCGATTGTCAATCCACCATCCCAACCCTACTCCTCTTTTCCAATACCTCAGTCTTCCCTTTTCTAGAATGTCATACACAACGACTCATACAGTCATTTTCTGAGTCTGGTTTCATTCACTAGCCGAGTATTTTTGAATTCAACGCTGTGTTTTTTAGAAGGATGGGAAGAAAAAAATTTGAAGGAATTGGGCATTAGCTGAGTCCTCAGATTGGTCCAAAAGGGTCCAGAAAAAGAAAAGTTGAAACCCCGAAGAAACAATCTGCCACCTTTGCAACTGGGGTTCACATACATACATGATAAAAGACAGTAGTTGTCCAAGAGCAACTCAGGGTAATTCAAAGAACATGAACTTTGGTCAGAAGACATGCACTTCAGTCTGCTGTGTGATCCTGAGTAAGTCACTTAGCCTCTCTGAGTTCACCGTTTCCTCTTCTGTCTAATGAGACCAATCATAATACTATGTTTCCTTAGCCAGAGTGATGAACTCATGCACAGACCTTCCAGGTGACTTCTGCTAAGGTTATCAGGAAAGATACTGCCTCTTGTCATTGTCATTCTGCGAGTTCCTAAATTATTAAAAGTTGAATTTAAGACTGGAGCTGTTAACAACCAATTTCTGCCATCCCATGGGAAGAATTTATTTGAGAAGATAGCCAACCAGAAGACAGAAGCCTGGAGGGACAAAGACAGAGAAACATGACATCATATGAGCACCCATATCCACCTCTCTTCCATCTATCCCTGGACTCTGGAAAATGAACCAACACAATCCCTTTATTTGCTTAATAAAAATAAAACAAGAGCAACCTATTGCTCAGCAGTGCTGGACAGATCAGAAAGTAACACTTATGACGGGACACAGACATAAAGGGTTAAAAATCCACCTACTTCAGACTCTAAAAACACAATTCCCGTCCCTGCACCTTCAAGAGCAACCACATCTTCATTTTCAATGACTTGAAGGCCAAAGGCAAAACACTCCTCATGCCACTTGGGACAACCAAATAGCTTCTCAGCACATCAGAATCTCCTAGAGACTCATGCCACCTCTTCCAAGATGCTCAAACACATTTCAACTAACCCTGAGACCAAAGTACAAGGCTGGGCTCCATGGTTATATAAGGGTTAATAAGATATAGTCTCTATCATAAAGACAATTCAAAGGAAAGAGAAAATACATCTGGTTGGGAACATCAGAGGATCCTTGCAGACATGTTAATGGCTGAGAACAAAATTAAACCAAACAAACCCTAGAAATCTGCTGGAAGAATTGAGGCTACCAGAGGGGGAGGGGAAAGAGTGGGGGACTCAGTGGTCTCTGGTAGAGGACTATGGGTGCCTTGGTGGTGGTGTGGTGTGGTGACATATATCTGAGGAGGTGTGAACCTGTACCTCTGAGTCATATATAGGATTGTAAACCAATGGCACCTCAATAAAAAAATATATAATAAAAAGAGAATGGCTGCCATTTCAAACAGTGGAAGAAACCAGGAAGAGCAGTTAGAGAAGGCAAGACAGAATCAAAGTTTTTTCCTAGAAGAAGGAAAAACTCAGCTCATTTAGAAAACAGCAAATAAGCCCTTTGACTGAGGTGTAGTTTGCATGCAGGTATTAAATAAATTAAGTCAGAAAGCCTGAGTAAATACTATAGAAGACTAGTTGCTAGGCAAGAAGTCATTATTTAATTCTAAAGCAAAGAGAAAACACTGGAAGATTTGAGCAGGAAAATAACATAATTAAAACGGTGTTAATTAATGATTCTAATTAACATAATTAAAACTATAAATCTGGTAATAGTGTGTAGGCTGAACCTGGAGATGAGAGAGATTGGCAGCAGGGAGGCTAGTTAGAGGCAACTGCGAAAAGTTACAGGCACTTGTGCCAGGCCCACAGGAAGGAGGTTATTGGTGCCAGAGGCGGCGAGGGAACAACAGACAGGATTTGCAAGGGGGGGTTGACGACAAAGGGGGTAGGACAAAAGAATGGGTGCAAGCCAGGGAGACCAGAAGAATGGAGGTGTTGTCATCATTAGGAAGAGAATATAAATTCAGTCCTAGAATTGTTGAACTTGAGGTGGTGGGTGATGGCCAGGTTGGGATGTACAGGAAGCATTTGGAAATGCAAACACTGAGCAGATGGGATAAGTTCAGGGACCCAGAGGGAAGCCAGGAAGAGCTGTGGGGCAGATGGGCTCTCCAAGCTGAGCATGGACAATCTTCTAGAGAGGTGGTGGGAGGAACCAACCGAGGTGCTGGTGGAACTAGTCGTTTTTTACACTGTCTTTCTTCTGGCTCCGGGGGATCCACACGAGCCATATGTTGGGGGACATCTCTATATCAGGGACAAGATGAGATACACCAGAAAAGAGGCAGAAGAGAAGCCCAGAGAGAAAGGTCAGAGGAGAACCAGCATGACCCCAGCAGGTTGCTAAGAGGTGGCACCCCTGCTTTGGACTTCAGGCTCCAGCCATGTGGATGGACAGAGGACTCCCCACCCTGCCACCCTCTGCTGGTGTAAAGGGTAGACAGGGACGGAAGCACAATCAGAGGAAGAGCATGGAGTATTCCAGGACCGCAGCCCTTGACTCTGCCAGACTCCAGGAGGAGGAATGAGTGTGAGGAGTGTTTGGGAGTCCTGATTTGTCTGAAAGATGAGAGAAAGCTCAAGCAAGCAGGCAGCCTGTAAGCAAGCCAAGACGTGGGCCAGGGGTAATTCATGCTCACTTGTTCACCCACCTCCCATCAGGATTTCATTTTAAAGACAGCTGTGTAGGAGGAACACTTGGTCTCAAGTTGGCAAGGCTGGCATAGCCCACTCCCTTTGCGGAACCATCCAGCCCACTGTGCTGTGGGAGAGACACTGGTCATCAGTTTGGCCTTGACAGAGCACAGGAGAGGTACATATGCTCTAGAAATGACTGTGTAACATGAGTGAGAACTGCCCCACAGGTAACCACAACACATGGTAGAAAATAAGAGCATCCTTCAGGATGATGGAGATGCAGAGATTGTCAGAGATGTCAGCCAAGGGAAGAGAATTCTGCGAAGACTTTCTGGAGGAGGTGGCATCTCTATCTGATCTGCCTTACAGATTGATTTGTCTGTAAGGAGCTGGCCCTGAAAACCACCCCTAAGCAGTCCCCAACCTGTCCCCAGCAGCTCTCTGCTGCCAGAGAGTTCTCCTTGGTTTGAAAGCACCTAAGCTGCCACTATTTTCTACATGCCTATTTCCTTCACCTCAAAATTTTCATTAACAGCCTCCACAATGTTGCCCCACACCCATGGGAATTGCTGTCTGAGAAATATCATTTTCATGCTTCATGAATGTAAAAATTTATTTTCAAAATATTTTATAAATGATAGCTCTCTGTCTCCCATGATCTGTTGGGCAGACACACAAAGGTGATATCTCTTTTTTAATGGTAATAATTTCTCAAGAGAAGTGTCACTTAAGAGAAGAGAAACTGGTAGTGACTAAAGCTCGTGATGGTTAAAAATGGGGTATATGGCAAGTGCCCCCCAAAGGGTCCTCAGCAACAGAACTGTCCCTCCAGGGCTGTTTTCCTGACCCCTGCTAAGAGGACATGTGCTTGAGTTGGGGATGCGGTTCCTGAAGCCTTCCATCCACTTTCTCTCTACCTGCTCATCTCCCATAAGCCAGTGTAAAAGGGGGTGCATTGTGCCCTCCACTGCCCTACCTGCCTGAATTAGCTAGCGAGGGACTATTAGCATCAGTCCTTCACGTCCCCAGGACAAGGGTTCTGAACCATTGCAAAGATGTCAAAGGAAGGAACACAAACTCCTGAGGGTCAGATTCCACCTTTAAACCATAGTAGAGAGAGAGGGGTCTCTGGTGGGGCAGGGGAAAGGAGAGAGGGAGGACATGGGAAGAATTGAGAGTCCACAGAAAAATCTAACTTAGAAAACCCAGCACAGGGCCTCCTTGGTGGCGCAAGGGGTTAAGACACAACCTGTGGGGCTGTCCGCAGCCACTGCAGCACGAGTTTGATCCCCAGCCAGGGAGCTACCCACATGGTGCAGCAGACATCTCCTGTCTCACCCGCTGCTCCCCTCAGAGCATATTTCGGCCAATCCACCTGTTCTGTTCCTCACTCTGTCTCTGGTGAATCCTCTCATCCCCCACACCTCTGGCCTGTACCCCAGTTCTTGTATGCATGCATAAATAAATCTTTAAAAAAAAAGAAAAAGAAAAAGAAAGAAAGAAAGAAAACTCAGCACAGCCTAACAGCTAAGAGCTGGTGCTCTAGAGTCACGCCTTCCAGGGTCAAACCCCACCCCACCACTATTAGCATCTGTCTTCAGCCACATTGCTCAGCCCTCCTAACCTAAAGGCTAACCATCCCCCATCATGCAGCTGTTACACGAAAAAGATAACATTTGAAAATCACTTAGCATAGGGTCTCATAAGGGGTGGTTATTATTTTCTCATATACTGAAAATACCATGAGCTGGTGAAGAGACATGGGCTTGAGTTGGACAAATGGGTTTTCAGCCCCCCTTTGTAAAGCAAGGGGCTTATAATTAAGGTTTCTTCCAGATCAGTTACTCTGGAAGTCTGTGACTAAGAAGTAAAGACTAAAATGTCGTGTGGGCATTACAGTGTAATATAAAATGACACCCAACAGCACATTCATCACTATCAAAGGAAGTTACGTGCACTACAGGACGGTGTGAAGAAGAAGTGAGTGCATTTGTGTGTGGGCGTGTTGGGGGGCTGAGTATGGGTGGGAGAGGGAGTGGTTAACCACAGATGTCGCAGCTTATATTGTTATTCTCTGGTGTGCTAGACCCACCTCCAGGGAGGTTTCTGGCCATGTATGGGTAAGCAATTAAAGTCTTATTTTTAAAAACTTCCTCTAAAATCAAGAGGGGGAGATTTCTCCTTATTCCAGCCTTGATTCTATGCCCTTTAAAATCAAAACCCAAAATACCTTTCATTTATATAGAATCACGTCTCGCCATCATCCTCTTACTCCCTGGATAGGTTACAAAAGGCTTTCAGAAGGGATGTGAAGTCACACTTTAAAAAATAGACTTAAACAGAGAGTGAGGCATGGTGTTTACATAATACACCACCTCCCTCAATCTAGTTTAAACCAGTTACAGCTTTAGTGTCCATGGTGTCCTTCCTGGCATCCCAGAGTTGTGGGATAGTGGGCAAATGCATACTTCAAAGTGGAGGCGAGAAGCAGAGACCACTGCAAATGCAAGAAACCAGGATCATCAGAGTCCAAATGCCAGCCAGTACATCTGGGCGAATGACAGCTGTTACACAAAAACTTGGTGGAATCCTCTAAGCTATTGGGAATGCAGCTCCCCCCTCCCCTAGTCCCAAATCCAAATCCTCTTAGCCTTTAAGTTCAAATGCCCCTTTTCTGGGGCCTCCACTGATAACACTGCTGATCTCTCCTCTTCAGGGTAGCCACTGACATTTACTGTGGGACACTCATTTGACACACATTGTTTGCAATACATATCTCCTTCCCCTTCTCACGAGAGGACTTCTCAAAGGTTCGACCATATCTCCCATCTCATCTCACACTGTGGCTCACACTGAATAAATACTGTGGCCTACATAGAGAAGTGTATACATACTTAGTGTACACTTAATGTTCTTCTCAGGAGAAATGGCATCAATGGCTTAATAAAGATTAACTATGCTCAGTTTTATAAAATTAATTTTACCATGGTCAGATAAGGGACTGTTCTATGACATGCATCCATATATCTTCACCTAGCAAACTTGCTCAGGGAATGGCAGGTGTCTTAATAAGATCTTCAAGGCCAACTGCTAAACTTAATAGAGTTTGATCATATGAAGTCTTTACATATATTCTTGTTCCTGTTTCCCATGAGGAAAGTGTTTAACAGTTTAAGAGATGCATCTGAGGTCACCTAGCCTATAAACAGCTAAGCCAGTGCTGGAATCTAGTTTCAATCCCCTTTCTACTACCTTCCAGTCTACTTACAAGGCCCATTATATCACCTGGGAAAAAGGGAGGACTAAAGCACAATCAATAGTTTCAGAAGCCAGAAGTCCCCAAGACATATCTGATTCCTTAAATCAGCAATCTTTTGTGTTTGAAAAATATATCCTGAGAATCAAAACAATGCGGTGAAGAGCCCAGCATACAGACGAGAGTCTGAAGCCAGGCAGTGATAACTGTAGATTCTAGTTTGCTTAAGCTGCTCAAAAACAAAACTAAAAAGCAGGATCTCCTAAAAGAATGTAAGAACAGGCCATGTCATCACAGCATGAAGAAATTAAAAGAACATGTGCTGGAATGTTAAATGCAAAACCAGTGAGCTATCCCGAGTAGCAGAAAACACAGCGGGGAGAGGGAATGTGAATCACCACCATCAACAGGGCAAACTGATTAGGAGAAAGGACAGGGCCTTCCCCATGAAAAGCTCCAAGAAAAGAGCACTTAACCCAGAACCCAAAGCCCAGAAGCACATCTGTGTCGGAAATTAACACTTAAACCTCAGACGCTGGAAGATTCCTGAGGCTTATTGAGGGCACCCTCTCCTGACTACCTTGGAAACACATGGGAACAGGGTTCTGGGCTCTCGGGGGCCTCTCCTCCCCCACTACATATTTTAACAGGAAGGATTCTCAACATTTTCTACCAAGAATCTCTAGGGCGGTGACCACGTGTAAACCATGTGGCCTGAAAGTGCTGAGAGGGCAGAGGTCGCCCCAGACTCTTTTTACTTCCCACCTTCAGGAAACAGAATAGATGCTATTAACTTATGTTCTAACCTACCACAATGCATTCCTGGCTTTCTAAGAGGAGAGTCACCAGGTGCCTTTGAGGTGCCTTTGTTACCCACATACGCGAGATTAGAACTTCAACTGGAAACAGGCAAAATCTCTCATAGTGAATCCCACCTGGTCAGCACACTCAGAATCAGAGACAGGCCCGGAGGTATAAGGATGGTGTCCTATCTGCTTTCTTTCTTTTTGTTTCCCAAGGGGGACCCAATGAGACCATCACCCCAAGCTCAGCACCCACTTCTGCCTCCATTTAAGTTATAGTGGTTCCCAAAGTGAGGCCAGAGACCTCTTCAGCCAATGTGTAAGGTGGAAATTATTTTCATAGTAATGCAAACATATTTCTTTTTTCTTCAGTCTCTTTCACTAATATACTCTCAGGAGTGTGCAATGGAGTTTCCAAGGTTTACAAGATGTGTGATAGAGCAACAGACAGGATGCAGATGCAGGTAGAAGAAACCAGCTGTCTTCTATTTGGCCAGACGCTAAAGAGATTTGCAAAAATGTAAACAATTCTAAGATTTTTGCTTTGGAAAAATGTAGTCGTATTTCATAAAACTATGTTAACATGTTAATGGTTATATTTTTAATTTTTACAAATATCAACTATGGGCCTCCCTGGTGGCACAGGGTTTATTTTTTTAATGATTTATTTATTTATGCATACAACAGCTGGGGTACAGGCCAGAGATGTGAGGGGTGAGAGGATTCACCAGAGACAGAGTGGGGAACAGAACAGGCAGACCAACTGAAATACACTGCTGAGGGGAGCAGTGGGCAAGACAGGAGAGGTCTGCCTGACCATATGGGTTGCTCCTTGGCCAGCCAGGGATTAAACTCGTGCTGCAGAGACTGTGGATTGCTTCATAGTGCAGTGCTTAACCCCTTGTGCCACCAGGGAGGCCCCTGGCAGAGGGTTTAAAGTCAGCACTATCAAGCTATGGGCAGCCACTGCAGCAAGAGTTTGATCTCTGGCCAGGGAGCTAACCCACATGGTACAGCAGACCTCTCCTGTCTGACCTGCTGCTCCCCTCAGCAGTGTATTTCAGTAAATCTGCCTGTTCTGCTCCCTACTCTGCCTCAGGTGAATCTTCTCACCTCCTGTACCTCTGGCCTGTGCCCCAGTTCTTATATGCATAAATAAAAATAAATCTTTAAAAAGAGAAAAAGAAATAAAAATATCAACTTTAATGCAGCAAATATTGACAGATCGAGCCCATATAAACAAAAAAACTATGGAGTCGTCAATAATTTAAAAATATTTAGGGCCTCCCCGGTGGCGCAGCGGTTGAGCGCTTGGTTGCGAAGCTGCCCGCAGCCTCTGCAGCGCCAGTTCGATCCCCGGCTGCTCCCCAGCCACGGGAGGAGGGTCCCGCATGGCGCGCAGACCTCTCCTGCCGCCCGCTGCTCCCCTCAGCGGTGTACTTCGGTCCTTCTGCCTGCTCTGCTCCCTGCTCTGGCTCTGGTGAATTCTCTCACCCTCCCGCGGTTCTGACTGTACCCAGTGCTTGTATAAATAAATAAATAAATCTTTAAAAAAATAATAAAATAAAAAAATAAAAATATTTAAATGTAAAGCATTTAAGTTTTGTTCTCCATACCCAAAATTTTGAGAACAATTCATTCTTTTTTTTTAGCTTTTTTTAATATTTTATATAATTCTTACATCATTTTTTATATTTGCACAATCCACATCTATGCATTTTCATTATGAAGAACCATTCATTTTTTTTAATTTTTTTATTTAAATTTTATTTTTCATATTCCCCATACAATTACAACCCCCTTATTTTGACCCCAACCCTCCTTTCCCCGCCCCCCACACCCCCATAAAGTGTCTCTGGTTCATAGCTGTTTGTTGATTTTGATATTTTCTTTCTTATAGTTATTCTTTTTCCTGGTCCCTTATTTAAGTTTTCTAGATTCCTGCTATGAGTGAGACCATCCGGTATTTTTCTTTTTCTTTCTGGCTTATTTCGCTGAGCATGATCCCTTCCAGCTCCATCCATGTTGCTGCAAATTGCATGTGTTTATCTTTTTTGAATGCTGAGTAATATTCCATGGTGTACATGTACCACATCTTCTTGATCCAGTCATCTATTTTTGGGTATTTGGGTTTTTTCCAAAGCTTAGCTATTGTAAATAGTGCTGCTATAAACATAGGGGTGCAGGTGCTCTTTGGAATTGATGTTTCTGTGTCCTTTGGGTAAATACCTAAGAGCGGAATTGCTGGATCATATGGAAGCTCTATGTTTAGTAGGTCAAGAAATCTCCACACAGCTCTCCATAGTGGTTGGACCAGTTTGCACTCCCACCAACAGCGCAGGAGAGCTCCTTTTTCTCCACAACCTCACCAACATTTGTTGTTGCTAGTTTTTTTAATATGTGCCATTCTCACTGGTGTAAGATGGTATCTCATGGTAGTTTTGATTTGCATTTCCCTGATTAGAAGTGATGTTGAACATTTTTTCATATGCCTATTGGCCATTTGCATTTCCTCTTCAGAGAAGTTTCTTTTTAGCTCTTCTGCCCTTTTTTGACTGGATTATTTTCTTTGTTTTTGTTGAGTCTCATCAGCTCTTTGTAGATTTTTGTGATCAGTCCTTTATCATTAGTGTTGTGTGCAAAAATGGAGAACCATTCATTCTTAACAAAATAAAATGCTGGGCCTCCTGGTGATGCAGCGGGTTGAGCGCCAATCTGTGAAGCTGTCTGCAGCTTCGACAATGCGGATTCGATCCCGGCCAGCCAGTGAGAATCCCACATGGTGCTGCAGACTTCTCCTGTCTCGCCAGCTGCTCCCCTCAGCAGTGTATTTCACTCAGTCTGCCTGTTCTGTTCCCCACTCTGTCTCTGGTGAATCCTCTCACCCTCCCGCGCCTTTGGCATGTACCCCAGCTCTTGTATAAAAATCAATAAATCCTTTTAAAAAAATGCTTATGTCCCATCTGGGTCTCCTAAAAACTAAATGTGAACAACCCTACTACTTTCTGTCCATAAGACCTTACCCATCCTTCAGGGTCTAGCTCAAGCCCACCTCCTCTACCAGACCTTCCTGATGACCTGGCCCTCTGAAACTCTACGCTCTGAAACTCTCCCCTCACAACGAGTTTTTCTGTGCCACCTAACATTTCATCATACACTGCCCTGCTGCGACATCCACTGCATTACTATATCGAGTTATGTAACTCTGTTGTTATTAAACTTTCCCTGCCGGCGTGTCTTGCCTCCACCTGGCAATGTGAACTGTGAAGATGGGCCCAAATCCCCACTCAGCCTCAAAACTAGCAGGCTGACCTCAGGCAAGTTTCAAGGCCTCAGTTTCCTCATTTCTAAAAGGCAGAGTAGGCGACCTCCTGTAACCACAATGACGTGCTTTTCCAACACCACCTAACTTGGGACATTTCTAAGAACAAACTGCTGCAACTACCTTGAACACCAATAAGGCAAAGCGGCAGATCCAACTTCCTCCCCATTGTACTGCCAGGACTGACAGAAATGACCTTCACTATCAATAGAGGAGTGGATTAATGGTGCATGAATCAATACAGAGTTTGGGTCTCACCAGGGAGATATTTAGAAATGAGTGTGGCCAAGTGCAAGGGTTACTGACTTTTAGTGAGAAGGAATTATTAGCATTTAGTGGGCAGAGACATACCTAAGACTCCACCCACCCAAATGCCACAAATTTCTACCTCCGACATGAACTTGATCATTTCAGCATCCCTGTGCCTTGTATTGTACCTCTCAGGGTCATAAGTTTGTCACTCATTCACAGAAGAGGGTCCCCAGTGTTTCTTTCAAAGCTGTCCCTTGGCAGGAGGCAGGGGAGGGGTGTTCCGGGAGTATCCTCCAGTCCCTAGAAGGAATGTCAACTCCCCAGAGGTAGAGAGCTCTCTTAACAACCAACAGATGGAAATGATAATGCTTCCACTTGACTTTATCTCAACTCTGTACAGGGGCAGGAAGGTGGCTGCTGCAGGACTTGGGGTTTGTCTCCTTCGCCTCAAACATTATCTTCTTACCCCTTAAGCCCCTCTCCCTCCCTTGCTCTCGCTCTGGCAGGCAGCCCACAGCCATCAGAATGAGGCAGGAAGCAGCCAAGGAATGCTATTTCAGTGTGAATTCGGATTCCACTGCCTTGGACTGTGATTCCTAGGAAGGGCCTTCAGCAAACAAGCCCTGTGTGAACTCAAGACAGGCAATCTGAGTATTTTAATTGTTTTCTAAGGAGTCACAATTTTGTTTGAGGTAGACTGCAAAGGAGGGAGAAAAAATTGCTTCAAAGCCAGATCCACATGCTATGTGAATTTAATCTCTCCCAAGCCATATCCACATGCTATATATTAGGCACATGTTTTATAGGTACCATACCTGGAAATATTGGTTAGATATAACCCTGATGCTGTCTTTAAAATGTGACCCACCATCAGGTCATCCATCCATCCATCCTCTCAGTAAATATTTCCCAAGAGTTCACTCCCATCATTGCTTTCCCAAGAGTGAGGGTAAACTGGGAGAAATGAAACTGGCAGATGCCCAGCCAGTCTTCCCCTGCTCCACAGGACACCCTGAGCATTTGGACAATTGGAATGTTAGCATTCAAGCCTCCACTGATATCCTCTTTAAGAAAGAAACTTGAGGGCCTCCCTGGTGGTGCAAGGGGTTAAGCACAGCACTGTGAAGCTATCCACAGCCTTTGCAGCACGAGTTCAATCCCCAGCCCCAGCCAGCCAGGGAATAACCCACATGGCACAGCAGACCTCTCCTACCTCACTCACTGCTCCCCTCAGCAGTGTATTTCAGTAGATCTGCCTGTTCTGCTCCCCACTCTGTCTTTGGTGAATCCTCTTACCCCCACACCTCTGGCCTGTACTCTGGTTCTTGCATGCACAAATAAAGCTTTAAAAAGAAAGAAACTTGAAAATAAGCAATAAAATTTGCCCTCTGAGAATAAAACTGTAAACTCAACACATTAATGAATGAGTACAAAAAAATAAGCAAGATCAATCAAATAGACTAACTCTCAATCAGAGCAGACACATTAACATGATCACCAAACAGATGGAGGCTGAGGTAGGACTGGAGGAGGTGAGGGGAGAGAAATCAGCAAAGAAACCCAAGGGAGAAACCCAAAGAAGAGGAAAAGTCCCCAAAATATACAATGGCACGCTCAGCCCACACTGCCCACAGGGGACAGACCCTGGGATGATGGATGCTCAGGCCTTTGCCACGGTTACTAATAAACCATCTTTCCAAACTTTAGTCTGTGAAATATAGCCTCAAGAGATGCTCCACAAGTTTTAATAAATTTGGGCAACACCAAATAGAACTCTGTAGAAGAATTATAATCCACACTAGTATATTAAATGCTCTGATAAGCTCTGAAGTAAAGAAACTTAGTTAACATTTAATACAATATTTCCCAGACTCATTAAACCATAGAACCCTTTCTCTTTTTAAAAGATTTGTTTATTTTTTTTATACAAGAGCTGGGGTACAGGTGAGAGGCACAAGAGTGTGAGAGGATTCACCAGAGACAGAGTGGGGCGCAGAACAGGCAGACGACTGAAATACACTGCTGAGGGGAGCAGCGGGTGTGACAGGAGAGTTCTGCCATGCCATGTGGGAATCTCCCTGGCTGGCCGAGAATTGAACCTGCGCTGCAGAGGCTGCGGACAGCTTCGCAGCACAGTGCTCAACCCACTGCGCCACCAGGGAGGCCCCATACAACACTTTCTTGATGGAAGAACCATTAGGAGCCCTCCAAACCAGAGTTTCTTAGAACCCCAAAGTAAACTAGGGAATCACCAACCTCATTTTCCTTTCTCGGATTCCAACACTAGGGCTAGGCTTTCTGCTGAGCCTGCCTCCAGATCGAGAGCAGGATGGCCAAGTGACCCGAGAATCCCTGCTGGCACAACACCCACTTCTCCTTATAACGTGATGAACCGGCATCTTGACTTCAGGCATCAACTGCAAACTTGTTATTAGCTCTCTTCAAATGGCTGGAGCCTCTCCCTGTTCTAATCTAAGAGGTTCTCATCTTAACCAGTGGCATTTTTCCTCTAGGGGACATTTGATCATGTTTGGAGACACTGTTACTTGTCATAACTGGGAAGGAGGTGCCACTGGCATCTTGTGAGCAGAGACCAGTGATGCTGCTAAACATCCTACATATGGACGGATTCTGAGAGCCCCTTCCTTACTTGTACCTCGGGCCTCCCTCCAGGGAGAACGGCATTGCTGCCACCTCGCAGAGCAGAAACAGTCCTGAAACGCAGACCGCCTGCCCAAAGTCACTCGGCATCTCAGCGGTTGAGCCCTGGCCTGTTGGACTTCAGAGCCTGGGTGTATCACCACATCATGGAACTTCTCACTGGTTTCTAGCTGAATGAGAGCTGTAACATTATGACTGTGTGTGTGCGTGTGTGTGTGTGTGTGTGTGTGCGTGTTTGTGTTCTGTCAGTGTGTGTATGCACGTGCATGCACAGGTGCCAGGGAGTATTGCTCTTTTTTTCTCAGTGTGACCCAGGTCATCTGGTTTATCCCCATTTCTATATTTTGCTATCTCTCCTCACCACATTAACTGACTTTCTCTGGTGACTCAGTTATTTCCTCTTACTCCTATTTTTGGGACAGGATGGGGTCAAATGGTTTGGGACAGGTTTGAGCAATGTTAGCTGAAGGCAAACTGAGATCCATAAAGCCCGTCTTTATTGCTCATCTTCTCCTTTCTGCACCTCTCACCTCAAAGCAACCCTTCTTGGGGAGACACCCAAAGGTCTCTCCTCCCCGGGCTGTGCCCTACATTCTCAGCTGAGTTCTACCTGTCAGAGTCCTGTTTTCAGTTTTTAACCTAGAAAGTGTCTTTTGAAGCTGTAGCCCTTGCCTTTCCTCCCTTCTCTGCCTGTACTCATTGCTTTTTCACCTTCATTACTACCTCTGGCCGCTGGCAGAACTAGAACCCTTGGGAAGGTCATAGCTTTAGCTTTCAAAGGTCAAGTCTACAGCCTTCCTCCTTCACCCTTCCCTCATCCTCTCACCATGCAGAATTTATTTCTAAAAGGGATTTAACTCTTTAGAATATACTAGTCTGTTTCTATGGAGACAGTAGACTAATACTCATAGAAAATTCCAGAAGAAGCCAAATCATTGGGAGAGATGGCAGGAGTCCCTTGCTCCTCAGAAGCTCCACTTCAATGAGGAACAATGAATGGATGAATGCAGAAAAGGAGAGATTTCCTCCAAGAGGAAAAGCCTAAATTGGTCAAAGAGAAAAACCAACCTTGACTTCATGGCCCCAATTTCCTGAGGCTCAGGAAGTCAGGAACAGAATTAAGATTCAATAGCACCTACCAGAAATGCCCAGGACACTGGACACCAGGTGCTAAGGGGGTCAGAAAAGGGCAGATAAGAAGCTTCCTCCACCCAGGAGCTTAAGCATGGCAGAGATACCCCAAGATCCTTGGGGACTGTCAAAGGTAAAAGACAACAAAATGGACACGGCATCTGATGGCGCCCAGCACACAGCTGCATGCAGCCGACGCCCAAGAAATATTTGTTAAGAGAGTGAAGGACTTGTTCAGGTCACAGCTTTGTGTCGCTTGCCTGCGGGAAAGCTCTGTGAAGCCCAGCCTCTGTCTTGCTGGGGAATAATTCCAGCCTGTTTCAGGGAAAACAACCAAACTCAGGGAGGAACCTGCAAAGGCTGGAAGCCCTGAGGGCAAAAGGTGAGCCCCTGGTGGTTGTCACTCAGCCTAAACACCCAAACCACAAGGCTGCCACCTGCTTACACAGACGTGACAGTTATTAATACTCTGGGCCAGTGGCCAAGGCCTCAGGTCTGCCTTGGTTCTGAGGAACACGGAAATTAGACTCCAAGAATGCCGAAGAGATTTCAAGAGGGGCTCAATAGGCTCAAGGCCAGTCCCTTGAGTTAGGGAACATATCTGCTAAATCCAACCCAAGCTCCTTTCCACCTTGCTGTATTCCCCATACACAAAAGACATCACCTTTTTCTAGTCCACAGCAAAATAAGGGCAGAGGGAGAAGGAGAGAAGGTGGGAGGAAGGGACACCATGAGTTTTTCATAAAGCCAAATGCACTTAATTTAAAGAGCCATCTTTTGCTCGAGATCTATCTGTCCAACTCAGTTTTCTGTCTTGAACATTCCAATTTCTTTCACACCTCAGGGCCTTTGCACAGGCAGTTTCCTCTGCCTGAAACACTTCCCAGCCCCCTTTTTCATATACAGCTCCTTCCCTCCCTCTGTGTCGTAGTTCAGCCATCCCATCCTCAGAGTGGCCTTTCCTGAAGTCACCACTGGAAGCCCAGCTTCTTCTCCTTCCCTGGATCTTAGCTTCTGTTTCTCTTCTCACCTCTTTTCACAAAGTCCACTTATCAACTTAATTCATGCTAGTCCCCCACCCAGCCCTAAGTCCCAATTAGAGCAGGAGCCGTGTTATCATACGGCCACCGCTAAGCACAGGGTTTGGGGTATACAGGTCCTGAATGACTGCTTATTCGATCATTAAATTAAAATGCTATTTGTTTATGAAATAAGAAATTTATTTTTCAAGTTTTTAGTTGGTAAAATTAAGTAGCATAACTCTAGTTATGGTGCCCTTTCCTTTTGGGGGCAGGTACCCTCGCCAGTTGGAGAGGAAGCATTTTACTATTTTGTAAACCAGTGTTTACTAGAACAAAAGTTCATTATGTAAATGAACATTGCGTGAGGATCCCTCTGCTCAAACTGGAGACCTACTTCTGCAACAGGTGCTTGTAGGTGGAATGTCTGCAAATCCAGATCTATTTCCAGAGAGACTTACTTTTTTGGAAGTGTTTTATCTTCATTTCCCATTCACCAGCAGTGGACACTGATATCACAGTTTCAGGCTCTTCCACCAAGCTCTTTACTATGTAGGTTTTAATTTTCAACCCACAAACATTCATGTGTTCCTATTTAAGAAATACCAATGGATCCTTTCTTCAAATGAAGAATGATTTCTTTTTTAAAGATTTATTTATTTATTTTTTTTTTTTTTTTTTTTTAATTTTTTATTTTTTTAGGCTTTTTAAGTTTTATTTTTTTTTATTTTTTTTTTTAAATATTAAATTTTATTTTTATATTCCCCCATACAATTGCAAACGCCCCATTCTGACCCCAATCCTTCCCCTCCCGCCCCCACCCCCCAAAAAGTGTCTCTGGTTCATAGTTTTTTTGTTGATTTTGATTTTCACTTTCTTATATTCATTTTCCTGGTCCCTTATTTAAGTTTTCTAGATTCCTGCTATGAGTGAGACCATCCGGTATTTTTCTTTTTCTTTTTGGCTTATTTCGCTGAGCATGATCCCTTCCAGTGCCATCCATGTTGCTGCAAATTGCATGTGTTTATCTTTTTTGAATGCTGAGTAATATTCCATGGTATATATGTACCACATCTTCTTGATCCAGTCATCTATTTTTGGGCATTTGGGTTGTTTCCAAAGCTTAGCTATTGTAAACAGTGCTGCTATAAACATAGGAGTGCAGGTGCTCTTTGGAATTGATGTTTCTGTGTCCTTTGGGTAAATACCTAGGAGTGGAATTGCTGGATCATATGGAAGCTCTATGTTTAGTAGGTCCAGAAATCTCCACACAGCTCTCCATAGTGGTTGGACCAGTTTGCACTCCCACCAACAGTGCACAAGAGTTCCTTTTTCTCCACATCCTCGCCAACATTTGTTGTTGCTAGTTTTTTTAATATGTGCCATTCTCACTGGTGTGAGATGGTATCTCATGGTAGTTTTGATTTGCATTTCCCTGATTACAAGTGATGTTGAACATTTTTTCATATATCTGTTGGCCATTTGCATTTCCTCTTCAGAGAAGTTTCTTTTTAGCTCTTCTGCCCATTTTTTGACTGGATTATTTTCTTTGTTGTTGCTGAGTCTCATCAGCTCTTTGCAGATTTTTGTGATCAGTCCTTTATCATTACTGTTGGGTGCAAAAATGTTCTCCCAGTTGGTGGGGTTTCTCTTTGTTTTTGTTATTGTCTCTTTTGCTGTGCAGAAGCTCTTTAATTTGATGTAGTCCCAGCTGTTTATCTTTCTCTTCACTATCACTGCTTTGGGTGATGTGTCTGTAAAGATGTCTTTGATGTGCAAATCCCGTAGTGTTTCGCCTATATTTCCTTCTATGTATTTTATGGTTTCAGGTCTTATGTCTAGTTCTTTAATCCATTTTGAGTTGATTTTTGTGTATGGTGTGAGGTAGTGGTCAAGCTTCATTCTTTTGCATGTAGCGACCCAGTTTTCCAGCACCATTTATTGAACAAACTTTCTTTGCTCCAATGCATAGTCTTTGCTCCTTTGTCAAAGATTAGTTGACCATAAATCTGTGGGTTTATTTCTGGATTTTCTATTCGATTCCATTGGTCTGTATGTCTGTTCTTGTTCCAATACCATGCAGTTTTGATGATTATGGCTTTGTAGTATAGTTTGAAGTCTGGGAGTGTGATGCCTCCATTTCCTTCTTTTTTTTTCAGTAGAGCTTTGGCTATTCGGGGTTTTTGGTGATTCCATATGAATTTCATCAATAATTGTTCTATTTCTTTGAAGAATGCCATTGAGATTTTGATTGGAATAGCATTGAATCTGTATATTGCTTTTGGTAGGATGGCCATTTTAATAATGTTTATTCTTCCAATCCATGAGCAGGGGATGTCTTTCCATTTCTTTGTGTCTTCTTCTATTTCTTTTAACAGTGTTTTATAGTTTTCTTTGTATAGGTCCTTTACCTCTTTTGTTAGATTTATTCCCAAATATTTGATTTTTTTTGTTTCGATAATAAAAGGGGTGGTTTTTTTGATTTCTTCTTCTTCAGATTTATTGTTTGTGTATAGGAAGGCCACTGACTTTTGCGTGTTGATTTTGTATCCTGCCACTTTACTGAATTGATTGATGAGTTGAATTAGTTTTTCTGTGGAGATTTTGGGGTTCTCTATGTATATTATCATATCATCTGCAAATAGTGATAGTTTGACTTCTTCTTTTCCTATTTGGATTCCTTGGATGTCTTTCTCTTGTCTTATTGCTCTGGCTAGGACTTCCAGTATTATATTGAAAAGCAGTGGTGAGAGTGGACATCCTTGTCTTGTTCCAGATCTTAATGGAATTGCTTTCAGCTTTTCACCATTGAGAATGATACTGGCTGTTGGCTTGTCATAGATGGCCTTTATGATGTTGAGGTATGTTCCTTGTATCCCCAGAATTTCAAGGGCTTTTATCATGAATGGGTGTTGCACTTTGTCGAAAGCTTTCTCAGCATCTATTGATATTATCATATGGTTTTTATATTTCTTTTTGTTGATGTGTTGGATAACGTTGATTGATTTTCGGATGTTAAACCATCCTTGTGCCCCTGGAATGAATCCAACTTGGTCGTGGTGAATTATCTTATGGATACATTGTTGGATTCTGATAGCTAAAATTTTATTGAGGATTTTTGCATCAGTGTTCATTAGGGAGATTGGCCTATAGTTTTCCTTTTTTGTGTTGTCCTTATTCGGTTTTGGTATTAGTGTAATATTGGCTTCATAGAACGTGTTTGGTATTGTCCCTTCCTTCTCAATTTTTTGGAAGAGTTTGTGAAGGATAGGCACTAATTCGTCTCTGAATGTTTGGTAGAATTCATTTGTAAATCCATCAGGTCCTGGGCTTTTGTTTTTGGGGAGGTTTTTAATTACCATTTCAATTTCGCTGCTTGTAATTGGTCTGTTTAGGTGTTCTATTTCTTCTTTATCTAGCTTTGGGTGATTGTAGAGTTGTAGGAATTTGTCCATCTCCTCTAGATTGTTGAACTTGTTTCCATATAACTGTTCATAGTAGTTACTGATTATTCTTTTGATTTCTGCTGTGTCCGTTGTGATTTCTCCTCTTTCATTTATGATTCTGTGTATTTGTGCTTTCTCCCTTTTTTCCTTTGTGAGCCTGGCTAGGGGTTTGTCTATTTTATTTATTTTTTCAAAGAACCAGCTCTTGGTTTCATTGATCTTTTGGATTGTTTTTTTAGTTTCAATTTCATTTATTTCTGCTTTGGTTTTTATTATTTCTTTTCTTCTACTGGTTCTGGGTTTTTTTGTTGTTCTTTTTCTAGATCTTTGAGCTTCGAGATTAGGTTGTTTCTTTGAGTTCTTTCTTGTTTTTTGATGTGAGCTTCTATTGCTATATATTTTCCTCTTATTACTGCTTTTGCTGCATCCCATACATTTAGGATATTGGTGTCCTCCTTGTCATTCAATTCAAAGAATTTTTTAATTTCTTCTTTGATCTCCTCGTTAGTCCAGTGGTCTTCCAGTAGTGTGGCTTTTAATCTCCATGAGGTAGGATAGTTCCTTGCCTTCTTTTTATGATTTATTTCTAGTTTGATGCCTTCGTGGTCAGAAAAGATGGTTGGTATGATTTCAATCTTGGTGTATCTGTTGATGTTTGTCTTGTGCCCCAGTATGTGATCGATCCTGGAGAATGATCCGTGTGCGCTTGAGAAAAATGTGTACTCCGTTTTTTTTGGGTTTAGTGTTCTATAGATGTCTGTTAAGCCCAAATGCTCTAGGTCCTTATTTAGAGCTTTAGTTTCTTTACTTATTTTTTGTCTTGTTGATCTATCCATTGTTGATAGTGGTGTGTTGAAGTCTCCCACTACGTATGTGTTTTCTCTGATGTCTGTTTTCAGAGAGGACAACAGTTGTCTGATATATTTTGGTGCTCTTTCGTTTGGTGAGTATATGTTAATGAGTGTTATTTCTTCTTGAAGTATTGTCCCCTTAATCATAATGTAGTGACCATTGGGGTCTCTTTTTATTTTTTTGAGTTTGAAGTCTGTTTTATCTGATATAAGTATAGCTGTTCCTGCTTTCTTTTTTGGCCCATTTGCTTGTAGGATTGTTTTCCATCCTTTGACTTTGAGCCTATTTTTATCTTTTGTAGCTAAATGTGTTTCCTGGAGACAGCAAAAGGTTGGGTTTTGTTTCTTAATCCAGGCTGCAACTCTGTGTCTTTTTATTGAAGAGTTTAGTCCATTTACATTTAGAGTTAATATTGATATGTTAGCATCTGTATTTGCCATTATGTTTGTCTTTCCTTTGATTTTATTTATTTATTCTTTTAATAACTTTTTTTTTTTTTTGGTCTTCTTTCGTTGTTATTCGTCCCTCTGAGGTTCTGGCTTTAGGATTCCTTGTAGTATTTTTTGGAGTGGGGGTTTAGTCGCAATGAAATTCCGGAGTTTCTCTTTGTCTGGGAAGGTCCATATTCTTTCTTCATGGAGGAAAGAGAGCTTTGCGGGATAGAGTATTCTTGGTTGGCATCTGTTTTCTTGGAGTCTGTTGACTATGTCCCTCCACTCTCTCCTTGCCCGTAGTGTTTCTTCAGAGAAGTCTGATGTCAGCCTGATTGGTTTTCCTTTGAATGTTATCTGTTTCTTCCCTCTTGTCAGCTTCATTATTTTTTCCTTGTCCTGGATTCTTGGGAGCTTTACTATTATGTGTCTTGCTGTGTTTTTCCTTTCGTCGTGGAAGTTTGGTGTTCTTCTTGCTTCTTGTATATCAATTTTCAGCTCCTTCTTCTCATTTGGGAAGTTCTCTTCAATTATATCCATGAATATTTTCTCTGTTCCTACATCTCTCTCCTCTCCTTCTGGAATTCCTATAACTCTTATATTTCCTTTCCTCATGGAGTCAGATAGTTCCCGAAGTCTTTCTTCATTCTTTTTCCTTCGTACTTCTCTTTCCTTTTCTGTTTTGGTTCTTTTTATTTCTGTGTCTTCAAGATTACTTATTCGTTCTTCCATTTCATCTATTCTGCTTTCATTGCTTTTCCCAGAGTTCTTTAGTTCCTCCATTAATTCTTTGATCTCCTGCATTTCTCTTACTTCCCTCTTTAGGGACTCAATTTCCTTCTTCTGATCTATCACTTTTTTAATAATGGCAATTTTAAATTCTCTTTCTGGAAGGCTCAGAAGTTCTTCCAAGTTGCTGTCGTTGCAATCTGGGGAGTGGTTTTCTTTTTGTGGTGTGCTTCTTTCCTGAGGAGTTTTTAGGTTGCGTGTGGTTCTTCTACTCCCTACTGTCTGTTTTCTAATTTGTCGTATGCGTTGGGACACTGTGTTGCTCGGACTGACTGACATCTTGGGTGAACTTCTCCGCTCCCCTCTGGCTCTTCCAGGAGCCATCTCTGTCTTCTGGGGGAGCTTTCTGCTGGTTTTAGGCAGTTTTTACTGAAGAAATGTCCCTGTTCTCAAATGGCGAAGCGGGATGCAGTCCCTGCGCCTCCGGTTTCAGGCACACTCTTCTGCGCACCCGGTCTGCCCCGGACGTGGGTGCCTGCTCCCTCTGTGGGCTCAGACTGCTGGTCGGAAGGGGCCTGGCGTGGAATAACTTCCCGGCTGGCCACTGGGTCCTCCAGAAACCTTCTGCCCTTTTCAAGCAGTCTTAAGAAATGTCCTGTTTTATAGGGTGTTAGTGACTTTTTTTTTCCTGGTCGCTAGGTGGCGCCAGAGATCTCTCCTATTGTCCTTGGGGGGCTGTTTTTCGCCTCCCCCCACCCCGTGGGACAGAGAACAGAGCGGGAATGGTAGGGTACACCTCAACAGCTTTGGGGTGCTGTGTCTGCCTTGTGCCCCACCGTCGTGGAGAAACCACGCCCCGAATTTTCGTGCCCCGGGTCTCAGTTCAAAGCCCTCAGTTCCAGGACGCGGGCTGTAGCCCAGTTCAGTGGCGCGGGAATGGCGCCTTTTGCACCGCTCCCCTGCCTGGGCGCCTGGATCCTGCTTACTCAGGGAGGGACCTTCACCTCAGTGAGGACCTCCGCGCGTCTCCCCGCAAGCCTAGGTCGTCTCCCCGCAAGCCTAGGTCGCAGGCGCGGGGACCTGGGCAGCCGCGATCCAGGTCTGCACTTGCTTTTCAAGCGCGCCGAGCACTCCGCGTTTCCGCGCCAGCTTACCGGCAGCCCGGGCTGTGTGCGCGTCTCCCGGGGTCTTTGTTCTTCTCTAATCAGATTTATTTATTTATTTATACAAGCACTGGGTACAGTCAGAAGCACGGGAGGGTGAGAGAATTCACCAGAGCCAGAGCGGAGAGCAGAACAGGCAGACTGATGAAGTACACTGCTGAGGGGAGCAGCGGGCAGCAGGAGAGGTCTGTTCGCCATGTGGGACCCTTGCCTGGCGGCCGGGGATCAAACCGGTGCCGCAGAGGCTGTAGGCAGCTACGCAACCCAGCGCTCAACCTCTGTGCCACTGGGGAGGCCCTGAAGAATGATTTTTAATTGTATGAATAATCTCTCACTGTTGAGTTGATTTGGATGTTTGGATACTGAGTTTTCTTACAACAGGGTTCACCTGTGCACTGCCAGGCTCCCTGTGGTCCCAACCTCTCAATCAGGAATGCAGGAGGAAGACACATATTTTTGCATCTACACAGGACATAATGAGTCCATTTCTACCAGGCATTGCACAACTATGTAGGGCACAGAAAAACACACATTATCAGCCACCCGCAGGCTGTGTTCTCCTGTAGCTGTTCCCATCTGGCAAGGTGACCAGCTGCAGAGTCCAAGGGCAAGATGTGCAAAACAATGATGCCTTCTGTATGTCTAGGACTTGATTCCAAATGCATTCTTCAACAAGCACCCACTTCACCTTTACGAGATCCTGGGGGTGACAGTGACTGCAGATGTTTTACAAGTGGAGAACTGAGGTCCAGGAGGACAGCTTACTGACGATGGCATAGCAAGTCAGCACCAGACCAGGACCAGGATGGAAATGCAAAGGTGGGAATTTTGAAATCATCATGTACATTGGAGATACAGCACTGTAGTTCTCAGCATTATTCATCCATTCAAAATCTGAGAATTTACCATGTGCCAGAACATTCCCAGGCTCAAGGGTAGGCGTCAGGGGGTGAATACAAAGATGAACGATGCACGGCCCTTCCCATCAAGAACAGGGAAGTAAGTAACTGGGGGAGTTGACTGTGTCTTAAACAAATCTGTATCACACAATGGAATAGGAGAGCCATGCGCTGGGAGCCCAGACGAGGACAGCCCAGCTCCACGTAAAGGAGAGAGGAGGTGGGGGCATTTGAGTGGGAACTTGAAGGAGGGTTGTGCTGAATGGAGAAATGAAGGGCCATTCCAAGCAGAGAGAACAGTCTGCCCAGGCCCTGAAGGTGTGACAGACCAGGAAGAGACAGCAAATATTGGGTGGGATCAGGCAAAGACAAGTGGCAAAGAACCTCGCAGTGTTTGCCAGCAAGGGGAGACTTTCTTGGAGGCCACCCATGGGTATGCGCCCATCAAGGGCATGAAGCAGGGAACAGTTTTCTTTGCGTGTTGGGAGGATGGGTCAGGTAGTTGATAGGAGCACCCGGAGGCACAGAGACCAGTGAGGAGAAGATGGAGTTGTTCAGGCAAGTGACAGGAGTGGGGGTGGGGGGGTGCTAGCTAGAGAATTTGCCTCTACCACTTAACCTTTCAAAGAATAGTACTCATCTGTCTCCTTTATGGGGTTATGATACAAATGATCAATAATAATGAGAAGATAATAAGAGTCATAGCCAACATGTAGTGGACACTTAGGTGTTTTATTTAACAAATACTTCAATGGCGTTTGCTAGGCATTAGGCACTGTTCTAAATGCGGTACAAATACTTATCCCTTTCATCTTTGTAATGATCCTGTGAAATAGTGATTTTTATTATCACCATTTTATACACGAGAAAACTGAGGCAGGGAGAGATTAGGTAGCTTACACCTGGTCACACAGGTAGCAAGTCAGGAGGGAGCTGGGATTTCTATCCGGGCAGTCTGACCCAGTCCCTGTTCTTGGTCATGATGTCCGTGGCCTTTTGCTTATTATATCCCAGCACTGTGCTAAGCGCCCTAAAATCATTGTCTATTACTTTGGTCAAATCTGTGGGATAAGCACTCTTCTCTCTCTTGTTTTGTAGGGCAGGAAGTGAGACACAAAGAAGACAGCTACCTTGCCCAGGCTTATACCTCTAGTGGTTGGGCTGCAAACTGAACTCTGCAAAGTGCATGCTCTTAACTGCTCTCCACACTGTCTTTATTCTAAAAGTATGAAATATAAAAGGAGGGCGCTGCTACTTGGAAGAAGGCTAAGCACTGAGAATAGTGGGAAATGTTATAATCAGCCTTGCCAGGCTGGATTATCCCACCCAGCGTGATGCAGAGAGGAGAGAAACCAGTGAGTGCTCCCTCTGCCCAACACCCTTGGCTCTGCCTGGCAGACAAGGCAAGCTGTCAGGCAGGCAATAAGACACCTCAACCCCTTGGGGGTGGGGGGTCTGCAGGTCTCAGTGCTGGGAAAAAGGGGTAGGAAACAATGGTATCTCAGTCAGTCTAAGCTTCTCTGATAGGTTCTGGCAAAAACAAGATGTCAGTTGGTAACAGCTGTAAATCCCTGTGACAGCAGCTCCCCAGGCCCCAGGCACACTCTGGGCCATGCTGGAGCCGTAATGTCCAGAGCTTTCTCCTGTCACTCCTCAGGCCTAGGAGTCCTGCCCTGGGGCCTGGCCATGGAATCATTAATCTATGGACAGACTCCATAAGAAAGTAATCATGCCGGAAAATTTACAAAAGAAAACAGAGAGAGAGAAAAAAATGAATGTACCAGGGTTCAGCCAAGACCAGACCATCTAGGGCAGTGATTCTGAATCAGGATGGCAAAACCCCCAGGAGGACACGTTAGAGGTTCTGAGGAAGGGAAAGACCTTGAAGAGAACTGGGGAAAGATGGCATATCACAGTGGTCAAGGGCATGGGGCCTTGAAGCTAGATTTCCTGGGTTCAAGTCCCATGTGTCATGGAAGTTTTATATACATATACATACATACATACATACAAATATATATGCAGCTAATTTATAGAAAGCTCTGAAGACAGTGCCAGACACCTAGATCATACTGAACGTATGTTTATTAAATAAGATAAATGGGCTGGGGGAACATAAGACGTGTCATGTCTGCTAGTAGAGAAGACCTTAAGATCCAGGTTCATGAAGGTGGGGAGCTAGGGAGAGGTTTCTACCTCTTTTAAAAGAGTTTGGTTTTTTTGGGCCTCCCCGGTGGCACAGCGGTTGAGCGCTGGGTTGTGAAGCTCCCTGCGGCCTCTGCAGCGCCGGTTCGATCCCCGGCTGCTCCCCGGCCACCGGAGGAGGGTCCCACATGGTGCGCAGACCTCTCCTGCCGCCCGCTGCTCCCCTCAGCAGTGTACTTGGGTCCTTCTGCCTGCTCTGCTCCCCGCTCTGGCTCTGGTGAATTCTCTCACCCTCCCACGCTTCTGACTGTACCCAGTGAATGTATAAACAAACAAACAAATAAACAAATAAATAAATAAATAAATAAAAATACGTGACTCTTTATATAAAAAAAAGAGTTTGGGTTTTCACAAGTCAGAAATTACTGACTGAGGGTCACAGGAAAGCCAAAGCGATAGTCAACAACATACTGCAGCAGCTACACTGAGGCAGAGCCATGGCCCTGGAATCCAGGGTGGGGTGGCCCAGGGACTCCAGAAACTCCTAGGGTGTAGTCTATACTAAAGCTTTCAAAATTCACACTCAGAAATAGCCAAATTAACTAGTCCACACCCAAGCTCCACTGAGGAAGAAAAGAACCATGCTAAGGTGCAGAGAAGGGCCTTGTCCAAGGTCACGCAACTGGCTGGTGTGGGAATGAAGCCAAAAGCTGCTGGAGCCGAGGCATTTCGAACCACAGCAGCCTTCTGGCCAGGTCCCAGGAAAGCTCAGCCTGGCTGAAATAAGTGCTACTTTGGCCTGGCAGGGCCTGCCTCTGCATGGACACCAGACCATGGCGCCTCCTGACCAGCACCTGCCACCAAGCTCTGGCAGTCACTAGAGGTCTTAGGTCCAATTTCCTCTTTCAGAAATGGGGGGTGGCGATCTACACCTTCTATGCTTTCATAACCCAAAGGACTCCTGGCCTGGATACTAGTCCAGCAGAAGCAACCCAAGAAATCCCACAATCTCACTTGTCCTGTCTAGACTGATTCCATATCCCTGACTCAAGTCAACATCTCTGTCCCTGAAACTGGTACATTAAGAAAATAAGTAAATGGCCTCCCTGGTGGCTCAAGGGGTTAAAACACAACCTATGAAGCTATCCGCAGCCACTACAGCATGAGTTCAATCCCTGGCCAGGGAGAAACTCACATGGCGCAGCAGACCTCTCCTGTCTCACCCACTTCTCCCCTCAGGGTCCTCTCACCCTCCCCCCACACCTCTGACCTGTACCCCAGTTCTTGTATGCATAAATAAATAAATTTTTTTAAAAAGAAGTAAAGCTTCAAATCTCAGTGGCTCAGTGCAATGGAAGCCCAACTGCACACTCCCATCCATGCAGGGATTTGGACACCCAGGCCCTCCCTCTGTGACTAGCTACCTTCAACCTGTAGCCCCCAAGATGGGGGCTGCTTCAAGTCAACAGAGGAGGAGGGAGGTTTTCATGGGCTGGCCCAGAGGAGGCACCTATCCCCTTCATCCACCTTCCACTAGCCAGAATTTAGCCACATGGGTTCATTTAGGTATAAGGGAAGCTGAGAGTAATAATCTAGCTGACTGCCAGGATATAGAAGAAATAGGCTTTGTACTGGGTCAATCTCTGCTGCAACCCTCCTCCCTGCTTGGCTCGTGGCACTTAATGGTCCTGGTCAGGAAACCCAGCTTAAGGCAATGGCTTGCTCTGGCCAGGAAGACTTGCAAAGGAAACTGAACACCCTCCATATTCAGGCTCTGACATGAAGGGAGGAGTGACAGGAAGTGATTGTACTAGACTGGCACCTCACAGAGGGCAAGAATGGTGTGATGGCTCTGCTGGGGCCCCAGCCCTCCTGGCACCCGGCTGTCACAGAGTAGACACTCATCCATGTGTGCTGAATGGGGCGAGGAGTGAATGGGACCCGCTGGAACACAAGCCATGAGTTATGTGCAGGGACACCTGCCTGGAGCTTCTCTTAGGGGAATCCCACCTTGTGGAGGGCATGTGGGGGGACGGGAGGGGGTACTAAGGAGAAGGACACAGCCAGAGCCAAAGCCCCCTCTATGCCTGGCTCTCACGTCAGAGGCAGACACTCAGCTTGTCTGTGTGGGAAGGAAGCAAGAGCTGTTTCCATTTTATTTCATATTCATCACGAACTGTGTCCCACAGACACGAGAAACCACAGAAGAAACATTCTCCCTCCCCCTGCGGCTGTGTCTCAAAAGCAGGCACCCAGAGGAAATGAAGAGGAGCACCAGTGACTGCAGGGGACAGACAAAGTCTCTCCCCCGCCAAGGGAAAGAGCAAGAAGCAAGGACAGCTATTTGCTTGCTTGGTGACCTTGCCAAATAACAAATGATCTGTGTCTCCATCTCTTCTCCATCTGTCAAATGGAGACAATAAAGTCTGTTCTGAAGTTAGGATGAGATAATTGATGTTTAAATGGCTCTGGAAAGGATAACGGTATGGGGATCTAAGGTGTTATTATCCACTCTCCCTCACTGCCTCTCCAGCAAATTCAGATGTTTGATAACAAGAACAATCTTGGCAAGGGTTCCATCTTGACGACTAAAAGCAGAGCAGCAGCCTCCATATTTAAAGATGGCACCAAGGCCAGGCCCATGCAGATGTGGCCCTGCTACACTCTGACCAAGGAATATTAGCCCGTGAAATAACGAACTGTGATCCACAAGGGACTTCTACTGTATTCTTTAGGAGCCAGTTCTCACAGCCTGAGATGCAGTGTCTATTGGGCTGTGAGGAATATGCAGTCTAAGAAAACTCACAGAATTCTACAGTTGGCTGGGATCCTAGTTCTCAGGGAAAATGAGCTAGTTCCCAAGTAAAAGTGGAAAATTGCCTCAGGTTCCCACTGACCTGTGGAAGGCAAAACATGTATATGTCTATCACCATTATTCAGTTTGGGATCTTCAGCAAGCCACTTAACCACCCTGGACCCCAGTCTCCCCCCCTCATGGGAGTACTTTGATAACAAAAAGTCACAATTCAAATGAAAGGTATTTCTTGCTATCGATGATCAAATTTCTTACCTATGAATCAACTGCTGTGTTCTCGAGTCCTCTCACACACAGAAGAAAGGGGTTCCCATTTTCCTCGTCCTGGAATCTGATTGACCCAGTGCAGTGGGGTCAACCCAACCTGCAGCCAACACAAAATTCTACCCTGGGATGAACAGGAGAGAAGGCCTCGCTGGAACGAGTGAGCAGAGGTTGTGACAGGAGCAAAGCTTTCAAAGCAGAAACAAGAGCAAAGACCATTCTGGATCCCAGCTGACTCCAGCAAGGGCTGAGCTCAGGCTCCCAGATACCCTACCAGGCTGGCAGGCAGATGCTGCTTCACATCCCACTGACCTGACAGAATCAAAGATGAGGCCCGAAATCAGGACAAGGAGGATTCAGGGAAAAGAAAGAAAAGATGAGAATGAAGGAAAAGAGAGTGTCGTCAAAGCCTCAATTCTCATCACCGTTACTGGACATGTATTTCCTGTGTTGGAACAGGGGAAAGTTTCCCACTGGGAGTCTAGGGCAACTCTGTGTGATATTTCGCTCTGTCGCCTCCTTCTCTTGCAAGAGCAGCAGCAACTGTTTAGCGTGGTCCTCCCCACCAGCCCTGTGGCATTTCAACCCCAGCATCAACTCAGAACCCTTTGCCCTGTGGCTCCCGCTCCTTTGCCCCCTCCTCAAGCTTTCACACAGACACGTTTCTGTTCAGGTGAGATCCCTGGTAGAAATGGTTTCATGGCCTCACACAATAGAAGATGGAAAGAGGACCAGACGCCTTTATCTAGGTTGGCCTGTGAGACAGTGAACACAGGCTAGGACAGGAGCTCCAAAGCACGCACCTGACTCAGAGCATTTGATGGTTCTAAAAGCCCTGCTCAGCACCCAACCTCTGAACCACCTTCAAAAAGCCCCCAGGTCTCCCAGCCACTACACTGGACAGAGTCATTATCCTCAGCACCAAGGCAAGACAGAAGGCTTAATCAGGTCAGCAGCATTTGATCTGAAAATAAGTACCTTCCTGTCACTTCAAGGATTATAGGAATTAAGCCTGGTAAAGCTACCTATACCACCTTCATGTCAAAAGATATTCAGGGCTATTCAGCTGAGAGATATAATTACACAGTCAAATGCTATCAAACCCACAAAATGAAAGCAAGCCCACCCATCACTCCAGAAGCCAAAGTCTTGAAGTTGATCTGACAGTGGAAAAAAACAGACAATTCCTTAACTTCTCCCTGCCTCCCTCTCTCCTTCCATTGAGCCTGTAACCTGTACCGGGAAGAGAGGGGATGGTATGGTTGGGGTTCCACCCAGTCTTCACTGCTGGGCACTTACATCCCAGTTTGCAGTCACTTCTCTGTTCTCTGACAAGCCATCGTTTCCAGCTAAAATTTTCCACTCCTGGATTTGGCCCAAAGGTGAGTTTACTTTGGAAATCCTGAGCCAAATCTTTCTGCAACTAGAGTTTGAAGCAGGTGAAGTAAAGGCTGCTGCTGCTCCCTACATAGCATTGTATCCTAGGAGCACAATGACACTTCCGGTCCCTAGGGTCACACGGAGCCCAGCACCATGGATCCAGGGACAAAGTTGGAATTAAATGGGGTGTCAGAAGAAAATGTTGCCAAAAATGATACTAAGTGAGGAACTGAAATTTAGTTGGAATACATCCAAATGATGATGATAATGAGTTGCAGGCATTTGTAAATTTTTAGACTTCTCAAGAACCCTATCTTCTACCCCATTCTCTCACCCATGCTGCAAGGCTGCCCTGGGGAGAGAAGGGGGCTGTTCGGGTTCCCATCTAACCAGTGGTAACACAGAAGCAAAGAGGAGCCAGGAGTCACTGAAGGTCATACAATATACATTAGTTAGTAAGGTCAGGACCACCGTCTTGAGCCTTGGTTTTCCTTAGTTAAATTTTATAATCTCTTATAAGGCTAAATAGAGGAGTTATAATAGAATCTTAAAATACAGCACTGAACTATGTTACCCAAGTTTCTTAAAACTCAGTTATCTTGTTATCTGACAAATTAGAGGGAGGAGGAAGAGACTGACCTTTACTGAGCATTGGCATGTCAGACACAGTACCAGGGATTTTTGTTTTCACAAAGTTTCTACAAGGCTGGCATTGTGATGCCCATTTTTCAAGAAAGACAGAGGAGCCACTTCAAAGCCACTGGCATAATTAGTAATCAAGTGGGCCTGCTGGCAAAGACCAGGTGCCAGATTGCCAGACTCAGGAAAACTGAAAGACCCCAAGTCACATTTACACAGCGATGTCACTTTAGGATTTGCTAACAAAAAGCAAAAGGAGAGGCTTGCCTTCCTTTCTTGTCCCTCTCTAATCACTTAGTCTCTGAAGAGGGGGAAGATATCAAAAGGTAGGGAATACTCAGGGGATGGGGAAAAGAATGAAAAAGGAACAATCTATATAAATCAGAAAACCAACCCAAATAATAAGCATGTTTGTCCTTCATATATACACATATTTTTTCTATATTTGATCACACCAACAATGAAAGAAATTAAATGTGGGTAAAATGCTGATCACCTCAAATACTATACACTGCTCCCCTGCCATGGCTTCCTTGGCTTTTCCATGTATCACCCCTATGTCTCTGGATCAAATCCAAGTAAATGCTCAATGGATATTGGGTGGGTGGGTGGCTGGCTGGATGAATGGATGGAAGGAAGCAAGGAAGGAAGGAAGGAAGGAATAATGTCAGAAAAAATGTCCCCTAATCCAGGTGGAATTTATATCAGCAATATACCAATCACTTTCTATTTGAAGATATATTTGTCATTTTAATACTTGTAATATAAAACAAGCTATTTTAGCTTTATCTTTTGTGAGCATATGGATGAAAGAATATGAATGTTTTGTTGCAAGTGAACAGACTGCATAGTCGAAGATAGTTTTCCAAAAAATGTGACAGAAGCCAAATTATTGTCTTTTTAAAAACAAAACAAAATAAATGTTCTAGGAAAGAATCTTTGCAAGAACAAGTGGAGCTTTCTATTTAGGACAACAAAAGAAAATCCAAAGAAAGACCAGTTCCATGAATGGAGGGCGTTTGTCCTTCAACCAGGAGATGCTCTGGAAATACCCAGTGAGGTATCTCTATCCTCCAAGAGTTTAGAATTAAGTTTTTTTATGTATGAACTAGAGAATAAAGTTTAGAAGGAAAGGAATTGGCATTGCGGCTTCTAACTCAGGTAGGGGAGACAGAACCCAAGTCACCAGAAATGCAAGAAATAATTACAGAGAAGCAAGACCCAATACAGTCTACCCTTACTAAGGACAGTTTAATTTTAAGATTTCTTGGGCTAAGGACTGACTTCCTAAAACAAGTAAAACCCTTGCAATTGCAGTAGTTTTCAATCCTCTACTCTCAGGTTTTCAGCAGGCTCCTTCTAGGATCTGGTCTGAAGGACAAAGGAAGAACAGGGTGGGGACCAAGAAAGGCATTTCTCAGCCTGCTTTCAGTAAGAGAAGCTCCTTTTAGATGTATGTGCTAGGGATGCCCTAGTGCTTAATTTTGAAATACAAATTGAGAGAAGGATACACAATACTAAAAAAATAATAAGAATTTGAGTACCACTGATATAGAACATCAGCTAAAGCTCATTCAATACTCATTTAACAAATATTTTTGAGAACCAGGTATAGAACTAAATGCTTTAAATAGTCCAGAGATGGAAATAACTTAAGTGTCCACTGATAGATTAATGGATTAAGAAAATGTGGAACATATAGTCATGCAAGGCATAACAGCATTTCCGTCAATGACTTACTGCATAGACAACAGTAGACCCTCTCTGGATAGCCTAGGTATGTAGTAGGTGATGCCAATGAGGTTAAGTATATTCTATGATGTTCACACAATGATGAAGTTACACAATGATGCATTTCTCAGACTATATCTGTCATTTAGTGATACGTGACTATATATATTATATATACACACACACACAATGGAATATTAGCAAGTCATAAAAAAGAAGCCTTCCATTTGAGTTACAAAATAGATGAACCTAGAAAACATTGTGCAAAGTGAAACAAACCAGACACAAAAGACAAATACTATAGGATCTCACTCATATTTGGAATCTAAAATAGTCAAACTCATAGGTCCAGAGAACAGTGACTGGCAAGAGCTGCAAGGTGGGAGAAATGGGGAGCTATTGATCAAAGGGTACAAACTTTCAGTTATGAGATAAATGAATCACTACAGGACAGTGATTAGATTTGATATTTGATAAGATATTGTTTCATGTTTTAAAACTGTTCTAAACAGGGATTGGAGATCTCACAATAGGTAAACTGATTGGGGACTTTTTTTTGAGCGAAGGAAAGTAAAGGATTCTTTAAAGTGTCTACCAGTATTACACTCATATAAAGCCACCCAAGTTAACCTTTGAGTACTTCCAGTCACTCCCAAAACAAAAGCAAACATAAAGCGCCCACGACCACAAACAACAAAATGTAATCTGGCCCTGATTTCTACCCAACAAGTAAACAATAATAACTGTTCAATGAGCACCTATTATGTCCCAGACCTTGTTCTGGGGGAAATACACTACCTTAACTTTTTAACACACATTTTCTTCCTTCCCCACTGTCTTAATTTCCTAGGGCTGCAGTAACAACAAACCACAAATGTCTTGGCTTAAAACAATAGAAATTTATTCTCTCCAGTTCTGGAGACTAGCAGTCTGAAATGAAGGCGTTGGCAGGGTTATGTTCCCTCTGAAGACTTTACAAAAGGATCCTTCCTTGCTTCTTCCAGCTCCTGGCAGCCCCTGGCAATCCTTGGCTTGTGGTGACATAACTCCAACCCCACCTCTCTCCTCACTTGGCCATCTTCTCCCCCTCTGGCTTTGTGTCCAAATTTCCCCTTCCTCTAAGACCACCAACACAATTGGATAAGAGCCTGCCTTAATGACATATTCCTAATTTTATTTTATTTGCAAAGATCATATTTCCAAGTAAGGTCATATTCTGACATGCTAGGGGTTAGCTTTGTTGGGGGGACACAGCTAAACTCCTAACAGCCACTTATGAGAAAGTAATGATTTCAAGGTCCTCCAAGGTCCCAGTCAAGCAACATTCAGTTTCATTTTCTAGATTAGCCTCAGTCAAGCAGAACCACGGACTCGAACATAGTGAAGAAATCTATTACATCGAAGATAACAGTACAAAGTTTTTCCTGCTGTTTTTCCTGTTGTCATAGCTCTTCTCTCCCTTCTTGACTCTGCTAGTCCTTCTCCTCTTTTACATCTCAGTTCAACACCCTGTCCCCAGGTTCTCTGCACAACACTGCTCTCTCCTCATGGCCCTCATCACTGCTGCAATTTCCCATCTGTTTGGGAATTACTTTATAGCTGTCTCTCTCTTCACCACCAGACTGCAAGCCCCATGAGAGCAAAGACATCTCTGTTTGCTCATGGCTGTGTCCCCGCCACTGACCAGAGCTCCCAGCCCTCAAGAGGGGCTCAGAACCAAGTTCTCTGTTACTTGAGAAGAAAACTCAGGAAACCATTTTAGCCTCAGCCTCAAGCATCCTCCTCAATTATGTGAGGTCATTAATCTTGTGACCCACGGCTTCTACCTCCCCTCTACAGCCTACCTTCTCTGAGAACCAGAGAACCATCACCCAGCCATCCCCCCTCCCATCCCTTACCCCAACCCCTCATACATGCGGGAAATGAACGTCTTCACTCCCTCCAGACACAAGAGGGGGCATCCACGCTAGAGCTTCCTAGGGTCCTAAGAGGTGTTTCCACTTCACACGTTCCTCAATGGCTGGCAGTGCAGTCTCCTCCCAGCCACTACCTCATGAGGACTTCATGCCTGTAACACCCAATCCCAACCCTGTGCACCACACATACTCAACCCACTCCACAAACCCCCCAGGACCCTAACAAACATGCAGGCTTCCCTGGGATATTCTTCAAATAGTCACCACAGCTAAAACAAGCCTGGCCTGTGTACAGCTAAGGACAGCAGAGCCACGGTCAGCACATGGGGGGTGCCCCACAAGCCACGAGCAGCCCTTCACAGAGGGACACTGGGTATCCATCTGGCCAGTCCTTCACTTTGAAGCTGCTGTAACTCACACCCTGACTCAGTCCCCCTTTAATGAATTCTGATCATGTCAATAGTACAATTTAGATGCTGGAGTTGATGGGGGTAATGGGGCCCATCTTTTTCCTATATCCACAGTGTCTTAATGCTGAGAAACACAGACAAGGAATGAAAGAGAAGGCAGTGGGGTAAATGTCCTAGCAGAGCTAAAAGCAGAGGGCTGCAGGGAGTGACATTGCTGGAGGTGGGAGGAAGCCCCTCCTCTGCCTGAGAAGGGCAGCAAGACTGAGAGCAGGGTGGGAAGGGCAGGGAGGCAGGAGGCACAGCTTCCAGGCGGAGAGAAAGAAAACTATGTCATGGAAACAGCAAACCACGCCACTTGCCTGGGGTATAGGGTGACCAGTAAAAATAGAAATAGATGAAGCTAAAAAAGATAAAACTGGAGGGCAGTTTACAAAGGGTCTTATAATTAGCTGAAAGGTGTAATTTGTTGCCACTCCTTTAATAATACATAGATTATAACCTAAAACTACGGTGATTTTTAAAGTTCATGGATGATAATTATTTCAAAGGGGGACAAGCACATACACATCTGCCGTGTTCACCTCTACACACACAACCAAACCCTGAGACCCAGATGACAGCCATCCTCCCGGCTGTCCTTGGTCACCGCAGGGCTTCCTCAGCTTGGATCTTTTTCCAGAAGGGGTTCCCAGGAGAGGTACATTTGCAATCACGCCCAGATAACAAGAAAACCTGCATCTTGTCCTTGTTGTTTCCTGCTTGTGCTGCTGACCTCCCTCCCGTCTTCCTCTTTTTCCTCTTCCTTTCTCTCTTCCTTTATAATTTTTTTTTCCCTGCACTCACTGCTGTTTGCAACAGCTGCTGAATTTCACGTATCTGGGAAGTCCATTAACTTGCTGTTTACTTGAGCTCTGCCTCATTAGCAGAGTTGGCAAAATGAAGCCTCTTAACCCCCACCCCCAACCTATGTCCTCTTAACCCCCACCATTATCCCTGCATCAACTAGGGGTACTCCCTCCCAACTGCCCCTTCGCTGCACTCAGAGCGAACTGGAGGTTCATGTTTTATATCAAGTCAGATTACATGAACTTGACTAAAATCAGAGTCTAAATACAATTTGGGCAGCTGGTAGAGTAAGACTCCACCAAATTCACTTACCTGTAACCAGGGTGCTGTACTATAAATCTATAAAAGCCTATTTTTACTACTGGTTCAGAAGCTGTCCCATCAAAGGGGTGTGGGCTGTTCTAACATTATGTTTGCACATGGCACCCAATAGAGCATTTCAGAAAATAAAACCAGCACAGACCAATGTCCGCTCTGATCGTAGCTGCTGGAAATTGAAAATAAGTCTACAGGGAGATGACACGCGCTCACAGCTCATTGGAAACCCATCTCGTTCTTCCTGCTTTCCATGCACTCTGGCTGAGTTCTCAAGACTTTTAATGTTCTCTGCTTCTTTCAATATAGACAACAAATGCACACACAATTAAAGACCCTGCAACCAAAGTCTACTTACTTGCAGGACTATCTGGTACTGGTTTATTAAAAAAAAAAAATCCCACCCACCAGGAAGTGGGGTAGTCAGCTGAGCTAGTCTGAACTTCTGTCAGGAAATGGGACCCTCAAAGGAAAGCCAGACCTCGGAAACAGGAAACAACTTCCAACCAGCTTCTGGGAATAGAGGCAGGTAAGAGTGTCCAGGTGAACGTGACACCTGCAGGAAGCACTTCAGGTGTGAAAGAACCAGGACTAGAGTGAAAAAAGAAACTGGAGATGCCAAGTATGTGGCACCAGCCAGTCTGCTCTGTTTGCTCCCCACTTCTTGGCTTTTGTGGGGAGGTTCTGGTTGCCATTTCTACTCTGGATTTGTTCAGTTGTTGGCTATTTGTTTTGCTTTTGACAGTAAAAGTCCTTATTATCCTGGCTAAATGAAGAAGAAAATAGATGTTCACCCCACATTTTAGCCAAGACCATAGGTGATCAGAGCACCATTAGGAGGCAGAAAAGTCAATAGTGTCCACCAGATCAGAGTTTTCAGGACCACAGCCAAGCAGAATGGGCTGTCAGGGAGGCAGGGAAAGGCCCACCCCAAAGGCCCTCCCAGGCAGAGCGCTGACTTTTAAAACAGAAAAGTAGGGCCTCCCCTGGTGGCGCAGCAGTTGAGTGCTGGGCAGCGAAGCTGCCCACAGCCTCTGCAGTGCTGGTTCGATCCCCAGCCGCCAGCGAGGGTCCCACATGGCACGACAGACCTCTCCTGCTGCGCCCACTGCTCCCCTCAGCAGTGTATTTCGTCAGTCTGCCTGTTCTGTTCCCCGCTCTGGCTCTGGTGAATCCTCTTACCCTCCAGGGCTTCTGACTGTACCCAGTGCTTGTATAAATAAATAAATAAATCTTTAAAAAAAAAAAAACACAAAGTAATCACTTATTAGCTACAGCAGGACACTCCACTTTATATGGAGGCATCTTCCTGAGTATTAGAGCAAAATTCACCTTGATCTCATTGAATAATCTTTGATATCACCTGGTCAGGAACAGAAGAACTGTCCTAAACTGGTTTGCCTTCCAGCTCCCCACCAAACACTCTTTTGCAGGCACTGATGCCAAAGGGGAAGAGGACGGAGAATAAAAAGGAAGTGTTTCCAGACCCCGGGGAAAAAGAGGACATCTGTGATGCTGGAAAAGCTTGATGCAGGAACAAGAGGGCACTTGGCAGCCAGATTTCTCCTGGTGGAGCAATCTGACAATCAGCATTCTCAGTTTCTTGGAAGAAGATTCTAGCTGGGTTGGAAAAACAGAGATTCAGATTCTCAGGTCTCCATCAGCCCATCATCTCAGAAGCTCCCTGAGAAGCTCATGACTTTTACTTATTTCAGAAAGGCTTAAATTTTTCAAAAAAAATCAAAAGTTGATTCCATGTGGCATCTTCACCACACAGCCCGTGAATTCACTCCTGAGAGCTGAGGGATGTGCTGGAGAGACAACAGCAACCCCAAGAAGGGAAACAGAAACCAGAGCAGCCAACAGGAGAGCAAGACACACAAAGCCTTCAATTGACATGCAAACCGGGAGGGTGAGTTGCCAATGACGGTGCACCTCACAGCCTCCTGCCAAACTCCCACCAGCGTCTGGGAAACTAAGGTATCTCTTATGTAGCCCCTGCAAATAATTGTGAGGAACCACAGCTGATATTGAACAGGGTCCCAGGAAGCTTTTTTCATAACTTCAAAAAGTAATTATTTTAACCACCGATATGTATAATAAACTCTTGTCAGCCTGACACTAAAAGCTGTTTCTTTTCTCTGCTTCCCTGTCCCCTTCCCACAGGGCCTTGCAGCTCATGAACACAGCACATGTCCTATTAGCATTATTTCAGGGTTTCTTCAAGAAGTTCTGTGATGGGCAGTTACTTTGTTATGTGGTGGAGCATTTCTCTAACACATACACCATCTCCCTACAGGGAAGGAGAGAAAATTGAGAATGCAGTCAGTCTCACAACCCCCAGTCTGAGACTGGGTTCTCCGTACTGTGGGAATAGGGAAAATCCAAAGAGGAATGTGGCCCAGATCCTTAGCGGTGAAGAGCGAGAGACCGCTGTCAAGGGGAAAAGAAAAGGAGAGAAAAACTGAAAAACAGGTGTTTCTCCTCAAGCTTGACAAAATTTCCAGACAGAAAAAAGAAAAACTACCCTTCCTATGTGTGAGCATGATGAGGGCAAGAACACTTCACCACATCTGGCCTGCAGTGGTTAGCTCATCACAACTGAAATGAAGTAGAAATAAAAGACAATTCTATTTCCTAAACACTGACTTCCTCAGGCGACCCCTTTTCTATAACTTCCAACAACTCCCAGTGACTCTCAAGAAACAGTCCACACTATTTATTTTTATATTAAAACTGCTTCCCAGTCCAGTTCATTCTACCTGGTCACAATTCAGTCCACTCTAGTCTCGTCAGTCTTCCCACTGCCTCATGAACATGCCACCTTGTTTCTGGAGTGTTGGCCATGGACCTAAGATGCTACTGTAATTCTCAACCATCTACCAAATTTCCCATCATTTATGTTTTCTATAAAATCTTCTCAATGACTGTTAACTTGCCTTGCCTTTCTTAACTACAAAACCAGCAGGTATGCATTCCTCAGGGAACTCTTGTCTCCCCAACAGCGCAGCACAGGTTCAAAGTCCCACGTAAGTCCCAGGAAGGTAAGGAACCCATCCCTCTTGTATCTGTTAGCACTGAGCATGAGCCTGAATCGTTCTATTGCCTTTGGTGCCCAATAAGTATGGAATGGAAAGGGGTAGAGGTCACAGACACCAGGATTCCTAACCCTAAATTATTTTCACTTTTCCTAGATTCAGATCCAGACCCAGAAATTCAGATCTAAAGACAAAGAGAGAGTGAGGGGGAAAAGCACAGCTGTTCCCCCATAGGTAAAGGAGGGGAAATAGTTGTCATTTCCAGGTCAGGTACTCATAGTAGTTTGATTTCCCAGGGAAGACATTTTACTCGGCTTTAGTTCTTGGTCCAGATAAAGGTTGGAGAAAAAAAATGCCAGGCTGTCAAAGCTATTCCTTAATTTTGGAAATAGTCATAGACTAGATAACCTAAGGGGCAGCTACTGGAGCTAGGTGTGAGTCTTCAGTCCCTATGTCAGTAGGGGACAGCAAAGGTCAATAATCACAAAATTCTGTCTTCACCTTCAATTTGTCCATTTTTCAGTCTTCAGGGAGGTCTATGAAGCCCATCACAAAAGTGGCCTTCATGGATTAAAAATCTCCACATGATTCAGTCTGCATTCACACAATAACTCCCTTATATCACTCTCAAGATTCCCTTGTTCTCTCTGCTGTCAACCCTACAGCCTGCCATCTTTTCAAGAACTCAGTTCATCAAATAATTATCCTTTCTTTGCTATCTTCCTGGCTGACTAAAAATTCCCTCTCTATACTTGGCTCCTCAGGTTACCATTCCTTCTCTCTTCTCCCTGCCAAACTTTCCAAGAGTGACAGTCTACACTACCTGTCTCCCTTTCACTTTCCCTTAGCCTCTTACAATTTGGATTCTACCCCTTCTCTTCACTGAGAGAATTTTCTCAAGATCAGTCTCTCAGACAAAACATCAACTGTCAGATCTGACAAACCCTTTTTTTCCCTTCTCAGTTAACTCAGAGATACTCTGTCTTCTATCTCCTCCCTGTTTTTCTGGCCAGCACTATCTCCTGTCCTGTCCACCTGCTGGATACACCCCGAGTGTGGGCTTTCCCCTGCTTCTCCTCTGCCTCGGTCCTGTTCTCTCTAGGTCACTACATCTACTCCATGGTTTCAATTATCACACTGGCAATTGTTCCTCCAACCTAAACACCAATTTTAAGTTTATGCTGGGCACCTATACCTGAAACTAAAATAAAGTCAAACTCAACAAATTTACAAGCAGGCTTATCTTGCTTTACAAATTTTATTGTTCCTAAGCATTCCACCCTGTCCAAAGACATCACCATCCTCCCAGTCAATCCCTTAAACTGGAACACATATGCATTCTTTGACCATCATTCCTAACACAGAATGAGTCACCCACAATCCCTAACATGTCACATCTGTGGTTGTTGTCCAGGAAGAGAAAGAGATAGACTAAGTTTAAGTCACCTCTACCCTCTTGACCTGGCCTCCTATTCCTCATGGAACCCTTGGCAAAGCAGCTGGCTGAGGCTGCAGGTGCTTTGCACAGGAAAGTGAGGCTTTCCTCTGTGCAAAGGTGTGACCTTGTACTCATTAACACAGGGCCCAGTTCCTCTAAGATAATGACCTCAAATACCAGCCAGCAGCAGAAATTAGATTCACTGAAAGGGGAGAGGGGAAAGAACACTGATAAAGACAGTGTCTCTCTCCACACACAAGTGTAGCAGAGCATAATTACCAGGATGTCAATGCTGACACTAAAACGTTTTCAATCCAACCAAGTGGACACTCAAACAAAACGCCTTTGAGAAATGAATAGGGTGGGGAGAAGGAAGCTGAAGCAGCCAGAGAGTGAATTTTTCTCTTTTCTCTTTCTTGAACAAACACTGAAAACCCACACGTTGGGGGCCTTCCAGAAAAACCTTTGATGGAAGGAGGGGGAACACTCTGAGCTGGTGTCATTCAGTCTGTCTCCACCGAGGTGGTGACCATGAATAATATGCTTGAGTCACAGTGAAAATCCACAGTCTCTCTGAAGACACAGCAGGGCAGCAACAGGTGCCCCTAGTCCTGTTCCTGTGAGGAAATCAAATCTGGGGGCTGGGAAATCTACTATTCCTGCCACAAAAATGCAAATGGTCCTTTCTTGCCTGCCCTCATCAGAGAGAACTGCCCACCCAGCCTTGATGGCCACAGCTCACCGGTTTCCAGAGGCCCCCACCCAGGTCTGGTTACAGCCTTTGACCCTCGGCCCTGAAAGCCTGCTGCCCCCTCTGTAGGTCATTTTAAATAAAACTAACATTAAGCCATAAAGAAGGAGGCACAACAAAGTTCAGTCTTTCCCAAAGATGACTAGTTTGAAGCTTTTTGGTACGTAGGAAACAGAATCCAGTCCAAAATAAATCTGCAGTGTCCCCACTTTGCTGGTGGTGCATCTGTCCGGCCCTCGGCTGCTCTGAGGTGTTCCCCAGTCCTGGGAGCACCAGGGTGTCTACCACCGCCTTTCCATTCCCCACTCCAAACTCCCTTCCTCCAGAGTGTGTTAGTCCTGTCACATGACCATCAGGCCCCAGGGGGGAAACCGCTGGCATCCTCCACCTCTCTAATTCTATTAACTTCCTTACTTCTGGCCCCCATGTTCTGTGGTTCTGCGCTCAACTCTCTCTTTGAGGGGTTCATCTGCAACCCCCAAATTTTCTTTAACTTTTTAAACTGATACACCTCTAACATGGATGTATATGTCATTTTAAAAGTCACTGAAGTTCTTGGGCCTCCCTGGTGGCACAGGTGGTTGAACGCCTCACTGAGGCCGTTCGCAGCCTCTGCAGTGCGGGTTCGATCCTGGCCGGCCAGCCAGAATCCCACATGGCGCGGCAGACCTCTCCTGTCTCGCCCACTGCTGCCCTCAGCAGTGTGTTTCGTCAGTCTGCCTGTTCTGTATCCTGCTCTGTCTCTGGTGAATCCTCTCACCCTCTCACGCATCTGGCCTGTACCCCAGAACTTGTATAAATAAAAAATAAATCTTAAAAAAATAAATAAATAAAAAGCTTAAAAAAAAAAAGTCGCTGAAGTTCTTGTTTCCGATCTGATTTAGGCTTTTACCAGTAACCAGTCAGCAACAGGAATGGCAATTCTCACATAGGTAGAATCAACAGCAAGAGGCCCAAGCCTACAGGGAATAAGGTGCTTCCTCTACACCCTGCCTCTGCTGACGTCAGACCTAGTGCTTCTGCCCTCCCATTGGTCTATACATGACTGTGATCAAGGACTGACATCGGGTAGGCCTTTATCTCCCAAGAGAAGTGGCACATATGATGTTAACAATTCTGTCTCTCACTTGAATATTTTTTTAACCAAGATGTTAAAGTCATAGAAATCAAGAACTACAGGAACTGAAGAAAAGATCTATAAAAAGGAGTTGAGGATTTATCACCAAGACAATAGTTAAACTAATTATTGAACTACGGATTACTATCCAGTTGAGTCTTTGGGAAGGAGAAAGTAGATCAATACGAGTCTATAATTACAATTTACAAAATGGTTAAGCTAAAAAAATAGCAAGGACAGTGTGTGCGCCAACTGCCCTGCTTGTTTTCAAAACATACACACATATCTATAGCATATTTCCAGAAGGACCTAAAAGGATGTTAGGGTGTCAGTGGCTTCTGAGAAGGAGCCAAGAGTCTCAACTTTTTACCACCTGCCTTTTTACTGTTTGAATTATGTACTCATTACATCTCTTTTAATTGTATAAGATATATAAATACACAAAAACAAAGAAAGCACAGATTACACTTCTCAATTATTAACCAGGAGAGAAACCTTAGCTACATAATACCTTGGTTTCACCAGTGAGGAATCCAGGGTCTGGAGAATGGCCAGTAGGCAGCTGGAGATGGGACACCTGGCCCTTCAATTCTTTCTGCTTTTCCACACATTTCTGTATTCATGTTGGTGCTCTGGGGGCCCAAGGTTACCTGATGTCCATTCCCCCTGTTAGGTGAGATATAACCTTTTTTATTTCATTTATAGTTCATTTTTATGTTATCTGCTTAGAAACAAGGACTCTGTGATCTAGATATTTTTGTACATCAAATTATATTACCAATTGGCTGGGAAAGTTGTGCTTAAATCAGTCTTCATGAAAACCAAAGAAATACCCCCTAATGCGCTACGTTTCTATAGCCCTGCTTTTCTTTTAGGAGGTTTGCATAAACAGAGCACACTGAGGGGCTCACTGGTGCCTGCAACGTTTTGTTCATTTTGCCTTGTGTTCTGCTCAGGCCACATTCATGCTTTGTGCTTTGAAATATAAGGCCCCAAATGGTCACCATGAATCTCTTGTATTGTGCAGCCAATGAATTGTGCCTCATACAGGCATCTCAGAAGTTACTTCAACTAGTACAGTTGACCCAAGGCCTAAGGTGCTTTTGTGATAGGGGCAATCTACAAAATTATCATAGCAAGCAATTAGAAATTACACTCTTCCAACCCAGAGAGTAAGTTTTATTTGAAATTTGTTCCCATGACTTATTTTTCTCACCTTAACCAATGAATTTGCTGAAGTGTTACATAGAGCAGGGACATTCTAAATGTTCTCTTTCAAGAAACCCACAATATCAACACAATCACTTGGTGGTTTAGGCATTTGCCATTAACAAAGGCCAAATTGATGTTTTATTTTTCATGCATAATGTACTCATCCAAGCTAAATTTTCTTCCATTTGGTAAATTTAGCCTCTGCTATTTATAAATCCTGTTATTTTATCAGGACTTATTTTGGGGGGTTGGTGGGAGTGGAAATCTAATACAGTATTTTTAATTGATTTTTTTAAAAAGCTTAAAATCAAAGTTTGAACATTCATGAATCTCAGTTTACCTTCTAGGATATGTCATTTTGTAGACTGATATTAGCTATGACATCTTATTCTAGGACTTTCCAATTTTTTTTAAATATTAAAAACCTTTTTTTTTTAACCTGCCCACCCATTAATTACTTGAAAATATTTCCTTCTGGCCTCCAACTGCTTAGGGACATCCCTTAGCAATTTCATTACCTATAATTATGCTGATGGGCTGGGTAACAGGTTGCATCATTATCTGAGTCAAATTAATGTAGGTGTGAATATAAAGTCAATTCTGAGGGCTCCCATTTGCAGAGGCCCAAGAACATCTTCTTGGGCCCTTAGGGAAGCCCCTTAGGGTAGCTTCCCCTTAAGGCACTACCAGTCTGGCTGGAAACCCCCAAGTGGTAAAGGGTGCATTGACAGGTTTCTCCATGACTCAGGGCCCAGTACCCAAAACACTGCCAGCCAGGCCCACCACACTAGCCTCCAAATCCTTCCAAGCACTTCCAAAAAGAGCACTAGAGGCCAGAGTTTAGAAGCAGGCAGAAGCCTAGCACACTGTACTGCCTTTGCCCTGGCATTTCAAAGCACAGGGCAATTATTTTATAATTAGGATTCTTCCTTTTTCTGAAACACCAGAATTGTGTCCTAAATTTAGAGAATACCTTTCTGTCAGGCAGCTTAGCTTGTTTCTGAGATACTCATATCAACCATCTCAAGTGTCAGGAAACCAGAATCATTATTCCCACCTCACAGATAAGCAAAATGAAACGCAGGGTAATGAAGACATTAAGACACGTCAATGAATACTCTTGTACATTTCTTTATACATAAACATTTCTGAAGGATAACATTTCTGGAAGTGGAGTTACTCAGTTAATGGGTATGTGTATTTTTCATTTTGATAAAGATTATCAAAACACCCACTATGGAAGTCATACCAATTTATGTTCCCATTATGCATGAATGTCTGGTTCCCTTGATTCTCAGTGAAAAATGGTTTTATATTTACCATCTAATAGTTTGTTTTAAAATAGCTTACTGTAGGCTGAATATCTTCTCATATACTTGAGTCATTTGTATTTCTTTTTTTTCTGTCAATGATCTGTTCTGTCTTTCTCCATTTTTCTATGATGGAGTTAGACTTTGTCTTTTTAAAGCTCTTTATAAATTAAGGGTACTGTAATAGTCCTCTGGGTTTTGTATTTGAGTCTCAGTTCATTGTTTAAAGACTTTGCTTATGATGGTCCATAAAGCTGTCAGGGACTTATGCTCCATGAGACCCATTTCTGGTCCGGGGTGTTTTTTTTCTTTCTTTCTTTGTTTTTTTTTTTTTTTTTTAGTTTTTTGAAATTCAGGGCATCAATCTTTATATTTGTGATTTCCACAGTTTATGTTATACCTAGGAAGGCCATGCTACCACAAGACTTTTTAAAGATCTCTATTTATTCTACTACTTTTAATATTTAAATTTTTGATCCATCTGGCAAGTATGCTGGCATAAGAAGTGAAGTATAGATCCAAGTTTTGTTTTTTTTTTCAGATGACTAGCCAGCTGTCCTAAACTATTTATTGAATAATCTTTCACTTCCACTGATACAAAATGCCATCTTTATTTAAAGACAAATTATATGTGTGTGTGTGTGTCTAGTTATGGACTCTGTTTTATACTATTGTTCCTACTGTCTAGTCAAGTGTCATATACTTAAATACACATAATATATATACTTATATATACATAATTTTTAAAACATATAAACCCTACTAGAGTTACTTCATCACTATTCCCACTAATCTTTGCTATGAATAGCATCTTTGTTTCCACTCTAATTTCTACCTGGTTGTTTTTCTTTAAAGCTACTTTTGTACGTTAATGTCATGCCAAGCTGTCTTGCTGTATTCTTATTATTTACAAGTAGCATTTCATTTAGTATATAAGCACATCATCTACACAAAATGCAATTTCACCTCTCTTCCCTTCCTAAGGTATTTTTTTTCTCCTGTCCAAGTGCATCAGTTAGTACCTGCAGAACAATGTTTAATCAAGATAGTGGCAGCAGACAGACTTGTTTTGTTGGCAGCTTGCCCCTAACAACCCATGCCATTCTGCTGCAAACCCTTAGAGGAGAAAAAGGGAAAATATCAAATGGCTGATTTCTACTCTGGGATGTAGGTGAAACACAAGCAGGAAATGCTTTTCTCTAGGTAACTCCAACTTCTCTCTCAATACCACATCCTTCTGGGTTTCTGCTCACCTATACTTTATAGGGCCAGGTGTATGTTTTGTGGATAACAAATACAAAAATGAGGGACTAAGATCCCATTCTAAGAAATTCTGTAGGTAACTCTCTACATTATGCCTGCAAAATCATTTTTTACTTAAATGTTTAAATAGCATTAATAACCAAAATCCACTAGGTTATATATAACCTGTCTCTGGAACCAACAGGTGGTCAGGGCTCTATCAGTAGGAGCAGTGAAGTTGCAAGAGCAGAACCCTTGAAGCTCTAACATTAGCACATCTGCCACAGCAGAGGTAGTGCACAGGTGTCAGGTGGCCTCATCCAAATTCTACCCAGTCCATGAAAGGTGAGTGACATCCCACCCCCTTTCCAAAGCTGACCCATACCACTGTACCCCATACTTGTGGAGAGTTTGCTAGTTGCCACCTCAAGATTCATTCTTCCTTTTTACCTTGGTAATAAACTTCCTGAATTTTAATTGTGCACATGACTGTTTACAATAAAAACTCTCCCTCCCAACCTTTCTTAAAAGGAAGAAAGTATGCCCTTCCATCCCCTCTCTGCAGAGATGAGTATGTGATAGCAGGACCCCAGCAGCTATGTTGGGCCATGTGAACAAGGGCCACACTATGGGTGACAGAGCAGAACATTGGACAGAGCCTGAGTCCCTGGCAGCTTTGTGGAAATCCTATCCACTGTGAACAAAACTTCTTACTTTTCCTTAAAAAAACAAAAAACAAAAAACAAACAAACAAAAAAACTTGTGTCTGCAAGCCACTGTTTAGATTTCCTGTTAAATGATGTGACACACTTGATTTTAACTGGTACACAGTAAATGAGGATGTTACTAATCACCAAAGGGCCCTTTCTGGTCCTTGCAAATACTAAGCCTTACCTTCCCCTCTTCATGCCTGGTGCCTACTAGGTATTGGGGAACACAGCTAGACCTTTAATAAATATTTGCTGAATGAGGAACTTTGAGTGATCCAGAAGAAATGCCAGAGTTTCTTCTGTGCTCTACAAGATGTTATCAAGGGCATGAAGGCAAAAGAAAACATTTTCTTACCTGAGGAAACCTGGCAATTGCTTTGTTACTTTTAATTAAGTCCCTGACACGCCCTCCTGACACAATGGTCATTATTTGAATAATAGCAATGGAATCTCTTCCACTTTCAGGAAATGGATGCTTAGTGACTAGCTAGAAGAGAAGAACACTCACAGAATTCAAATCAGGGCATTCGTGCAGAGCTGCAAATCTCTTCTTTTTTAAAAAGAAATTCTTGCAATCCACAGTGACCACAAGAAACTATCTAAACAATGTATTACTCTATTCTGTCTCAGGTACAAAGAACATTGCCACCTAATATTTGTTGGATTTATTTATATTTTCATATTACATTTATTGTTTCTTTATTTTTCCTTCCTTATTTTTCCACGCAACAGAATTTCAGCTCCTCCTTTTCAGACAAATCTTGGTTTTTGCAAGAGCCAGTGGTCAGTGTTTAGATGGCATGGGCCCTTTTCTCCTCATGTCTGTTCAGCACTTTCCTGATCTTTTAACCACAAAGCAGTGGGGAACAGATACTCTAACCAGGGGCAAAGCCACAGTGGGCTCCCTCTCACTCTGGCTCTAGCTTCTCCTCGCTTGTGACTTGCTGCCTTCCCTTTCTCTGCTCTGTGCCATTGGACGAAACCCTGCCAGCCACAGATCCTATTTGTAAATTGCACATGGATTGGATGGCAAAGCCTAAGTCCCCTGCATATGTGCCTTGGGCACACAGACAGACCACTGCAGGTGCATGCTCAGAAAAGCACCCGTCCTCTGGCACAGCCCAGAGTCTGGGCACCCACTTGGTAAGAGAAGTGAGAATGGAGGTTCTGTCTCACTAGCCCCTGCCTGGACATGCAGGCACAGGCACATAGAACAACAGCTGGGCCTGGCCCTGTAGGTCACCTCCACTGGGGGGTTGTAAAATCAATTTTGGAGGTCCAATTGACTTTTTTTTTCATAAAACAATAGAATAAATAAGATATTAAAATGGATGAGGTGGCTCTTGTGTGGTAAGGGTGAGTATTGTTCCATTATTCTCCAAGTGTGTCGCAAAGCAGAACTCAGGGTATAGCTCAGGTCTTTACAAGCCCAGCTTGAGTTTGCCCATGATGCCCTGTGAGGGCAGATGAGACAGGCCTGATCCTCCCTGAGCAACCTCAGAACTTGACCGGTAGTCCCTTACTCCTTATGATCCTTCACCAGGAGCCAAGGCCTTGCAATTCACTAAGGAGGCTCAGATGAAAAGGGAGATTTCCTGAGAAAAACAACCCAGTAACTCTTGGCCACACCAGGGTCTAAGTGGCTGATGTTTCTCTAAGAGCAGGTTTCAATGAGATGGAGAAATGATCAAACACCGCCCCCCCCCCCAAGGAGAGAAGAGGAATGAAGATTCCTCACTTACCTTCAGTTTTGCCAAGCTCTGGCATAACTTCTCCCTCCCTCCCACCCCCAGGCCCCAACAGCACCATGCCAGTTGTATTTTAAGTAGTTTATGGTGTTCAGTGACAAGTAAGATTGAAACTTCTGACTAATACAGCCTTAGGTTGACTTGTGGGTAGCTCTTCCCACATTATTTCTGTCCCCCTGACACCACAAAGGATTGAGAACTGGCTGCAAATAGAGCTGCCCATCAATGGAAAACATATGTCCGGCCAAATGATGGGAAAACAGGCACATCCACAACTGAGGCGGACACTGGATCCCAGCTGAGCATGGCTGAGAGGGAGGATGCACTCAAGACTGCCTGTGGACTGTTTACTTTTTAGACTTTATTTTCTTGGCATCCAATTCCAGCTCTAATGTCTTGTTCAAGGTAAGAAGATGCCTTTTGAAATGGCTTTAAATACTGCTCCCAAAAAACATTTCCTCAGATCCCATGAAATATTAAGGTTTGATTACATCTTATCTCATTCTTTGCAAGTAGAACTGAAGACACTTAAGAGAAAAGGCCTTCAGCACCTTCCTGCTACCCTCAGCCCACAGTTGGGTCTACAAGGGGTGCTTCCTAGCACCTTGCTCCTCACGTATTTCTTTTCCTTATCTCACTTCCTCCCTATTTCTGAGAAAGGCAGGACTTGCAGAGACTGAGCCTGAAAATAGTTTGCCTCTTTGATGATTCCAAAGAAAGATTTCTCACCTTTCCTAATGCTACTTGGCTGACTGTTTGGGGAAAAAAATTGTTGCAGTCTGTGCGGGTGCTAATTAGAATCAATTAAAACTCAGCTGGCCTGCCCTGGCACTGAATCACCTTGCAGGGCTTGCTCAGCCCTCATGAAAAGCAGAGGATCCAGCGAGAATGAGATTCTGCAGCCACAGGAATATCAACTTAACATCCTGAGTAAAATCCACCCAAGCCCTGGCCAACCAATACTCCTTCACTCAGGAAGTAAAATCTTCACTGGATTTGTCAAAGGATAAAATTCCCCAAGTTGCAGAGGACATTATGAACTATCTCCATTAAAAAGGGGAAAAAAAAAAAAAAGAAGGGGCTTCCCTGGTGGCCTCCAGGTTAAGTCTCAAAGCTATCACCTCCAAAGCCTGAGTTCGATCCCTGACCAGGGAGCTAACCCACATGGCGCAGCAGACCTTGCCTGTCTCGACCACTGCTCCCCTCAGCAGTGTATTTCAGTAAATCTGCCTATTCTGCCCCCCACTCTGTCTCTGGTGAATCTTCTCACCCCCTGCACCTCTGGCCTGCACCCCAGTACTTTTATGCATAAATATATAAATAAGTCTTTTAAAAAAGAAAAGGGTAACTACAGGAGGTGACAGATTTATTCATTAACTTAATTGTGCTAATTAGTCCATCTATATATCAAATCATCATGTACATTTTAACTAGATACATATTTATTTGTCGATCATACCACAGTAAAGCTGGGGAAAATAAAATTTTAAAAGCTATTCTCCCTTAAAAAAACAAATAAAAGATGTAAAATATTCTTTCCTTAAAGGACACAGAGAAAAAGGCCGAAAAAGATTTTACATCCACACACACAAGACCTTCCGTGACCAGCATTTATCAGATGCCTACTCTGTGCCCAGGGGCAGCTCAATTCACCTGGGGCAGACAAGGACAACTAAAGAGTCATCTGGGAGCGCAATTACCCTCCCCCACACACAGTGTCCTTTCTAAAGTTCTGACCTCGAAACTCTCAGACAGGCAATTTCTACAAAATTGGTGCTCACTAATGGTTTCTTAGGGGAAAAAAAAATCATAAATCACATCAAGTCCAAACTTATACAAATCTTATGCTCTAAATACATGTCATTTATGTCAGTGATGCCTCAGTAACATAAGTTCAATTTATCCATGTGTAGTTGCTTGAATAAACAATACTTTTAATTTAATAAATCAAACACCCCCATAATTAACACAAAAGTCAGGTTCAAATGGGGAGGAAAAATGTCTCCACACCACTGGAGCAAGGTAGTTGGAGAGGAGGGGAAAATGCACACAAAGGTTACTAATCACCCAGATCAGATGTAATAAGTGCAGGTGAGTGACTCAGACAAAACACGTTACAGGAGTGACTGCTGACCGTATTCGCTCAGGGGAAACCAAGCCATTGGTGCTGTTTTAAATACAGGGCATGCATTCCTCTTAGGGGCGCTGTGTTCCGATTCCCTACAGGTACTGTCCATCCCTGCTCACTCTTATAGGTACACAGAGGTGTCACCAAGAAATAACCTTGGCTTCCAGTATCCCTGGTCTCACCCACAGGCCAAGAAGAGAATAGCAAACAAAGTCAGATACTTTCAGAATATAATAACACAGATGAAATTGCTCAAGAAGTCAAACAGAACATGAACCATAGGTGTAAACACTAAAACCGAAACAGATCTATTTAGGTACCTTATAATATCCTACCTGGAAGATCTGGAAATGACCTCACTTGGTTTATAGAGAGATATCACAGATCTAATTTCCAAAAAGCAATTTAAAAACCACCTGGTCAAAGTTTGGGATAAGACAATCACAATTACTTCCTACCATGAGCAAAGGAAGAATGGTCACAGTGAGCGCATGGAGAAAGCACCTGGTTGGAAATGACAGAGGTGTTTGACTGAGGTGTTCAATGGGGGTGTTTGATTGAGATTGTAATACCCAAGTTACCTGTATCTGTAAACCTCTAATCTCTAGTGCAGTGCTTGGAACACAGAAGATAGCCTATAAATGTCAGTTGATGAAGAATATACTGTATAAGAGCATAACAATACTAAGACAACACTCTAATTGCTTTATATGTATTAGTCTAGTTTTGGTTACAAGCACCTGAAGACAATCATATCTTCTTATTTATTTCCATAAATTGAAATGAATAAAGTTGTTGGAAAGTCTCTAGAAACATACATTTGTTAGAAGGTTTTTCAACTCTCCTGAAAATCATTCAACAGCAAGATCCCTTGAATGTGTCTCCATGCATATAACAGAGGGTATGTGAGTGCTAAGCTAGGGGCAGAAGCGGGATGAGCTTTATCAGCCTGTCTTTATCTTATTTTCCCAGTTTGGTTCTCTAAGTCCTGAACATATAAACAGCCCAAATTTAATATTTAGCCCTGGGCACCATAAAACTATCAGTCAAAGGAACAGGTCTGAGCCTAAAGGATGGAGGCGAGCATCCCTACCACATATTAGCACATATTTGGGATATCAGGAGCATGACCCTTTTTTCCATTCTCCCTCCCAAAGGAGGAAGGGCATACAGAGCCCAAGTGTGTTTATTCCATTCTAACAGCCTGAACACCAGAACCTTCTAACTTGGAAAGAACCAAATCTCACTGTTGGGCCTCTTAAGATTCTAACACTCACCATTCAAAATTAGCAACGTTGACAATCTTCAGAGGCTTCTAGTCTCAATACCAAACCAACCTCTCATGATTTGCTTGGAGACATTGTTTCTAGAACAGCCAGTTGGGAAATGCTAACCTCAAACCCTTCACCCCAACACATACCTGTGTGTCTACGATTCTTTCTCTTTGCCTCTCTCTCAATCGTATTACAATCTTTCTCAAAATACTCCATGAATACCAAAGGATGCCAAATCTCTTCCCAATAGCATGGAATAGAAGATATGAGACAGGCAAGGCCTGGACCAGGAAATAGACTCCTGCTCTTTGTCGTAGGAGGACTTTACTTTCATGTTGCGTAGTCTTCTGGTCTAGACCCAGAAGGCTGAGCCGAGCCAGCCTGTCTGTCCTAGCTGGCAGGAGCCCAGATGAAAGAAGGTCAGAATGCCTACGAAGGTCAATCAACAAACCCACAGCAGGGCCAGCTCCTGGCAGCCACTGGCTCCCCACACCCCTTCTTCCTGTTGTATTCTACACTTGCTCCATCCCACCCCATTTTTCAACCTAACCCTCAAGTCCTACTTCTCCCAAGAGGACCCTCCCTGACTGCTGCAGCCAGCACACCCCTGAGCTTGACTTCCACAGAGCTACAGAGCTTCCTGTCCGCATCACATACTTGGCACTTACTACAAACAGACTTAGATTTTTAATATATGTGTACTTTATTTTCCCAGTTGGATTGCAAACTATCAGGGCAGAATTTTCCCTAGTAACACCACCTTTCACATAGTAGACATGCCATAAGAATGAAAGAACTGATGTGGAATAAACACAAAGTAGGAGCCTTTGCCTACCCTGGGTCTCAGAGGAGAAAAGTCTCAATCTGACAGAAATGCAGAATTAGACTTCCAGGATTGTGCTTCTCCTTTGGAAAGGAACTACTGTGTGCCTATAATTCAGTGTTTACCACAGATTCTATTGTAGCCACACTGCCATTCCCTGCTCACATATTTATAAAAATTATCCTTTCAGGATGAAATTTTCCATGACCGGTTTCAGATCCAAAATAAGGGTGTTTCTCTCTCTCTCTTTTTTTTTTTTTTCTTTTGGAAAATTTGAACAATATCCAGTCAGCCATGTAGAAGTTGGGCATTAGTGAAAAAAACAATGACATGTTTTGTCTTTCAAAATCAATGTAAGTCTTTCTTTTGCGTGACCAATTAAAAAACAACTAAACTTCAAAATGAGAAACTTTCCACTTGTCTAGGCCTCATGAAGGATGAACCCTGTTGATAATGAGATAATAGAATAAGAATAGCACAGAAACAATTGGAATATGTATCTCTTCATTTTACTTGCATTAATTTTTACAAATACCCACAGATGTAGTCTTCTTTCCATGATTCTGAAATTTCAAAAATACATTGTTCTGAAATTTCGAATTCTCAGAATACACTGAAGCTGATTTTAAGCTCAGAGAAAGGGGAAAAAATTACAGATAATTAAAGGATAAATTTCTGGACAATAAATAATTTAGTTATGGTAAAAGAAGCATTTCCTCAAAATTTTTCTTTACCGAATACTCATTTAAACTCTTTAAAACTCCCAAATTTACTCTGTGCCTTTAAGATTAGAGATAAGTTTGGAAAGGAGTGGTTACCTTCACCAGCACATGAAATTTTTTATTTGGCAATAGCTGTGGCAAAACATCTGCAGAATATAATGACATTGAAGAAAGTTTTAAAACCTGATCCCTCACTAATGTAACCAAAATTATATATCGCACTAGTAACAAAGGCCAAGATAAAATAAAAAACCTTACTTTTGGTTTCTTTTATGTTTTTATTTAAAAGAAAGACATTTTAAAGAATATTTTGCATTACGTAATTCAAAAGAACTGTATTTGTTTTCGGAATACATTTGAATGTAAACAGAATATGAAAGATTAAAAAAGAATAGAAAGCTCAGGTTTTCAATATGAGGTATTTGTGTACATGTACAACCTAAGAAAACCAAAAAGAAATTGGTGGGAAAAGGAAAAAAAAGTAGGAGGGTAGGAACTCCCTGGTTCCAACAAATAAACAAAGCTTTTACCCTGAATCGGGTGGGTAACCCCAAACTTGGTTGTTTAGGCCCTAAAAGATTTCTCAGACTCATGGAGAATAAGGTGACATTTACTTCCTATGGCAGAGAAAGGGGCAGAACAAGTGGTGGTTGTGCTTGTACTAGTCCTGACTATCTCTTCAGACCCTCCCTCGTGTAATTCACCTTCCAATTGTCCTCTTGACTCCCACGCTGAAGTGTTCTGTCTATTCTGAAATGAAATCCCCCCAAACTCCACAAAATACCTCCAAGCGCCCATTAGAGACCTGAACACCAACAAAGACACCTGTTCCTCTGAGTTGCCCATGCGGTGAATGGCATTGGGAGCCACCGAGAGCTCAAGCAGAGTCTGGGACACAGCCTAGATTCCCCTCTTCACCCTCCACTCTCAACCCACAGCCAGCTGGCTCCACCTTCTTCCTCAGTCAGCCCACCAACCTCCCACCTCCGGCCACCAGCACCTCGAACCTGTGAACTAACTACAACAGTTCCCTAATGTTCTATCTCTAGTCCATTCTCCAAGGTGATAAAATTCACATCTGCTCAGGCTATTCCCCTACTTAAAAATCTTTCACTGGCTCTCCTCTAACCCTCAGAGTAGAGCCCCAGATCACAAACTGTTAAAGTGGCCCCTCAAGATTTCAGGATTAAATCTTATGAAAAAAAGGGGATGATGGTGGAGAGCAGGGAGGGGGAGAGAAGGGAAGGAGGGACCAGCTAACAAAAAAAAAAAAAAAAAACTTATACAACACCATGCCTCCAACTCCCACCTGCACTCTACTTCGCAAAGCAATCACACTAAACTGTGTCAGTGACTCCTTTCCGGTTTCTACTTAAATGTTACCCAAAAGCCTCCCCAACCCAACATGGCTAGGTCAGGGCCCCCTTAAGTGCCCCTGTGACATACACCACAGTGCTTTGCATACTACACAATAATCGTCCCTTTGCCTGTCGTTCCTCAAGTTGGGCCTAAGTCCTTTGATGCCAGGTTCCATGACTGTCAGGCTCTGTTAAGATCCCCAGGGACCAGGTTGATGCCTGGCACAGTGTAGGGCCTCCCTAATAATTTGCTGAATCAATGATCTGAAACTTAGGAAGAAAAAAGAAAGAATGGAGAAGCTTGAGTACATCCCTCCTTCACCAACAAGCAGTGACTGACCACAGAAAGGCATGTGCTTCCTTCATTCACACCTCAGGGCCTGGGCTGAGCTCTTCACCGCCCTCTTCATCATAACAACCTTTCATCACCAGGCAGCGGTGTGTGTACCCAGTGGAGAATGCAAACGGCGACAGTATTTGCACCCGCAGGCCTTACTTCTTGACTTTCCTTTGATGGATGGGTTAGAATTCATTTCTAGCAGAATCCTCATTCTCTCTATCCACACTCTAGTTTTGACCTTAGTCTTCCTCTTAATGGAAAAATATGATATTTACTATATCATACTGAACTGCAGGTGTGAAGCATGGAAAAGACTCTGGATCCTCTAAGAAAGTATTGAAATGTTGTAAATGGTTTGTTGCACTTCTTTGAGTGAAGCAACCTGGGGTTCCCTGGACTTTCCATGGCCCAGAAGAGTCTCTACTCAATTAATAAATAATGCAACCCCCTCCCCCCCCCAAAATAAAAGAAAGAAAAGAAAAAAATCAACAACTGGAATCCATTAACCAACATGATTATAGAACTAAGACAGAAAATCAGTGTGGGAGGGTGAAGCTTTTCATGTCAGCCTGGAGCCAGGCAGCAACATTGAGGAAGAGAAGCTAAATGTTAAGGTACTTTCATTTCCACAACCAAAATTTACCCTTTCCCCACCCCCATCTTGCCAGCTTCCTGGTGGATGGGGGTCATCCACCAAGGCAGACCAATCTGTGAGTTGAAGGACAACTTCCCAAAGACCCCCTGGGAACTCTGAGGGGTACCGTTAACCAAGACCTGAAAGGCTTTTGCATGACCTTGGGTCCAGACCATCCGCATGCTCAGTGATTAGAGATAACCAAGGCCAGCAGACTAGCATACTGAAAGGAGCTAGGTGGGAGGGAAATTAGGGGCAACCAAACCAGCAAATGCACCACTGAACTTCCCCAATCCACAGAGACCTTAAAACTCGTAAGACCGGTTTAAAATTAGCCAATACCCAAGAGAATTTATTAAATGCAACTGTTATGATTCATTTAGATTCACTCCAACTCTGAAATGATAAATGACAGTAAAACAACTTTGTATTTACTTCCCCCAAAGCACATGCCCCTGGTTGCTCGTGTGTAAAGGACGGGATGACGATAAAGACTTAAAAAAACAGCATCAGGCCTTTTCACTGTAGGAAAAGGAGAGCTGAGGGGAATTGAAGGCTCAGATTAAGGTGATAAGGGGCCTTATCAGTGGGTCCTCCTGGTCTGAGAAAACGTTTTTCTGGAAAGGAGACTGCTGTCTGCAAGTGCTTTTTCATACCGGTCCTATTTTGCTTTGCAACATACCATGTTCTGGACTATTCTGTTTGTCTGTAACTTATGGTGAAGTCCAGTTTCCAGGATTTGTCCACTTTCTCCCCGGTCTGCCAGCCTCAGAATTCCCATTTCATCCCTTCCTTTCTTTCTCCAACAATTAACTCGCCTCAACTTGGAATCAGGAATATGGATGACTTGAGGAATTCTTGTCCTAGGTGGGACAAAAGTAAATTAAGATATTGGATCTATAAGAAGCATCATCCAAACAAAATCTTGCTACCAAAAATCATCACTTCCTCATCTACTTTCTAGATAAACAGTTGAACTGCCTGCTTCACTGTGCCCTCAAGTTCATCAGGATGAGGCCCAGAATTTGCCTGAACTCCTCAAGGGCACCAGCAGAGGAGTTTCTGCCCTCAGGCAGCATGCCCCTCTTTTCAGGAAGCAATCTCTCTTTTCCATTTGACTTTCCATAAAGAAGCTGGAGTTTTATTTTTTCCTTGGCTTGCAATCTGTGCTTTGGACCGTGCCATAAAATTCCTTAGTAATTTATGACCTGTTTTTCCTTTAAAGAGGAAAAGCACTAAAGGCTCAGCGGGAGGAGACAAGCATGTATTTCAAGTGTCAGTAATCTAGCAATAAGTCCATCCAGCAAAGGTGAGCCGGGTCCTGATTCACTGTTGTAAGTTGACATGAAGACCCTAGGCCTTTCCTAGAATACGGTCTCAATAACAGTTAAAAATGAGTAGTGGGAGCCTTCTTGGTGGCGCAAGGGATAAAGCACAGCACTGTTAAGCTATCTGCAGCTTCTGAAGCATGGATGCAATCCCCAGCTGGCCAGCCCCACATGATGCAGCAGACCTCTCCTGTCTCGCCCACTGCTCCCCTCAGCAGTGTATTTTAGTCAGTCTGCCTGTTCTGCTCCCTACTCTGTCTCTGGTGATTCCTCTCACCCCCTGCAACTCTGGCCTGTACCCCAGTTCTTGTATGCATAAATAAATAAATCTTTTTAAAAAATGAGTACCTGGTTAAAAAGATTCCTCTTGACATCTTCCTCTGTCTAGGGTAAATGAAGTTGATGAGGTGTTTTACACCATTGTCCTGTATGGCTATCACCAGCAGCCTTGATGATGTTAACATAGAAGGTGCTAGGTGTGGAGCACACATGCCTGATTATGAACACCTGAGCATGGGTGTGTGCGCATGTGTAAGTGTGCACACCTGTGCCTAGGAGGGAGGGGATAAAAGGGTGGTGCCACCTGAAAAGAGGCTCAAGTTGCTCTCTCTGCAGTCTTGTACCCCTTACTATTAAGACCCGTGAAAATGATGCCAAAGGCTCCAAAATTTTCTTTCAAATTGATAGAACAGATGGTGAACCTACCCGGCCTGGGATGGCTGCAAAACACCCTGTCACTCTCATCTGAAAATTCCTGAGGTAAAGATATCACCGCCTGGTGAAACATTGCATCCTCTACAGCACTTTCCTGGAATGACAGCCTGTATATTTCATTATGTCCATTTATCTCAGTGTAAGTGCATTTATCCACCAGGAGGAACCCAGAAACTCTGACAGAGCCCCAGGCTAGAAGGGGCTCTTAACTGAAAAGACAGGACATGAAAGTCTTTGCCTACTTCATGTTTTTGCTGCAAGTCAGTCCCAATAATCACACTCAGATCTTTGTAAGGAACTCAGTCTTTTCTAATAAACACAAAGGAATGAAATATTAAAATATGTCTTCACAATAGCATGGATAAGTAGCAACAGTCCAGCAACAATGATTTCTGAAGAGAAGGAGCAAGAGTTAAATTGCACTTGGATAATATTCACAGTGACCTGATTCAGGAAGGAGGAGGAACCACGAGCTCTGGCCTCAACCCATGTAATTCTATATGAACCATCTCAGGAACCATAACATTGGCTTTCCTACTGCTTTAAAATGTCACTGGCTAAAGACAGAACAAAGATGAACTACTAGACTATCATTTAGAAAATCCTGCTAATGAGGATAGAAGCCTATTTGCATTCCTGTTTGCATATAAAAACATTTGCCCAACCTCAGCTTCTCTCCCTTCTTAAACATCAAATGCCTATAAATAATACTTAGGATTCTACTTTAAAAAAAAAAAGCACTGAAAGCAAAGGCAATAATAGCAAAAATAAGCAAGCAGGACTAAATAAAACAAAGCTTCTGCACTGCAAAAGAAACCACAAAATGAAAAGGCAACCTACTGAATAAGAAAACATGTTCACAAATCACATATATGATGAGGGGTTACTATCCAAAATATATGTAGAATTCCTAGAAGATGATAGCAAAAAAAAAAGCCAAAAATATGATTAAAAAATGGGCAGATTGAATAGCATTTTCCAAAGGTGATACACAGAAGGCCAATAGGCACGTGAAAAGGTGCTCAACATCACTAATCATCAGGGAAATGCAAATCAAAACCACAATGAGCTACCACGACACACCTGTTAAACTAGTGATTATTGAAAAGACAAGAGATAACAAGTTTTGACAAGGATGTGAAGAAAAGGGAACCCTTGTGAGATGTTGATGAGAATGTCAATTGGTACAATCACTGTGGAAAACAAGGAGGTTCTTCAATTAATTAAAACTATCACCATCATAGGATCCAGCAACTCTACTTTCTGGCATGTAGCTTAAGAAAATGAAAACACTAATTCAAAAAGATATATGCACACCCATATTCCTGCAGCAGTATTTATGTTATTTATAATAGCCAAGATATGGAAACAACCTAAGTGTCCACCAATGAATGAATCTCTCTCTCTCTCTCTCTCTCTCTCTCGCTCTCTCGCTCGCTCGCTCGCTCACACACACACACACACGTGCACACACAACCACATCATGTATTATCATCATTCACTGCAGGAATGGAGTATATATGTATTATTATTATTCAGCCATTTGCAGCAACATGGATGGATCTTGAGGGCATTATGCTAAGTAAAATAAGTCAGGCAGAGAAAGACAAATACAGCATTATCTCACAAGCAGAATCGAAGGAAGAAAAAGAATGAGCCCATAGGTACATAGAATAGAATGGTAGTTACCAGAGGCAGGGGATGCAAGTAAGGAAAATGGGTGAAGGTAGTCAAAAGGTACAAACTTCCAATCATAAAATAAGGCAAGGGAATGTAGTGAATAGAATATGAGTATAATGAATAATATAACGTTGCATATTTGAAAATTGCTAAGTGAATAAATATTAAAAGTTCTCATCACAGAAAAAAAGTTTTGTCACTGGTGATGAACATTAACTAAATTTATTGTGACCATTTACAATACACACAAAACATCAAATAATTGTGTCATACATCACATAAATAATTTGTGTTGTACATCAACACAAATTTGATGTTGTACATCAAATTATACAATAATTGTGTTGTACATCAAATAATTGTATTGTACATCTGAAACTAATATAATGACATGTGTCAATTAAAATCAGTAGAAAAAAATTGAAAATAGAAAAATAAAATTAAAAATACCCTTTAACTTTAAAATATATTACAACAAACGAATTGATCTACTTAAAAAGCTCAATAATGATACTTTCCTGCTCACCATATCTATTTAGATTAGCCCAAAGCCTCAGGTATGTTGTATTTGCCTTAAATAGTAGAGGCCAGATTTTTGAACAATACTTCCCAAATGAAATCAAGAGATAGAAGGACTGTCCCCCAAACAGTGTCACCTGACCAAATGAGTTTGGGAACACTGTTGATGGAATTACCATCCTGGAGGCTAATGGAAATTAGCCTGTTAAACACTCTGAGAAGTCCTAAGATCAATGTTTAGTTTTATTTAATCAATTATTTACTAAATCGACTAGTTATGGCATCCCTTTTTTGAGTGCGTATGACGTGCCGATTTTTTTTCATGGTAGAACACATTTTGGGAAACCTTGTTTTAAGGGAAAAGTTACACCTTAAAAGAATTGCAATTGCAAAAGCATTGCAGCAGGCCACATTACAAAGCAAAAGTATCTTGATGATCTAGAGGATTCTGGAAGTGGAGAAAATCAAAGGATTTTATTTAAAGAAATCATCCCTCATCACAGTTTACCTACCATGTGAAGATCAACCATGGGGGACAAACAAATGGTTACCTCAACCAAACAGACAAGTTTCAACTTTTGTCAAGCCAAAAGGTGGTTTGATCAACTGCCAATCTCAGTGATTAGCTGAAAAGAAAACTGAAAACATAAGTAAATAAATCAACCTCCTTTACTAAAAGTTCTAGACACATGGTATTGGCATTAACAAATTATGACCAATAAGATGGATGGATGGATGGGTGGATGGATGGATGGATGGATGGATGAATGATGAAAGGAAGATTGTTGGGTGGTGGCTGGATCCAGGGTGGTGTAAGCTATACAAGCACCTTACCAGGTACTTATTTTCTCATATTTCTTTGCCTTTACTGGGTTTTTTACTTTGCTCAAATCATTTAAGTTCTGAGCTCTTATATTTTTCCATCTATAACCAAGGATTTAATGAATATCTATTATGAGATAGCAGATTTTACACTCTTTCAATTGGATGAGAAATGTTCCACATAGCTCTCCCCGACCTGATCATCAGGGAGAGAGAAAGAGAAAGAGGGAGAAAGAGAAAGAGAACAGTAGGAAGGAATTTTGATTCATTTGAATGCATTTTGAATAGAGCTTAAATGGATAAATATAAATGGCATTAAATGTATAATGCTATTGATAGAAATACTTCTGTCCCAGGCCCCATGCCTCCTAGACTCTGTTTGGGAAGCTATCAATAGATACCTGTGCATGTACAGTAAACAGCCCTGACCCAACCAAAAACAAAACCAAGAGAGCCATGTGCTCGATCATCTGCCTCAGCTGCCAATTCATCATTTTACTTCCTTGGGTCTTGTCCTCAAATATCAAAGTAAAAGGGAGAACATGTAATTGCTACATGTTGATGGGAGAGTAAAGTGGAAAAAGTTCAGATTACTGAATAAATGTATTAACACTGTGCAGCCCTATGAGGGGCAAGGTTAAAGTACATTCTTTTCCAAAGAGCCCACATTTCCCATCGGAAGGTACAATTGCTCTGTGAAGGCTAAAGTGCAGTTTGTGCTTGGGAAACCCACCATGTATTGCAGATTTCTAACCTTGACTTTCTGGCCATCTAGCCTAAGCACCCTGATACAACACTATCTGATACTGAATGCCATTTGCAGGTGAACCAAGAGATGGGGGCTCTTGAGAACATAAGGTATTTCAGTTCATCAGGTCACGTCTGCATCCTACCAGACCTGTTCCTGAGGAGCAGTCAGACAGGTTTTTCAGAATCAGTATATCCTACCCATTCTTCAATGTCCAGGTCAAAAGTCACCTTCTCCACAAAACCTTTATCAGTCTTCCCCTGGGTAATAATATCTGGCTTTATGGAATTGTTTGGATGAGCAAACTTTAAGTTTATGAGTACAAGGAACCCTATCCTTTTTATAGTCTTGTCTCCATTTTACTGGTGCTCATTAAAAGTCTATTGAGGGCCTCCCCGGTGGCGCAGCGGTTGAGCGCTGGGTTGCGAAGCTGCCTGCAACCTCTGCAGCGCTGGTTCGATCCCCGGCTGCTCCCCAGCCACCGGCAGAAGGTCCCGCATGGCGCGCAGACCTCTCCTGCCGCCCGCTGCTCCCCTCAGCAGTGTACTTCGGTCCTTCTGCCTGCTCTGCTCCCTGCTCTGGCTCTGGTGAATTCTCTCACCCTCCCGCGCTTCTGACTGTACCCAGTGCTTGTATAAATAAATAAATAAATGTTTAAAAAATAAAATAAACGGGCCTTCTTTAAAAAAAAAAAAAGTCTATTGAATTATAAATTGTAAATTGTGTTCCAGACCAGTATTCTCCAAAAAAATTTCTCCAAAAAAAAAATTCTTTTTAACTGGGACCCACAGTAAGAATTTAGATCATCATATAAATAACACTCATATATCAAACGAAAGTAGAAGTTTTATAAAGCATTATATACCTTTACTTATGTAATGCATCCTGGTAATTTCTATATTGGTCTATTTACATATTTTAAATTGCTGCTTGAGAGCCACTAAATTGATTTCATGACCTTAGCAGATGGCATCGTGACTCAGAGTTTGAAAAACTAATTAAGATGTGTATTCTATTTTCCCATGTCTTTCCCCCTCAAAAATATGATAGATCCTCTACAAAAAGTGAAACATTTTAAAGTTCTTACTGATTAAAATTTGGAAAGGTCCAATGAATGATGCTCATTTGCCTAAAATCTAAATTCCCCTGGCGCAGGCACAAGCCTACAGTGTGTGGGACCCACAGGGCCCCCTCCTCAGTCATCAGAGACAAACTACTCTCTGAGTCTTAAATAGTATTAGTGCAACCTATAAGTTGGTAGAGAACTGAGAACTATGAATGAAATTGATTGTATACATTATCTTGACTGTACACATCTTGGATTTTTATAGACACCACCTGCCTGTTGGCTTTCCACAAAAGACTTCCGTAAGTTATCCTTCCACCAATAAGTTAGGACAGGACTCAGTTTACTGTCACCCTCAACTGGACAGCTGAGTCTTTGCAAGTGAGCATTTTTCCTTTTGATGTTCCTGGGGGCAGGCACCAAGACCTTTCCTTCAGGGTTCCCCTTGAACTTATCACAGGGCAGGCCGGGCCTCGCTGGGCCGCAGGAGAGCCCAATGGACACGGTCGGCCTGCACATGTGGACTGCATGCAGGGCTGCTCCATCAGGGCTCTGGATCTTCTCCCAGCACAAGGATGGGCTTTCAAACACATTCCTGGTGGGCCTCAATTACTCTCCAAGCGCTCAAGAGGCTCCCTCACATCCCACCCACAAGGGGACAAGCACATGACTCCATCTTCCTGCTTGCTTCTGAATCACTGTCTTATCTGTCTTCCTCCCTTTTTCCCCTTAAAATAGTTGGCTTTACGGTTGTCTGTGCACAGTCATATGATAAGCAGTGATAAAATTTTTTCAAGAGCCAAGAAGGGATAATGCAGCAAAGAGAGAGAGACGTGTTCTCCTACGTGTGGGGGTGGGCTTCTAAGATTCCAGTTTCCTAGAAACTAAGCCAACAGATCAATTTTAAAACTTCAGCCCCAACAGAGTGAAAGAATAAGGCAGACTTCTTGGCAAAGAAACCCAAATGCTGCTGATGTGATCAGGGACTTAGGGAGATAAGATCTGAGTTCCAGTCTAGTCCCTATCACAACCTCTACAACCTCTACCCTCAATTTTCCCAGCTGTAGGGCATCCTTGGTGGTGCAAGGGGTTGAGCACAGCGCCATGAAGCTGTCCACAGCCTCTGCAGCATGAGTTCAATCCCCGACTGGCCAGGGAGCTACCCACATGGCACAACAGACCTCTCCTGTCTCGCCCACTGCTCCCCTCAGCAGTGTATTTCAGTCAGTCTACCTGTTCTGTTCCCCACTCTGTCCCTAGTGAACCCTCTCACCCCCTGCATCTCTGGCCTGTACCCCAGCTCTTGTATGCATAAATAAATAAATCTTAAAAAAAAAGAATAAACTTTGAAAGCAGGCAGGACATGCTTTCACAGCAAACCATCATCATTTCCTAATTAGCTCACTACAATGAGAACTATCATCTCTAGCTAAGGCACACCTCTCAGGAGGAAAGCTTCCCTCGACCCCAAGAGAACCTCAGGCACATAGAATCAAATCACTTGGAGGCTGACAACATAAGTCTCAAACCACATACTCTACATCTTATTTTTTACAATAGCACAATAATAATAATAATTTAGTTATTAGTGGATGTATATCATGTGACACTTTTTAAAGCACTTTTATGCATTATATTGTTTATTCCAAACATCACAATTAGACAGCTACCACTAATTTTGTTTTACAGATGAAGAAATGAAGACTCAGAGATCAACTGTCAAATGGTCACACAGCTGGTTCAGGGTTCAGCCAAGATTAGAACTAGCCCCCCCTTTAAGCAAAGCTTTTCACTTAACCATCATGCCACTCTCTTCAATTTCCAGTAGCTATATTGCATCTGCCTCCCACTGCCATTTTTAATATATATATATATATATATATATATATATATATATATACACAGAAGGGGAAAGTATATGTATAATAAGAGATCTGTATGTAGGGAAAAGAGCATATATGGTAAGTCTCTGTAACTTTTGCTCAATTTTTCTGTAAACATAAACCTGCTATAAAAATAAAATTCGTGGGCCTCCCTGGTGGCGCAAAGGGTTAAGACGCAACCTATGGAGCTATCCGCAGCCTCTGTAGCACAAGTTCGATCCCCAGCAGGCCAGGGAGCAACCCACATGGCGCAGCAGACCTCTCCTGTCTCTCCCATTGCTCCCCTTAGCAGTGAAATTAGGTCAATCTGCCTGTTCTGTTCCCTACTCTGTTTCTGGTGAATCCTCTCACCCCGCCCCCCCCCCCACCTCTGGCCTGTACCCCAGCTCTTGTATGCATAAATAAATAAATCTTTAAAATAAAATAAAATAAAATTCATTATATAGAAAAATAATACCAAAGCAAAAGTAAAGGATAAAAATTCTCTCCATTTGTCAGTACCCTCCCTTGCCTTTGCCTTTCTAAAGTAATACAGATGTGTGTGTGTATAACTTTTTAAATATTACATTCTTCTCTGTCATGGAAGGAAAGCGAACACCCCAAACAAATATCTGAAGAACATCTATTATTTAGGTAAATATTATTATGGTTTAATGTCCAAATTTATTTAATCAGCCATCTATTTTATACAAAGTAATATGTCAGTGTTATCACAAAAAGGCACAAGATTTTACTCTCAGGGAGCCTTTCTGGCTCTATTAAAGAGCAGAGACAAAATATCTGATCATCAAAGCCAGACATCAATCATTTTAAAGGGAGAGCACAGAGAGGAAATGTTACCGGGAGTCCAGGGGCTAAGAGAACTCTAGCCTGGAGAGTTCTAGGAATGATGGCCCAGCAAAGAGGGAGACTTGGAAGGGTGGTTAGAATATTCCAGGAATGAGGACATGTGGGATCAGAACACAAAGAAAGGAAAGAAACTGGGCTTGGAGGGCAGATATAAGGCCTGGTGGAAGAGGCTCCTGGCACAGAGGATGCAGGACCCAGTTGGCAGACAGGGGGTGGAAGAAAGTGCGGGCTATGCAGGGTTCTGAATGTTGGTAGGATGGTGAGGTCAGACTACCTTACAGGCAACTGGAAAGGGGTGGCAGGAGATAACAGATGATTCTGAGTACCCCAAAAGGGTATTTAGTGCCATTGTACAACTCTTACACAGCTCCCCTGGATTCCATAGAACAAGACTAATAAAGATAAGAAGGCCAGTCCTTGGGCTATGACATGGAACTCAAATGAGACATTCAATCTCTCCTAAAATGAAAAAAAAAAAAGTATTTTTAAACCAGCGAGGTGTTTTCAAACTGTGGCTAAAAACTGCGCTTTCTGTGAATAGAGTTCTGATATTCACCCTGGGAAAGGGAGAAGCTGCGGGGAGGAAGAAGGTTTGGTGGCAATGGGGTGAACTGGAATTCAAATGTAAAAGCAGGGGGCGCTTCCATGATTCTAGGGGTTCTCAAAAAGGATCCCTGATCAAAAAATCATGTTTCCTACACTTGGCCAATGCTGAAATTGTTTAACAAGAAGCGCCATCCATTTTAAAGTCTTTCTCTGGCCCCAGAGGGACAAAAAGATGACAAGCAGATCCTTTTCTGAGCATATTTTATTAGTGGGGAGGGGGGATTAATAGAGGTCAAGTCACCTGCTTTAGGAAATATAAGTTAAATCTTAATTTCAGATAAACAATCAAAAATTTAATAGAAATATATCCCATGCAATATTTAGGACATACCTATAACAAATGCATATGTATATTTGTGGTTTATCTGAAATTTAAATATAACTGTGCATAAGCAACTCTGTGATCAGGGCACCTGAAGGCTTTAAGGTGGGGTGTTTGTCATAGAAGAGCCAAGACTATAGACAAAGGATCTTGCCAGGACAAACTTTTTTTTTTAAGATTTATTTATTTATACAAGCACTAGGGTACAAGCCAGAGGTGCAGGAGGGTGAGAGGATTCACCAGAGAGAGAGTGAGGAGCAGAACAAGCAGAAGTACTGAAGACACTGCTAAGGGGAGCAGCGGGTGCGACAGGAGAGGTCTGCCACGCCATGTGGGATTCTCCCTGGCCGGCAGGGAGAACTACCATTCTCAGGAGGCTGTGGATATCTTCATAGTTCTGCGCTAAACCTGCTACGCCACTGGGGAGGCTCATGACAAACTTTTATCAACTTCAAGAAGTGCTGACTCTACAAAAACTAACAGTTGCTCATCAACAAGACAGAGAGTTAAGTGCCTAAGTGTTTCCATCTACATTTGTCTCATAAAATTCTCACAGCAACCCTATAACCTAACCTACATCACTAGGTAAACTAGTTTGCTGTGGTCCTTTTCATAAACTAGGTAACAAAAGTTTGATTTCAAGTGAATTTTCATAAACTGGGTAATAAAAGTGTGATTTTAAGTGAATTTTCACAGTCACAAAGCTACAAAAAAGAAGAACCAGAGTTTGCACTCTTGGCTGAATTCCGAAGACTTTTAAGGAAGAAAACGACTCTCATGCTGGAAGAGAAGAAAAAGTAATTCCTGAGAACTGATCCTCAAAGACAGTTGGATGAACAAACTGCTACATTCATTCTTGTTACTTTAACATAAATGATCTAAAATGAAATCTGAGCTTAAAGATTAACGGCCTTACCAGACAATTAACAGGCAAATGTATAGTTCCTTTCCAGCATTCAGAAATCTTTTCACAAGGCTGTTCTTCTACTCTTGTAACTCCTTCGCAAGTCCAATGCCCTGGTCCCAAGCAAAGTCCAGCATCTCTGTGTGCTGCCTGCATTTGTGCCCAGACAACAGAGCAAACGGCGTGCACTGCATCAGAGGGCAGGCTTATATAAGAGACACACGGTAGGAAAATGAAGTCAGATGTTTTGGCCTGGAGAAATGGGACACACACCTGGACCACAGCAAATGGGCTGTAAAAAAGCCTCAAACCTCAGAAATTGCATTAGGCCCACAAGCTAAGGTTTTTTAAAAACGCAAAAGGTAGCAAGGCAGGTGGTTTGTCCGCCCAGGGACCCAAAGCTAGCCCCAGGGCAGAGTATCCATGTTCCTCTGACGCCCCCCCCACCTCACTACCCCAGAGGCCAAGTGGGAAATTCTACTTCTGCACACCTGCAGTTGAGCAAATCCTGAATCCCTCTTAGAGGAGGGAAGTAGGGACTGGGAAAGGTTTAGCTCAAAACTCCTCAGTTGGCAATTACTTTACATGTTTAATAATAATAACTCTACAAGATAGCTGTTATTTACATTTTACAGATAAGGAAACTGGTACAGATGGGTTAAATAATTTGCCCAATATCACGCAGCCAAAAGTGATTGAATTAGAATTCAACCCAGCACTGACTGACTCCCAAGTCCATACTATGTTTTTAGATCCATGAACTTGGACAAGCCACCACTCATTTACAAGGAGGATGCTACAAAGCTTTCTCCATCTATCAGGCCTATCAAGAAATAAAAAGGCAGCTCTCCTCCCAATACTGCCCCTCTGTGTCTATGCAGGTATCTCTCTTTTTTATTTTCTCCTTTTGCTAAAAACCTGTCCTTTTAAAATGTAAAACAATAATAATAAAAGAAAATTAACTGGAAGTACAGCACTCAACACTTTTCTCCAAGCAAAATTCCTAGAACATAGAAAATCGTGTATATAGGTATGTACATACATCTGTATGTACATATTTGTTGAATGGATGGATGGATGGATATATGACTTAATAAATGAATATTCATTTTATCCACTATTCCCTTTCTTTGAATAGCTATTTGATTGGGATTTGTGTGTGTGTGTGGCTTTTTTATTAATGAAGCAATTATTTGTGGATTGCATTCCTACTTTAATCTCATTGTTTTCCTGGCTGCCCTCATAAACTAAAATGCTAAAAATGGCTTGTCCAAAATTTCTTGTTCTCTTCTTCCAATAGAGTGGCTCCTTTCCCTGTCTATTCAGATCCCATTTTTCTATAAGACCTGGCTAAAAATCTTAGCAAGAAGCCTTTGCCAGTGTTACAATCCACATTAATCCCCTCTTCTGTGAATTCTCACAGTTCTTCAACTTCAGTGTCTCAAAAAAAAGGGTGTTAATCTTGAATCCCAAACGGCCCACTTGAAGAACATTTCATTCCTTCTTTTATCTAATTGTAATTTTTTTCAAAATATGTCCACAAAACACTGGTTCTATGGCACTAGTAATTTTTTTCTTATAAATAAGAGCATTCTGTGATGAAATAAGTTTAGGAAATATATGGTTTTATACAGAATGTACTTGTCCCTTTGCTATACGCCATCTTGGAGTCTTTTACATACTAATGTGCATTTGACTCAATAACGTTCCCCAAACTCTTGATCACAGCAACCTGAAATCAGACTCCTACTCTTTGAAAGATACTCTGGCAAATGCTGGTCGATTAAATGCTCCATCCTTGCTAGCTGATTGATGATTCTCTTAGCTGCCTAAAATGGTTTAGATAATCATCAGTTCAGAAGATAGGAAGATGAATTCACAGACCCTGCATTCTAGAAATTTTGCCTGCTTGTTTGTCTTTAGAATATCCTCTGAGTGATTCAATGATACAGAGAAAGGGCTTCATCTTAAAAAATAAATGTATTTTTATGGGTCTTGAACACTAGGTAAAAAAAGCAAGCTATCAAAAATAGCTTTGTGATTTTGATCACAACAACAAAGAGAGATGAGGAGTGGGAAAAGCAGAGGCTGGTAATTTTTCAGGGGATGGCACATGCAGAATAATAAAGATAAAACATATTGAGAGCCAGGTTGAGCATAATCAAGGCCCAAAACACAAAGCTGAGACAGGCTTTGGTTAACAAGGTTTTGTTCCCTTGTTAACAAGGGCCTTCTTGAGCATCTAGACTTTAGTGCCTCCTGATTTCATAGATGTGGAATCTAAGGTACAAACCTCCCAATTTAAATGAGTCACCTGACTCCCCTTTCAAAAAATTTCCCAGGGAATAGTGCTGCTATAAACATTGGGGTGCAGGTGCTCTTTGGAATTGATGTTTCTGTGTCCTTTGGGTAAATACCTAGGAGTGGAATTGCTGGATCATATGGAAGCTCTATGTTTAGTAGGTCCAGAAATCTCCACACAGCTCTCCATAGTGGTTGGACCAGTTTGCACTCCCACCAACAGTGCAGAAGAGTTCCTTTTTCTCCACAACCTCGCCAACATTTGTTGTTGCCAGTTTTTTTAATATGTGCCATTCTCACTGGTGTAATATGGTATCTCATTGTAGTTTTGATTTGCATTTCTCTGATTACAAGTGATGTTGAACATTTTTTTCATATGCCTGTTGGCCATTTGCATTTCCTCTTCAGAGAAATTTCTTTTTAGCTCTTCTGCCCATTTTTTGACTGGATTATTTTCTTTGTTGTTGTTGAGTCTCATCAGCTCTTTGCAGATTTTTGTGATCAGTCCTTTATCATTAGTGTTGTGTGCAAAAATGTTCTCCCAGTCGGTGGGGTTTCTCTTTGTTTTTGTTATTGTCTCTTTTGCTGTGCAGAAGCTCTTTAATTTGATGTAGCCCCAGCTGTTTATCTTTGCCTTCACTATCACTGCTTTGGGTAATAGCTAAGCTTTGGAAACAACCCAAATGCCCAAAAATAGATGACTGGATCAAGAAGATGTGGTACATATATACCATAGAATATTACACAGCATTCAAAAAAGATAAACACATGCAATTTGTAGCAACATGGATGGCACTGGAAGGGATCATGCTCAGCGAAATAAGCCAGAAAGAAAAAGAAAAATACCGGATGGTCTCACTCATAGCAGGAATCTAGAAAACTTAAATAAGGGACCAGGAAAAAGAATAACTATAAGAAAGAAAATATCAAAATCAACAAATAACTATGAACCAGAGACACTCTATGGGGGTGTGGGGGACGGGAAAAGGAGGGATTGCGGTCAGAATAAGGGGGTTGTAATTGTATGGGGAATATAAAGATAAAATTTTAATTAATTAATTAATTAATAAGAAACAAAAAACAAAAAAATTTCCCAGGGAAAGAAAAAAGTATTAGCCAGTCCAATATTGAAAAAAGTAAGGTCCTCAAGCTCTAGACATCCCTAAGTTCTCAAAGATTTGTGCTGAGCAATCCTACCTAGTTGTAATTTTATGTACCTGTGTATTTATACTATGCGGCTCCTGCTAGACTCTAGGCTCCAAGAGTCTCCAAAAGTGCAGAGACAGCTCCAGGCATGCTACCTGGTAAACAGGTTATTTAATAAATATTTGCTAAATGGATGAAGGGATAGTGGGAACAATGTCTACAGATTAAAGCCTTTTATGGGTTCCACCATCTTTCTTCTCAGCAGTGTACCAGATGACAAGCTTCTAAGAAGAGCAGAACCCAAGTCCACAGGATTAAAGAATGCTACCTATTTGAGTTTCTACAAGACAGATCCCAAAAAGGCAGCCTTTTATTCAACCAACCCATGAATGAGTAGATTACATGGACCTCTTGAGTGGCTTACACTCTAGTTGGTAAGCCAGATGGCCGGGGTAGGAGAGAAACTTACTGCTCACAAAATGCTTCATCAGGCTAACGAAGCGCCATAGGTAGCAAGAGATGCTATTGTCTGAAATACAAACAAATCTATTCAACAAGGACATGAATCAAAGCAAAGACTCCATTTTTCATCAACAATTTATCACAGACTCATCCACCATCATTTTCCTAAACCCCTCTTGAGCCTAATGACATTTTAAGTGTGATCTGCCTCTTGGGGACATTAGTTCCCTGAGTTTATTCCTTGCTGGTGACTTTTCACTGGTAAAACTACCTCTCTGAAGTGTTTAGGTGAGGTAGGGACTGGAGAACAAGGCCAGAGAGGGCAGACCATTTCTGTCCTAGGATTTGGTAACAGTCTTGTGTATCTCCTCCTCCTCTCAGGCACAAAATCACAGAGCTCAATCATATTCTCTCTGGAGTTTTCTTTTTGTTTCCAGGTCAGAGAGCTACAATGACAACAGTATGTTCCAATGCTCTGGGTTCTCCCAGTTCAGTTCCAACTTTTGGCCACTTCACATGGTTTCTGCCAGAAAATTAGATTTCAAACAGGTGCAGTCCTGCTGATTAGCATTATAATAGATGGTAATTACTTAACAAGCCCATATATACCCAGAGGAACTTCAAGAGAAATATGTTTTGCCAAGTGTATCTTTTATTTATGTAAAATACTGCAGGCCTGCTCTGGAGTTCTTTTAGTCTAAGTGAAACCCCTGGAAGCTTTGTCTGCATATGTTTCAATGAGCTCTGTGAGTTCAGGCACTGGAATTTAAAATTTCATTTCTTGTTGCTGCCAACTACAAAAGGTTTCATATGTAAAGTCCTTATGAGAATTTAAACTTGATGAAATTCTGCAAAGAGAGGACAAATGGACCTTTTCCTTCTCCCTTCTCCATGGGGTGGACAATTCCTACTTTTAGAAAACTCAGACTTGAAGAGATGCTTCAGCTTGGTGCAAATTGCCACATGGAAATAATTAAGTATTCCCTCATATGAACATCTTCAAGGATCCCAGATTTTTATAAAAATAAAATCTCTTTTTCATGTACCTTCGTCTCACTTCTTGTTTAAGCAATTCACTCAACTGTTAACCATCCTGGTCCTCCCACCAAGGTTTTACGTTCTTCAGAAGAAGGAAGGTATCGCACACAACTTTTGCTTCACTAAGTCCCCGTATCTACCACAGTATTAGACCCCAGTAGGTGCTAAAGAAGTACGCACACCTAATTAAATTCACTCATTTATTCAGCAGAGTGCCAGGAAGATCTTTGGGGTGCCATGAATACAGTAGTAAACAAAAGATTCTACATTTATGGAAGCCTGGTCTGGCGACAGACAATAAAAATAAATAAGAAAAATACATGATGTATTAGAGAAAAGAAGTACAGTAAAATAAAGCAGGAAAGGGGCATATGGTGTCACAAAGAGAAGGGTAAAATTTTAGACAGGACTTGCCATAAAAGGTGTTACTAAGAATGTAATATTTGAGTAAAGACTTGAGCCATGTGGGTACCTGGAGAAGGAACATTCTAGAAAGATGGAATCACAAGTTCAAAGGCTGAGGCAGGAACAGGCTGAATGTGTTTACAGGGTATCAAGTGGGCTAATCTGACCCGCAGTGAAGTGAGCAAGGTGAGGAGAAGTAGGTGCTGAGGTCAAGGGTAGTCACGCAGGAGTCTTGGCAATGTGTTGGCTTTCCAGATTATGATGAGGCCTTGAGCTTTCAGCCTGAGGGACTTGGTAGCAGAATGGTATGATCTGATGAAGTTAGGATGCAGTTGAAATGACTCAGGTATCCGATTATAAGGATTGGGTCAGAATGGTATCAGCAGAGGTGTGGAAAGATGATCAGACTGAGGATAGATTTTGAAGGATAGATTTTGTTGAAGAGACAATGGATGTTGCTGTGGGACTGGAAATGGTACATGTGAGAACAATTGGCATCAAGGATGGCTTCTCAGTTTCGGCGTGGGCAACCAGAAGGATGGAGTTGCTAATTCTTTAAATGAGAAGGGCTATGAGAGGCTTAGACTGGGAAGGTGGGAAGTCACATAGACAGCTTTGGACATAATCAAATTTGAGATGGCCTTGATACAACCAAAGGGCCATGACAAGCAATCAGTTCACATATGAGTCTAACTAAAGCTCAAGAGCAGGTGTGGACTACAATTAGGTATGCTGACTCAGCAACATTGAGACTGCAGTTAAATCCATGAAATGAGATGAAATTGGTACAGTAAAACCAAAACAGCAGCTCCCAAATCTCCTTATTTCCAATTACTCATATGCATCAATAAATAATCATGGGGAAAATATCTTTCACCTGACCACGTGTTCTGTTCTAAGATTCTAGAACTATGAATACACAAAGAGATAACTCTTTAAATATTCATAAAATTGTCAAGGTGGCTTGTAGCCTGGCCCTTTGGTCAGAGCATCATATAGATGTCCTGTTTCTCACAATAACCCTAAGAGGAAGAACTCTCATACTCCCATTTTACAGATGAAAAATTAGGTTTAAAGACCCTAGTCAGATGCCCAAAGACACACAATGTGGGGACGGGGGAGTCATCCTGTAGTTAAAACTCACTGATTCCAGAGAGAGGGGTCCACTGAAGAACCATGGAACTGAGGATCTCAAATATCCACTAACCTGCTGCTGATCAAAGATACCAAGAAGGAGAAAGAGGGCAGACAAACAGGCCTGATCTTGCATTAGGCCTGAGCTCATGCCAGTGCTTACCATGGGGCTGAATGACCCTTGAGAGGGTTCTTTAATGTATTAACTGATTCACAGTACCCAAAGGTGCCAACTTTTTAGTCTCCGAAAGATTTCTCTCAAGTAACATAGTCTCATACCCTGGAGAAGTTTCTATTTCACATTTGCAAAACAGTCATTGACAGAGATTTTCCTCTTCTTTCATTCCAGCACAGCCCACTTCATGATAGGTGGGTGCTTTTACTATCACCTACTTTTTATATAGGAAGAAACAGAAACACAGCTTCACTAAAGGTCACAAAAGTGGTTGTTAGTAGGGTGGGATTCAAACCCAAGCAGCCTGGCTCCAGGACTCTGCCTTCAAAGGCTCTCATCCCTCCAAAGGGGATGCTTCATCATTGCGGTTCTTATTAAGAGCAAGCACCTCTTCTTCAGGATGAAACACGAGAGTGACATAAACCAAAGATGTCTTCGGGGGACAGGGGTGGCAGAACTAGGGGGAACAGAGCTCAGCGTGGTGCATACTGAACCACCAATCTAGAAGACTCCAGAGTAGGGCCAGGACCAGCCAGCTGTAACCTGCAGGCTCCATCTCCCCTCCCCACCAGCTACCAAGACCCCCGCCCGCTGTCCTACATGCGACACACCCAGCCTCTGGTTCCAACAGCAACCCCAATACTTCCACTTGATGCAAATTAGGCTTATAAATCTTGCTTTGAGAATTATAAAGTCTACTATAAAATTTCAGGACATGAATCTTAATACATGAATTATCGTAGTCCTTGCCTGCCTGCAATTTCTATTCTAGCCCAGCATTTCTCAGATATAGTCTGACCAAAATCTCAAGGATACCCAGCCCCGCTGTTAGTGATTCCTATGCACACCAAAATCTGGGCAGCGTTAATCTACCCTTGCTCTTGAAAAACCAACCTAAAGCAACAGTTTATGTTGGGATTCTGCTTCAAGAGCAAGTGAAATCTTTCCCTCTCTCCAGAAGGTGCTTTCTCCTAAGCAACCCCCACTGCAATCACAACTGACACATCACTCATTGTCTGGAGAATAATTATCTCAGACTGGCTTCTAAACATTCTAGAAATCCACTTCAGTTTTCTAAACTTTCTTCTATTCCAGTGTTTCTAAAATGTATCCCCCGTATCACTGACTATTTTAAGAGGAACCTTAAATGAACTTTTTTTCCTTTTCTTTTAGAGGCCATGTGCTTATTTTAAGGTGAACAAAGAAAAATATATAACTATAATATCCAAACCTGTGATTGCATGAATACTGGGGCTTCAGTGGAAAATAAAAGAATCAAAGTTTTAAAAGATGAAGTAAAGAATAGCACAGGCAGTGTTCAAATAAGAACCTTGGATTGAGAAGATCTTATCCTGCCTGGTGCTTTCTAAAGGGGACCCTCAATTTCGGCCACATTTCTCCACCCGCCACCCATGGGCACTCTCTGCCTCACTACAGTAGTGTCCCTGTCCTTGGGACACCATTCCCTCTAAACACTTTTTTTTTTTTTTAAATAGAGGCATGCTTTATTTATTTAGTTTGTTTGTTTGTTTATACAAGCACTGGGTACAGTCAGAAGCGCGGGAGGGTGAGAGAATTCACCAGAGCCAGAGTGGGGAGCAGAACAGGCAGAAGGACCGAAGTACACTGCTGAGGGAAGCAGCGGGCGGCAGGAGAGGTCTGCGCACCATGTGGGACCCTCCTCCGGTGGCCGGGGAGCAGCCGGGGATCGAACCAGCGCCGCAGAGGCCGCGGGCAGCTTCGCAACCCAGAGCTCAACCACTGCGCCACCGGGGAGGCCCAACCTCTAAACACTTCTAATGGACAGTTCCCGTAACTTCACACCCAGTTCGTGCCTCCTCCCAGGAACCCTCCAGGATTCTTCCAGCAGTCTTACTTAGCACTCTCCCTTTCTGAAGTCTCTTAACATCTGGTGCCACTCACTCAGCACCTAATCATAACTGGTAGTATCTATAAGCTATCTCGTATCATTTCCCTAATAACATGGAAGCTGGAGAGTAACCTAGGGTCTCTCTCCCCTCTGGATTAGAGTGTTACACATCCCTGGTTGGATCTGAGCACAAACCAGGAACTCAGTGAGCACGTGTGACTTCGTGCAGTTGAATGAAGTGTTCTGCAGCAACGTAACAGCTGTTTCATGCCCTCCCCATCTCCTTACTTCAGGCCAGATTTCTTAGCCACACCCAAGAAAGGATGTATCTCTTCATCACTGCCAGATAAAGAGCAGAGGCCAGAACCCAGGGAAGTGTGTGTGTGTGTGTGTGTGTGTGTGTGTGTGTGTACCACAATTGATGGGAATGGAAAAGGTGACTTTAATCAGCCCAACTGCACTTTGACTGCTTCCAAGGACCACTCACCTCTGTTAATCTGTCCCCACCCTCATTCTGGAACAGCCAGAGTAGTCACAGCATCCTCTAGTGAAAATGACACTAGATGAGCAAACAAAACCAACTCCACTTTTGATTTATCACATGATTTGGATCTTTTTGTATTTCAAGATTTTTAACCTGTTCAAGAGCTGTCATACTTAATTCACACTTGCTAGAAGGCAAAAAAGATGATGATTTTAAAAACAGTTTATCTTGTACAATAAAAACATCAGGGACACCACATATGAATCTGCAGGTAGACTAGGAAGTCAGGGAACTCAGTTCTTCACTGGGCAAGGGGTGGGCAACAGGCGGTGCAAACCCACTTCCAACTCCCTTGTTTGTCATGTAGCCTGGGACACCCATTTAAATTCTCTAGGGCTCAATGTCCTTGTCTGTAATACTTGTGCACCAGATGATCTGGCCTAAGGTCAAGTCCAATATGAATGTGAGAACCTTAAAGCATGATAACCAAGCCAGACTAGTACCCATAATACACTGGAAATGCTCAAAGGTGGGGATGGTACCCTTGATGTGCTCAGGGTTGGGGAGGGGGCAGCAAAGCATCACTAGAGATATTCAGTCACCTCTACTCCAGTGAAAATCTACTTTTCAATGTTTATAAATGTTCATCCTACCTGCTCTCTGCCTCACTGCCCAACTCCTCATCTCTTCATCACCTCAGTCATGGTTTTTCCTTCCTCTTCTTGTTCTAAAACAACAGCCACCTCAAACAGGTTTTAAGCATTAAGGTCTGGCTCTGAAATTAGTTATTCCTTCAGCTCCCCCTCAGACATGCACTGTTTTCATGATTGAAAGGACCAATGGCCTTGTGTGGAAAGGACATGCAATGAGTGGTAACCCATGGTGGGAGGGAGGCAGAAGTAAGGCGCATTGGAGAAAGGGCATGACAAGGCACTGTGTTCTTGGGGTTCCATAAACTTTGCCTGCTTCCCAAAGAGTAAGCCGTAATCTCCCAGGGTTGTACATGGTGTGGTATGTTGCATCCTCCCTGTGAGCCCTGTAACCATGGTTTCGTGTAGACTACATCACGCCCTGAGCAGAAAGAGAACAGGCTTGCTCCTATTTTCCCCTAAAACTCCAGCTCTGAAAAAAAATATGAAAAGTGATATGCCAAGGTGATTTGCATGACCCTAGAACAATCACGAAGCTATTTGTTTTCAATAATTAGAAGGTGATTCTGGCTACACATCTCCATGAGGACCTGCTACCTCTCACTAGCTGGAAAATATATATACCCTGGGCCTCCCTGGTGGTGCAGCAGGTTGAGCACCACTCTGTGAAGCTGCCCACAGCCTCTGCAGTGCGGGTTCAATTCCCAGCCGGCCAGGGAGAAACCTACATGGCACAGCAGACCTCTCCAACCTTGCCCCCTGCTCCCCTCAGCAGTGTCATTGGTCCCTCTGCCTGTTCTGCCCCCTGCTCTGTCTCTGGTGAATTCTCTCACCCTCCTGAGCCTCTGACCTGTACCCCAGTTCTTGTGTGTGTATATATATATACACACACACACACACACACACACACACACACACACACCCCCACCCAGAGCCACACCTGCCTTTGGTGGATGTAACGAATCTGGATATGCAGAAATCATTTCCCAACTTAACGCCTCCCTCCAAGAAGAGCTAAAAAAAAAAAAGGTGGCTTCTCCCTGCTTCTCTGGGTGCAGACCTAGGTTGAGGCATTTGGCTTCTAGCACATAGAGAAGGCCTATTTCCAACTCCCTAATATTTTGTTAAAGCAATCAATTAACACCTCAGTTTCTTGAAAATCAAAACAGGTAAACAAAATAACTTTAAGTGGGATGCAAAGCACTGACTGCCAATTACTCACAAGGACCAATTTTAAAATACAGCCATCATTCTGGATGGGTGGGCAATCCACTGGGCAACACAAGCTCAAGCTGGGCTGATGTTATGGGCACCCTGTGAGTGACATCCTAGAGGGGAAAACATTTTCTCTGCATGTCAGAAGATGAGCTAAGCACCATGTAACAGAATAGAAGCTAGCTTCCTCTGGGAGGGAAAAATAAAGCAGCTCCTCTTCAGGCTACGCAGGACAAAGCCAGGACATGCAAGAAGCCTTCAGTCTAAGGCTCCACGTGCCTCTTCAAGGACCGAGGAACCCACGCACACACAATCACACACAGCCAGTCCACCACACGCCTGCAGAAGGCACTGGATTCTCCGGCAACCCTCAGCATCCGCGGCCGGGGGTTCTTCCAGCTCATGAGGAACCCCTGTCTCAGGGGGGCCAAACCCTTTTTCCAAGTCTTCTTTGCTCCACTGCCCACTTCTCTCCATCTGCGAAGTGGACTGTGCTTCCCCAAGGTAACTGAGACACATACATCCCAGATGGCAATCAGTCCCTGCGCCCCACGACCAAAGCCAAGGCCACGAGTCTTCCCCCCAGAACCCTACAGCCCGGCTCCTGCACCGGGAGGCGCTGGACTCACCCAGTCCTCGAAGTGGCGGCTCCCGTTCTGCAGCAGCTCCTCAAACTGGATGGTGCAGTTGGCCACGAAGTCGTCGTAGCCGATGGGGGCATCGTGGAAGACCGCCAGCTCGATCTTGCGCCCGTTGCACACATCGGTGACGAACTCGTCGTGCCAGGCCGGGCTGTTGGTCTTCTGTTTGGTGGCCGTTTGGCCGATGCGCGAGTCGTCCACGTTGAGGGCGATGTAGGGGTCCAGAAGGAAAGTCTGCGGTCGGGGTCCCACCGCATGGCGCAGAGACCAGGCTGTGGGCTTCAAGCTCACGGCCTCACAGATTTTGATCTTAAGAAGGCCATTGAACACTACCATGGTCGGGGCGGAGAGTAGGGGTCGGGGTCACTCCGTCCGCCCCGAGGGCAGGAATGAAGAACCGACGCCCGGGCGCTCGGCCACGGGGACTCCTGGGTCGCCGGCCGCCCCACCCCACGGTCTCCCTACACCTTGTAGCGCAGCGTTCTGGCTCGGGCGATTCTCAGCGAGTGCATGTATTTCCTCGCTGGGTTCCTAACGGAAAACAGGGAGGGGGGGAGAGCTGGGGGACGTCCGTGTTTGGAGCAAGTCTCTCCCCCCCTACCACCAGCAGCACCTCCAGAGGAGGAGACGAGCTGCCGGCTCCGCCGCAAGCCGCGGGGGCTGTCTGGCCGCCTCGCTGGCTCCCCGGGTCTGGGCTGCGGGACGCGGCGCCGCGCCCGGCGCTTACCTACCTTTCCGAAACATAATCCCCGGGAAATTTCGAGTCCGGGAGGGGGAGGGGGCGGTGGGACGGGGCGGGGACGAGAACCGGGGCGCAGATTTCAACCCGGATCCTCTTCGCGCAGCCGGCGCCTGCCTCTGACCGCGCGGAGCGGGGGATGGACCGAGGGATGTTCGGTTTATCCGGAGGGATGCATGTCGAGAGGAAATGGTCCTCCTCGGAGTCAAATTTTTAAAAATCCACGAGCCACACAGCCCAGCCGGCCGCCGCCTCGGGGGCGCAGCAGCGCGGTCGGCGATCGGCGGGCGCCAGGAGCCCGGAGCCTCACATCCGCGCGGGCGCGGGAGTCGGTGGCCGCGGCTCGGCTCGGGGCGCAGGCCGGCACGGGGCGGTGCGCAGCGCGGCGGCGGGGCCGGGTCTGCGACTCCCGCGGCCCCACCTCCCGGGCGCCGGCGCCCGCCCTCCGCGCTCCGCGCTCCCCGCTCCCCGCGCGCCCCGCGTCCCGGCTCCCGGCGGCTGCTGGCTCCCCGCGCCCGCCCGCTCCCCGCGGGCTGCTCTCCCTCGGTCGGTGTGCGGGCGAGTCTCCCTCCCTCTAATGCAGGAAATGCGCAAAAGACGTCAGTGTGTGTGTGTGTGAGTGTGTGTGTGAGAGTGTGTGTGTGTGTGTGTGAGTGTGAGTGTGTGCACGCGCGCTCGCGCGCGCTCCTGTGTTTAGGGAAATAGAAAGTTTTGCCGGTTGGGGGAGCAATACGGGCCAAGGGAGCCGAGGAAAGCACGACCCAGAGCCGGCGAGCCTGGCCGGGTCGGGGCAGCCGGCTGGGGAGCCGGATCGGGACCCCGCGCGGGCCCGGGAGCGGCGGCGTCGGGGCGAGGGTGCGAGCCGGGGGGCTGCAGGCGGGTCTTCAGTCTGCGCCCGACGACCAGCGGGCAGCGAATTTCCCCGGCGCCCCGCGACCAACTGTGTCTTTAGCGCCCGGGTCCGGAGCGCGGTGGGTGTCTCGGGGCCCTGGACTCGGGACCCTCCCCCAGCCCCACCCCCCCATTCGGGCCGCGGCTGGCGAGAGCAGCCGGCCGAGCATTGGTCGGTCGGTTTGTCATTCTGTCCCGATGCTCTGCCTCGGGGAAGGGGGAGGGAGAGGGTAGGGCGTGCAGGGCTCGTTGCAGTTTTTAGTTATTCTCGCTCCCCTTTCTTTGGGGGCGCTCTGCCCCTTGGGATCACCCCTGGACTTCACGGGCTCAAAGGGAACTTGTTGATAAGTGAGTGCTTGGTAGGTCCCTGACTCGGATTGTGTGTTTATTTTTTACAAAGTGACTTCACATTTACTTTGGACCTTGTTTTCCCCTTTTGGGGGGCACCCCGGCTCTGCTTCGCCGGCTGACGGCTGCAGGCGGAGCCGCGGGGAAACCAGGCGCGCCCTCGGGGGGCGGGGGGCTGTGTGCGCGCTAATTTCCTTCGTAACCTTTAAACTCTTGCTGGAAGCCGCGGCGGCTGCTGATCACGTGAGGAGAACCCTGGGCTGCTGGGGAAGAATTTCCTCCGCGGGGAGCCGGGGACGCAGCCGGCGGCCTGGCAAGGGACTGCCCCGCGCCTGGGGACACGAACCTGGGAGGGCGGGGCCGAGAGCGCGGAGGCCCGGGCGCGGCCCTGGCTGGAATAACACCCCAGGGACCGCGCTGGGAAGAGATCATCTCCGCAACCTGCGAGCTGGGGGCCCCGGGGGGGTGGGGGGGGTCTGATGCAAATGGAAAAAGGAAACCACGGCCCTCACCATGTGCCAAATCCTGTCAGGGAGTTTGTAGGAATCGTGGTAAACAGTGTTTATCCGGCGAGTCTGGTTAGTGTGGGTCAAATTTAAAACTCGCCTCTGCATCGCTTCTTCTCAGCGGGAAAAGATTATCATTGCCGGTGGCTTAAAGGCTTAAAAAGGCTTAAAGGCAAGGAAAGAGAGTGTCCCCTGGAAAAAGACGGTACCGAAAGTAGCACACAGGTCGCAAAAGATAATCAGAGAAGCCCGGGGTGACCTGGCAGGTCCCCGTTTTGCAGGCACCGCTGCTCTCCCGAGTTTAGCAGTGATGTCTCCAAGCCCTTCCTTGAAGGCGGCGGGAAGGAGAGTGTGAAAATGCAGATCTTAGGGGAAATTGCCGCAGGTGACTAGTACACAGGATGTGGACATTGTGCCTGACTTGGTTCCTTAGCCCAGCTGGAGGTATTATATTTTAAAATCTGTGTATTTAAGGAAGGACAAGTGGGAGATCGCATTGCTGTTTTATTTCTTGATTATCAGAAGGTTTCCTCCTGGCTGTTCACTTGCACCATTCTATTCTTGTTATAGGACAGGGAGAGGGGCAGCCCAAACCCCACAAACCTGCCTGGACCCACAGCCAGGAACCCGTTTAATATCGGGGTTGCTCTATAACATTCTTACTAAACTTCCCCCTTCAGTGTGCCTGTGGGGGAAGGTGATGGCAAATAAGGCTTGATCTGAAAATGCACTGGGAAGCCCTTCAGCACTAGAATAAATCCAGGGAGAGACTTTGACAAAGATGCAAATTTCAAGGGGTACCAGTAATCTCAGCAGTGTAAATAATATTTTATTTTCATGTAATATTTTACAAAGTCAAAAGCACTATAAAAATGCAGGATCCACATATCCACATTTTAACTAATCAAAAACACTGTGTTTAAATGTTCTTTATATCACTCAGTTTATCAGCACACCCCTTGTATTTTGTATCCAAAGCACATTGTTCCTTTGCCTCCTCCTAGCTCTGGTTCCGGTGGGAGGTCTAGGAAGATAAGGAATCCCTGAAGCTAGGAATTGTGGAGTAGCTGGTGTTTCCTACCTTCTCTCTGCTCTTTCTCCCGGTGAGTCCTAGCTTGCTGTGCAGACAAAGCAGTGCTAGGTATTGAGAGGAATGGGCCCAAGTCCCTCCTCTTCAGTGTGCTAAACAAGAAATAAGTTTAAAAGTAGTAAGGACACACTGAACTTGAACTTTTAGCAAGATATAATCTTCCCCCTCCCCAGGAAACACCCCCAAGTAAGTATATTAAATAGTGTCCCTTACCATCTCAGTGACTCAATGGTCTTAAAACCAAGAATGTATACTTCAAAGCATTTCCTTGCAAGCCAGGGAAGTTTTACTGGAAGGTAGATTCTACTGCTCAGTTATAACACGTGAATAACCAAACTGCAGTTCTAAGATGTGAGGGATGTGTGGCCTCTCCTGTCAATCACAAGTCTTTGCAGGGAGGGTGAACATAACTCAGAGACTTGCCCAAACAATATGCCTGTTTTATATGGGATGAATATTTAAGTAGCCAGGGAGCATCTGGTACTCTCCATGCAAACACTGCTAGTTCTTTGCCCTTGTTACATACTTATTTCTCAAGAAAGCTCTCACCTCCCTATTCTCACATTTGGTGGAATGAAAATAAGTATTCTTCAGGGGCAGCATGGAGGTACAGATGTGCACTACTTTAGGGGAACCTTCCATTTACCACAGGGGGTGTCTGAAACAACCCTGTGCTCCCAGATTTCAAATGAAAAGAAAAACAAGTCCATGCAGGGGGGAAGTTTCCAATGTAAAATTCCAATCAATAATATTGCCTATTTCTTCCTTCTCTTGGCCCCTGTGTACAATCCTGAGGGACAGGTCAGCGATTGGCCTACACATTGAGTAAAACGCCCTTTGGATTCCAACTCTGGCCTAGTTATTTTGTAATCTTTGAAAGAGGGAGGAGGAAAGGGGAAAATGTGATACAAGAATTTAACAAAGATGATCAGGATGGTGCCCACTCCTTGTAAAATGTCATGGGAGCAAGGACTTTTGCTAAAGCTGGAGTCCCCAGGGCAGTATGGCAATAATACAGCGGATGTAGGCATACTGGGACCTCTCAGAAAGTGCAGAGAAAGATCAACCTTGCCTGGGGGAACCCAGAAGAGCATCTTGGCTTTCCCATAGCCATTCCCCCTCCGCAAACAGGATCAGGAAAGGGATTGGAGATAACAGGAACAGTGTGCACAGCCAGGTAGGCAAGGCCATAATTGTTTGGGATGAGTGAGTGACCAGGTGTACCTGGCATGTGGCAAGCAGTAAGACGGAGTAATGTAGGTGAGCCAAATAATTAAGGCCTTGGAAGGCCTGTGAATGCATTGCAACTTCTTCCTTGAGATACAGGGATTTTTCTAACACGGAGAAGCAGCAAAACCAGAGTTAATACTGCAAAACAACAATTTTTAGGGAGTGGATATTTTTCTCTCCCCAGAAAACTCACCCCCAAACAGGATTTTAAAAAGACAGAAGATTCAAGTTTGAAGATAATTATACCCCATCTGATCATAACAGCCCATGGATATTGTTCAGTGGGCTACAGGAAGCAGCCAGGGGTCGCCCAAAGCTGAGACTAGCATGTTAATATGCCTGTCCTTGTTGCTGTGCTAGTTGTTGTCATCCATAGAATGCTAATGTCTTCTCCAAAGGTCCGCCTCTTCAGAGCCTGCTGAGCATTCATGAAAATAGAACTTAGCCACCTGGGCCGTGGGACAGAATGTGCAGTAGCACAGTCACACAGAACCTTCCAGAGCTTTGCCAGCCCTGCCCTAAGGCCATGGCCCCTATCTTCAAATATCTGCTACAGAAAGATAAATCAAGGTAGCACTTGGGAAATGATGAGAAATGGCACTGTCAGAAAGTGCTGTGAAACTTACAGACTCTTGAATGGCAATCAGAATGGCTATTTGATCCCAGTGACCCCGAAGAGTTCAGATGATGTGGAGAACCCTCCCAACAGCACTAGTGGCCATCTAAGCCTCCTTCCCCTTCCCCTCAAGATGTCCAACCTTGCAGGTTTTTCAAGTGACTTCCAAACCAACTCAGCACTGAGACTTGTTTGTTACACTCTGCAAGATATGAGATCACCTGTTATAGATTCTTTATTAGTGCTAAATTCCTCTATTAAATGAGGAAAGTGAGACCAAAAGAAGCTAACTGACTTGTCACACAAGAAAACACTTTCAAAAAACATTATTTAAAGGACTATAATCAAACCTTACACTCCCTGGTTGAAGTTTGCCTCTTTTCCTAGTCAGCATGCAGGACCAACACCATGCCATGAGATAGCAACTACTCTGGTTACATTTTAACTCCTTGGAACTAAATTTCTATCAAACCACTGTCCAGCTTTGTCTTAATGTATTGCCTCCAAATGGAATTGAGCTGCATCGTTATAGACTTGTAATTCTTGGGGGACTATGATGTTGATAGAGATCTCCCTTAAGTTTTGGTGACACGTGTCTTTACAGCAAAAGGACATTATGGCTCTTCAGTTTCTCTATTTTCATGACTTTTCTCCTAACACCACTTAGATGTATTTTCAACCTATGTTTTTATAGTATCTGTACGAGTTTGGCAGCCGTCTCCACAGGCTTTCCCCAATGTTTGATCAATTAGCAGGATGACCGATGAGACTGCTCAGGTTATATATCTCAAACATGTTCTGACATTAGGTTAACCCAGTTCTACTTTAGTTTGCCTTGCAGGATCATGAAACTGAATTTGAAGGCAGGGAATACTGTCTTTTGTCACTGATAACAATTGTTTAGATGTTACAAAATGTAAAACCAGGGGCTTCCCTGGTGGTGCAAGTTGTTAAGATGCAGCACTATGAAGCTATCCGCAGGCACTGCAGCACAAATTCAATCCCTGGTCAAGGAGGTGACCCCCATGGCATGGCAGACCTCTCCTGTCTCGCCCACTGCTCCCCTCAGCAGTGTGTTTCAGTCAATCTGCCTGTTCTGTTCCCCACTCTGTCTCTGGTGAATCCTCTCACCCCCCTGCACCTCTGGCCTGTACCCCAGCTCTTGTATGCATAAATAAATAAATCTTTAAAAAAAATGTAAAACCAGAAGTGGTTAAATTCACAGACTCTGTTGCCACCAGTATGTGATGCAGGGTGGCAAGTCCTTTCCTTGTTTAAAGCCCCAACCCTCCTTATCTCCCTGCTGAAGCTTCAGTGCCTTCTCCATACACTCCTGCTTGCCTAGTAGCCTTGACCTCTTCCTGCACCAAAGGCTACTTACTGGGAACTTGTCTTAATTCTGCTATTTCCCTCAAAGGTCTCTGAGTCTGAGCACACCTTGTGACAGATCTGGATAGTCCCCCTCCAGCACCTTGGATATAGCAGGTACAACTCTGCTCTACAAATATTTGTCACAAGGATGGCCCTTTGAAATAAGAAGAGTATCACACATCTTATTAGCCTCTCGCTTCCTTGCCCAGACAAGCGCCTCGGCAATGGCTGGTTCGCTCCACTTCACCCCGGAGCCTTGAGTGATGAAGTCACCCGCTGCTGGACCGCGTCGGGGCGGCACCCCGCGAACCCCCGGCCTTCGCCAGCGGGTCTGCGAGCCCATAGCGCCCTCTGGCGGCCGCAAGCGCCCCAGCCCGATTCCTCCCGAGCTTGGCCACCTGGGGCCTGGCCTGGGCTCCAAAGGCTAGAGCAATTGGGATTCCTTAATAGGCTGAAGGGATGGATCAAGGGGCACACGCGGTACACTGGCTTTATCCATGTGCCCATGATGAGCTGGGACAAGTGCACTCAGCGAGCACCTGTCAAACTGTGCGGAGTTTTGTTTTTTGTTTTTTTTTTTAACAACTAGACTGCTCCAAGCGAAGAATTCTGTTACCACACAGCACCAGAGCAACAGGCCATCCACTTGCCAGTTAAATTCATGCTGAGCTTAGGAAACTTGAAGATGAAAGATATGTATTCCAGGGTTTTGAGAAGGTAGAACTCCAAGGTTAGCAAATGCTAAGCACCTCCAAATGGGTCTTACAGAGACAGACTCTGCCTTTTTCTAGATGTAGGATGGCACGTCACTTTCTGAAATGGAAAGGGTGATAAGAGGTGGTCAAAGAACCACACTGAAGAAGTCACTCCCAAGTGGGAAGCAAGGGAAGTGGGAGAGGTTTGGGGTTCCCTAGAGGTTGCTCCCCTCATTCAATAGGTAACTTGGCTTCCTTTTCTGAAGAAGCACAGGGGCATCAACTGGGAGCTCACTCAACTTTTGGCCACCAAACCCAACGTCCACCAGGAACGAAGAGCGGCTGAGAGCTTCCTCCGTCCCACCAGTGTCATGTACGCAGGTCCCTCCATCTTGGCCCCCACCTGCTTACTTGGTCCATTGCCAGGGTCTCCACTGCTCACCTCACTCTTTCCTTTGGCCAGCGCCCCTCTACCCCTCTTTCCCATCAGTAAGTCTCACCCATCCTCAAAAAGAGTCTGCATGCTTCCTCGCCTTCCTCTTCTCTACAGCTACCACTCAAGCCTCTTCTCTCCCTCCCTAAACTTCATGAGCATAACATATTCTCACTTTCTTACCCTGCACCCTCAGCTACACCATGAGGCTCATCAACATGTCTCCCATCGAGGGCACCCATCATTTCCACCATGCTAGGCCCATTTTCGGAGTCTCTATCTCACTTGGCCATACCTTTTGCAGCATATGATGCCCCACCCTCCTTGAAATGTTCTCTTTCCCAGGTTTCCATATCCAAGCTCCTCCCAAATTTTCTTCCTGCTTTCTTGACTTTTAGTTTTCTTTTCCTTTTAGTTTCTGTTGTTCTCCTCTTTCTCTGTTGTCCCTTTAATGCGATATTATTTAATCATTACATTGCAGGATTCTATGATGATAATGCAGAAGTCACCACCATGAATTGTCATGTGAGTGACCATAAAGTGGCATAAACTTGGAAGGAAGGGATGATCATGGTGGCCCGGAGTGGCAAGGCTCTGTGGGGGAAGAGAAATGGAAGTTGGACATGGACCTGGAGGAATTTCAGAGGCAAAGAAAAAGAGAAAGAGCATCCTTTGGTGGAGGAACTTTCCATAAATCACAGATAAAGAACATAAGATTTTATTTTGTGACTATTAAGCATCTCCTCTGGGCCAGAACTTTGTAGGCATGACATAAAATAGGAAAAAAAAAAGACATAAACCCCTAGTTTAAATTTTAGGTAACATTCCCATGAAATGATTAAATAGCCACAAAAGGTAGCACTTGATGAAGGCATTGATGGTGGAGAAAAGAAAGAACTCAGCTTGGGCTTCCTGGAAGTGGCACGTCTCATGGGCAGCTCTGTGTGACTTAGGGCAGCTAACTGCTCTCAGATATCCTGCAAATGCAAGAAAGCTCAGGCACAATAGGTGTTTATTTTTTCTCAGTTCATGGGACTGGTGGGTGAGCAGGTCAGAGGACTGGCCCTGTCTCTCTCAGGCTTCCAGTCACCCTGGGGATTGTGGACAGTGGAACCATCCAGAAAGAGAAAAGATCATGGCGGTACATGAAAGGTTTTTATGGATTAGGTTATTGGGATACCCATTGGCAAGAACATGTTCCTGTGGCCACATGTAGCTGAAATGGAGGCTGGAAAACACTTTAGTCCCATGACAGGAAGGAGCAGAGAGCATGGCCTTAGGTGAGCAGAGAGCAGTGTCCCACTGAATCTTCTCCTTCTTTGCTGGAGATTAGGATTACCCATTGGGGTTAACAGTCATTGCAAACTCAATCCCTTTTCCATTTTCCTCTCTTTGCTCATCTTATCTGTTTAAAAGGACTCTGTGGTTGTGAAGAGAGGCCAGGAAGACTAGAGGGATATGCTCTTTCAGCAACTTCCCCCACCCCCATTAATGCCATGCTGCCCTTCTTTTTTTTTTTTTTTAAGATTTATTTTTTATTTATTTATACAAGAACTGGGGTACAGGCCAGATATATGGAAGGTGAGAGGATTCACCAGAGACAAAGCAGAGAACAGAACAGGCCGACTGACGAAATACACTGCTGAGGGGAGCAGCGGGCGAGAAGGAGAGGTCTGCTGCACCATGTGGGACCCTCGACCCACACTGCAGGCTGCCGACAGCTTCACAGCGCTCAATAGCCTGCGCCACCAGGGGAGGCCCTGCCCTTCTCTTTGGTGAGAGGTATGGCATGGAGGGAGGTATCACTTGTGTTCTGGGAAGAAAGGGCCGTTCTTAATTCACAGTGAACTTGGTCAAGGTCCTCTCGCTAGGTGACCTTGGAGTTGCTGCAGTGCAGTTTGGGGTGAGAGTGTGGGGGTGGTAAGTGAGTCATGGGGCACAAACTTCAGATATAATCATTTTCTGTACTTTACTCTTGTCAGGGAGTTTTTCTCTCCTATTACTCCCTTCTCCTCTGCAAGTTCATGGCAAATATCATTACCCCCATCATACAGACTGGAGTGACTGAAACTCAGGAAAAAGTAAGGGACTCGGGGCACACAGAATCAGAGGTCTGGGTGATGCCTAGCTCCCTAGATGGAGCTTCCTTCCCTGACTTGTTGTATCTCCCTGGGGACCAAGGCTGGGGACCACGGCATGGGTGGGTGGCTGCTCCACGCTTTCCCTGGAATCTCAGACTCCAGGGAGGCCTGAGAGGCAAAGGCTTACCAGACAGCTGACTACGTAGAAACAGGGATTCAGACATGCAGGTCACTCCATCCTCTCCAAAGGGGATGAGCTGAAGGAAGGAGTTCAAGGTGGGTGTGGTGGCTGGGAGGCATGCATGGCCCACAGGCCAGGCCAGGTGCTGTGCCACGCTGAGGAGAAGCCTGTTCAGAGCACTGCCTTTGCCTCCCAGGGAGCTTAGAGTTCCTCAGCTCTTTCTGCTGAGGGGCACTAACTTCACCTCACTCTCAGTAGGATAGATGTCTCTCAAGTTCTTATCTCATTCAAGGAGTTTCTTTTAAAAGCCCATATTTCTCCACCCCTTGACCTTCCCCTCCCCTGACTTTTATTTCTCTGCACTGAAGATACCTCAGGCTTACTGCAGCCAAAGTAAGCTTTTCTGCATTGTTTTATTCTTGCAAGTGCAGACACAGGTCAACCAGGAGAGACAGACTGGGCAGTGGGGGGTGTGGGGGCTGGGAGTGGGGGTGTGGGGGCTGTAGGAACCAAGCACAGTGCCTCTCCTGGGCCTGGATTTCCCAGGGAGCTCCAAGAAGAGAGGGGAAGACCTAGTTAAGGTTAAGAGGGGGTCCTCTTAACCTCTAGGATATGGCAACTCAGGGCCCTGCACTTGGGGAGGATCCTCAGTACCTTGGTGTCTAATGAGAGAACATGAGTTTGTTTCCCTTCTCATTCCTTGAAACTAACCAACTCCTTTTCCTCCCCTGGAGAAGGAGCAACCATTATTCCCTCTGCCAGGACTCCCAGGCCAGCTTGTAAGTCTCAGCTAAGACAGCATTTCTTCTAAGAAACATTCCTGGTCCCCCATCAACCCTGAATACTTACTATTGTCCGTGCTGGTCTACTTGCCTGTTTCTCCTAAAGGCAGAATTATAGAGACACTAATAAGGCTTACACTTTTAGGGCCCCTCCCTTTCTCTTCCGATTTTGTATTCTTTTTCTTAAAGAGGGCTTTTCAAATTGTTTAAGCTTCAGACCACTTGAAACCTGAGTCTACCTGCGGCCTTTCCCACTAATCTGCAAGATCCCCGATTCAGGGACTGTGTCAGTTCCCTGAGGTACTGCTCCTGTCTAGAGCACATGTTAGATTCTTAATAAATGCTTGTTAAGTGACCGAATGAAAAAAGATAGGGTCCCTCGTGGTTCTCATTAAGAATCCAGGGCACTGTTACCTGGGTGATTAAGATGGGCCAGCAGGAAGTGTCTGTCACTTTAGCTCAGCACAGCGTGGGGTGGAATCCAGCTTGGAGGGTCAGGGACTTAATTCTAAGAACTGGGGCACATTACCTGCTTCTCAATGGGCCCCAGCTTATTCAAGCGTAACAGCTACCTTACAGAATAACAATGGGCATGCATTATAGCTGGGTACAGCAGTGGGCACAGAGTCAGCAGGACCCCCACCCCTTTTTTTTTGGTAGTTGTGTTCAAAGTCATTTTGTTATACATTGATGAGGGGAAAAATCAGTTCCTGGCTGGGACTCTGTGTGGTTTGTGTGTTCTCCCCGTGTCCATACAGGTTTTCTCTGAGTACTCCAGTTTCCTCCCACCTACCCCCCACCCCCACAGATGTGTACACGAGGTTCACTGATGTGTCCCCATCTGGGCAAGTTGGGTGAATGTGAGTGGCCCTGCATGGAAGGAAGCCCCATCCAAGGCTGGTTACTGTTTTGTGGCCTGAGCTGCTAGGACAGCTACAAAGGGGAATAAGCAGGTGGGTTGGAAAGGGAATGAATGACTAAATGAATGCAAATTACTGTTGAGTGTTAAAAGTTGTTTTGTGTCTTTATTTTAAAACATGGTGCCTTTTGTGTGTGGCGGCGAGCATGGCGAGGACGCCATGAAGGCCTCGGGAACACTGCGAGAGTACAAGGTGGTGGGGCGCTGCCTGCCCACCCCCAAATGCCACACATCACCCCTCTACCGAATGCAGATCTATGCACCTAATCACGTTGTCGCTAAGTCGTGCTTTTGGTACTTCGTGTCTCAGTTGAAGAAGATGAAGAAGTCTTCAGGAGAAATTGTCTACTGTGGGCAGGTGTTCGAGAAATCCCCTCTGTGAGTGAAGAACTTTGGCATCTGGCTTCGCTATGACTCCCGCAGTGGCACCCACAATATGTTCCGAGTGTACCGAGACCTGACCACCGCGGGTGTGGTCACCCAGTGCTACCGAGATATGGGTGCCCGGCACCGTGCCCGGGCCCACTCCATCCAGAGGAGATAGCTGCAAGCAAATGCCGCCGGCCAGCAGTCAAGAAGTTCCACGACTCGACGATCAGGCTCCCCACCGGGTTCTGCGTTGCCAGCACAAACCAGGCTTCATCACCAAGAGCCCCAACACCTTCTTTTAGATGCAAGGCCCTCTCCATCTTGGCTCTGCACAAATAAAGTCCCGGGAAACGCGGGTGCTCACAAAAAAAAAACAACAACAACAAAAAAAAAACCAACAAAAAAAAACCAACAACAACAAAAAAAAACATGGTGATGTTTGAATGAATATGAATATGAATATGCCATATGAATTTAACTCTTATTTATGTGTATTGGCCTGTGGTAAAATTAGAGTCGTTATCCAGCAAGGCCTTGAATGTTTTTGTTCAATGTTGTTTTGCTATCACATCTGAGGAGAAAACCAATCCTGGCCGATGTTGAACAAAATGATATTATTTGTGGACCTGATTTCTTTATTTATTGTTTCAATTAAATTGCAGTTTCCAAGAACCTACCAAGGATATTAAGCAGTACGTTACTGTAGTTCTCAAGAAATTATTACATATACTCATTCCCTAAGGAACATTATGTTTTTTATCCATTTTTTTATCTCTAGCATGGACACTGGCGGCCCCCACCCCTACTTCCCCCCAGGCTACCCTTGTAGTCTTGTAACCTTAACCAGTGACTCCTAGAGAGCGGAGTTTTCATGTAAAGAATACAGGCCCACAAGGGTTTTGCCCTGGGCCCAGCACCCCACTGAGAACAGCCCAGAAACCACATTTTGGGTGTCCCACTATATACTACTCCTTCCTACAATAAAATAGAGGATTGCAGAGAGAAGTTCAAGGAACGTGCATAAAAGGATTAATAAGGAAACAAATCATGTGGCTAACCAGCTTCCCCTTGTAGCTGTGGTTGAGTTTTCTAGACATTTAATCCAACTGGACCCCAGATGTATGTCTATCCCCCTCGGTGGACATAAAGTAGTAATCATTTGTGTCTCACAGAGAAGAAACTTGGACTGGAACGGGATTGAAGCACAGGCCTGAAGTTCTATGGCAGGCAAAGAGCAGAGCTAAACCTCAGGCCAGACCAGTGGACTTGGCCCCTCGGCCCTGTCCCTCACAGCAGGACTAGCACAGACTCTGCTCTGTGAGTTCAGGTTCCCACATGACTCTCTCAGCTCCTGGGAACCAGCGTCCGAGCACGTGTGAGAGTGACTTGGTCAATACAATACACAGCACATCATTGTGGTTTTTCTCTAGCAAGAATTGAGAAGTGGTTAATGTTTCCCAAGTTTTCCTCAGGTGCTAGCCACTTGTTTTGTGTTTGAGCTTGAAAATTCAACAGCAAAGTGGGTAGAGCATACAGAAGGTAGGTGGAGTGGGTTACGTGCAAGTTCGGCTATTCATTTCTCAGCAGCAGAAGCAGCAACAGCAGCTGTGGTAGTAACAACAATAACAGTAATAGTCCATAACTACTGGTGGAGATTTTGTGCCAGGCATTAAGACTTAACAACCAGAAACACCCAGGAAACAGATATCACCCTATTTCTCCAATTCTGCAACTGAGTCTACCTCTGGGGTCAAGCAATGGGCAGACATATAGAGGAAAAAAGCAATGGGGATTCTCCAGATTTTTAGGATCATGTTCTAATGGTTAGAGAAGAGCAGTCCCATCCCTCTGGGTTTTAGGTGCCTACTGACAGCCATCATTGCCTAGCTGTCATCCATCCATCATAGGATTATAGTTTTGTGTCTGGGGTTTTCCTGGGGTTGGAGTGAGAGAAAATATTACAAAAGGAGAGAAAGGAAATTTCCTCTAATCTCTCTCTATTTTTTTTAAAGATGTATTTATTTATTTATCTATTTATCTATTTATACAAGCACTAGGCACAGTCAGAAGCACGGGAGGGCGAGAGAATTCACCAGAGCCAGAGCGGGGAACAGAACAGGCAGAAGGACCGAAGTACACTGCTGAGGGGAGCAGCGGGCGGCAGGAGAGGTCTGCGCACCATGTGGGACCCTCCTCCGGTGACCGGGGATTGAACCGGCGCTGCAGAGGCTGCAGGCAGCTTCGCAGCCCAACGCTCAACCGCTGCGCCACCAGGGGAGGCCCTCTCTATATTTTTTTAAAGATTTATTTATTTATGCATACAAGGCCAGACTTGTGGGGGGGGTGAGAGGATTCACCAGGGACAGAGTGGAGAGCAGAACAGGCAGACTGATTGAAATACACTGCTGAGCAGTGGGTGAGTCAGGAGAGGTCTGCTGCACCATGTAGGTTACCTCCTTGCCCAGGGATCGAACCCATGGCTGCAGATAGCTTCATAGTGCTGTGTCTTAACCTCTTGTGCCACTAGGGAGGACCCTAATTTCTATATCTTATATCCCCCTTCCTGCTACTCAAACCAGAATGGCTGCCTGGTATAGACCTACCTGAGAGAATCAAAGGGAATAGTTTGTGGTACTAGAAATAGTGCCTCTTCTCACCAACCAGCATGGGGAAGCTCATGATTCACAGGGCATCGAGTGGAGAATTTAGAAAGATCTTACTTTATTAATGTGGACTAATTAGTCCTCGATTGAGCACTGCTGTAGCACTGCCTGACAATTCTAAAAATAAGATGCCAAAGCATCTAACTATTTGAAGTAACGTGCCTCCAGAAAAAGGTTTAAGGATATTTAAGGGAAAACAAAAATATTCACTGGGTAACAGTTAAAATTCAATGTCTGGCATCCAATCAAAAGTTGCCAGGTATGCAAAGAAACAAGAAAACATGTCCCATAATGAGGAGACAAAGAAATCAATTGAAACTGATCCAGAATTGGCACAGATATTAGAATGAGCAAAAACATTAAATGGTTATTATAACTAATCCCATATGTTCAAAGGTTAAATAGAGACAGAGCACATTTTTAAAAAGACCCAAATCAAACACATGGAGATAAAAACTGTAATATCTGGGAAGAAAAACACATTGCCTGGGATTAATGACAAATTAGACAGTGCAGTGGAAAACATTTGAAGATTTAACAATAGAATTGATCCAAAATGAAACAGAGAGAATAAAATCTTCTTAATGAAAAGGTCATCACTGAACTAGAAAACCTGAAGCTGTCTCATATATGTGATTAGAGTCCTGGGAGGAGAGGAAAGAGTGGGAGGGAAAGGACAACTTTTTTAATCCAATACTTCCTTCTTTTATTTTAGATGTGTGTGTGTGTGTGTGTGTGTGTGTGTGTGTGTGTGTAAAACAACTGGGAAATAGGCCAGAGGTGCAGGGGTGAGAGGATTCACCAGAGACAGAGTGGAGAGAGAGCAGGCAGATCTCCTGAAATACATTGCTGAGGGGAGCAGCAGGTGAGACAGAAGTTTGCTGCACCATAAGTGGGATAGCAACCTGGCTGGGGATCAAACTCAGGCCCTAGGGGTGACAACCTGAGACTTAACCCCTAGGCCACCAGGGAAGCTCTTTAGACATTTAAAATGTAGGCAACTAATTTAAAAAGAAAAAAAAAATCACAAGACCAGGTATGGCCGGTCAGCTCAGTCTGAGGTCTTTGGTAGAATAGTACTACAGTCTGCAAGGGGTTAAGTCTCAACCTATGAAGCAGCCACTACAGCATGAGTTCGATCCCTGGCCAGGGAGCAACCCACTTGGCACAGCAGACCTCCGCTGACTTGACTGCTGCTCCCCTCAGCAGCAGTGTATTTCAGTCAATCTGCCTATTCTGTTCCCCACTCTGTCTCTGGTGAGTTCTCTCACCCCCCACACCTCTGGCCTGTACCCCAGCTCTTGTATGCATAAACAAAAAATCTTAAAAAAAATACATAAGTAATTGACCTTTTCTTCCCAGTTGCTCTTGTCCAAACTTAGACCCTTAGCAGTGCTTTGATGGAATTTGAGATAGACTTGCAGGGCAAGAGTCAGAAAAACAAGAACAATTCAAGCAACCTCTCATATGTAACTTCTATGAGATGCAAATATAAGCTACATGAGGGTAAAGATAGTAAGAGGTAGGTTCCCAAATAACTCTCCAGGAAACCTTCTGTTTTAACATTTCCTCTGCAGGTCACAGGTTGACAATTAAACCTAGTCAGAGATGGCTAATTTCCCTGGGGTCCAGGCTAAGTTATATGCAGATATCTTAGTGTTTTTTTTTCTAAATTCTTGCCAAACTGTTTTGATTCCATATCTGCAGAGCCAATCATTTTCCTAAGAAAAGATTCTGAGTTCTGAAAAGAGCTTTTCTCCTGATGCTTTGAAACCTTCATCTTAAAAATCCTGGGTGAATATGCTTAACCATTTGCTTGATCACAGTAGATATTTTTTTGAAAGAAGATGGGGGTCGGGGCAATCATTCAAATGCCTTAACCCTTTGCCTCTCCTATTTCAGAGGAATGAGCAGAGCCTGTGCAGAAGTGCCAGATGCTTTTCCACATCCTCCAGCCAGGTACCCAAGACGAGGTGTGTCCCATGTGGTAGAGCCGTGTTTGTGTGTGTGTGTGTGTGGTGGATGTTTGCCCTGCAGCTCATGGAATTGGGGCTCCCTTGGAACAAAAAAAAAAACTCGTGTTTCCTTCCAACAACAGTCTATGAACCCATCGTTTCTTGTTGGAATGATATTTTTCTGCTGTTGATGAGAGATAATGTGTTTCTCAGAGGCTGGGTCTTCCCAACTTTCCCACCCCCAACAGTGATTTCCTGACCAGTCTAAGGCTCTAAGCCAATCATAGGAAGTACAAAGTCTCCAGCTTGCCTGTAATTAGGTGAACTTTTATGATGCAAAACAATACACTGAGATGTGGGAGCTGGGGAATCTTCTGGGGAGCATTCCAGGAAGAGAATGATGAAAAGAAACAGTTTCTTGGTAGTGCCCAAATGCCACTTTCAGTGGCAACCTTTCCTTTTGAATTAATTGTTGCCCTTTTCATTTAGGTTAATATTTTAATTTCAATGCAAATACCTATACTAGGAATAATACCCGAGCCCCCACATTGTTATAAATGAATTGCTCAGTGCTATAGGAGGTGGGATAATTTGTTGCATGGTGGCCCCCCAAAAGGTAGGTGTGCATCCTAATCTCTGGAGCCTACTTCTTAGAACTGTGACTGTTGCTTTATTTGGGAAAATGGTCTTTGCAGATGGAATCTTAAAGATCTAAAAAGGAGGAGATCATCCTGGATTCTCTAGGTGGGTCTAAATCCTATGACAAGCATCCTTATGAGAGTAATGCAGAAGGGCCAGCACAGAAGGTGCTGTAAAGACATAGGTAGTGATTAGAGTGATGAGGCCAGGCATCAAGAAGTCAAAGAATGTGTGAGCCCCCAGAAAGTGGAACAGAATGTACAGCGTGTTATATCATATAGATAGATAGATAGATAGATAGATAGATAGATAGATAGATAGATAGATACTTCACATGGAAGAGGCAAGGAAGGATTCTCCCTTAGAATTTCTAGAGGGAGTAAGGCCCTGTTGACACTTGATTTCAAACTTCTGGCCTCTAGAACTAAGAGACAATACATTCTAGTGCTTTAAAACTCCTGGTTTATGGCAGTTTGTAGCAGCAGCCACAGGAAACTTAAGTTAACAGGTAGGATGAACTTTCTGGGTGTTGGAACAAGATAAAGACTCAGAAGGGGAAGTCTGAGGGTCATGTAGAGTTCATTGGCTCTGCTGGGGTCAGCCTGTCTTTAGAGTCTCAGCTTTGAGCCTGAGCTCCATCTCAGATACAAACCCCCAACTCTGTCTAGTCACACATTTCATCCTGACCATGGCTCTACATGTGGCACCTCTTCTGGGCCATTTGTCTTTCAGGCCTGCTCTTGACACAGGAAGTCAGATAAAATAACTTTGCAGATTGCTCGGCACAAAGTATTCTCATTGCTGGGGTACAACTCAAAAAGCCCTGTCTAAGATCTTTCAAGTTCCCATTAGAAGAAGGACACATTTGATAGAGACACTCACCAGCTGAATCTGTACAAGTAACTAACATAGTCCCCCTGGCAGAGAGTGGGTAAAAGAACTAATGTTTGTCGTGCAAGTCCTGTGAGTCTTGCCCTGTATGAGGCATTCTACACACCCAATCTCGTTCTCACATGAATCTCATGAGGTAAGTAGTAGTAGTATTCCCATTTTATATGTCAGGAACTTGAGGCTCACAGGGATCATAGTGCACAGAGGTGATTAAAACAGGATTCCAGAAAACTGGGCTCCCAAGCCCATGTTTTCTATAAGAAATTGTTGCCTCCCTATGGACATTAGAAATGGTTCAAGATTGAGAGCAAAGGATGAATGAGGGAAGAGCTGGATTTAGGCTTCTCTCTCCTCTTTCCACATCATCAGCAGGAAAATGACCTCAGGGTCCCAGGAGAGGAGCAATCAACCCTCTCATGAAATGGGTCTGGCCACTTGTTTAAGGAAGCAATGCCACTCTGCAGCTGAGATGACACAGAGCTTTTGTGTGGCTCACTGGAGACCTTGAGCTGCTCTGTTATCCTGGGACCACCGATCTTCTGGAAATAGAAAGATAGTAAGAGTATTTGCCTGCCTCTGGCTGTGGGTATTTTTGTTTTTTCATCCCAGGTCTGGTGACCAGACCAAGTGTGACTTAAAGTCTATTTATTTTTTATTTTATTTTATTTTTTTAAATATTTATTTATTTATTTATACATACAAGCACTGGGTACAGTCAGAAGCACGGGAGGGTGAGAGAATTCACCAGAGCCAGAGCGGGGAGCAGAGCAGGCAGAAGGACCGAAGTACACTGCTGAAGGGAGCAGCGGGCGGCAGGAGAGGTCCGCATGCCAAGTGGGACCCTCCTCCGGTGGCCGGGGAGCAGCCGGGGATCGAACCGGCACTGCAGAGGCCGCGGGCAGCTTCGCAACCCAGGGCTCAACCGCTGCGCCACCGGGGAGGCCCTTAAAGTCTATTTAAAATAGACTTGGTGGAAAACCGAACAAGGACAACACAAAAAAGGAAAACTACAGGCCAATCTCCCTAATGAACACTGATGCAAAAATCCTCAATAAAATTTTAGCTATCAGAATCCAACAATGTATCCATAAGATAATTCACCACGACCAAGTTGGATTCATTCCAGGGGCACAAGGATGGTTTAACATCCGAAAATCAATCAACGTTATCCAACACATCAACAAAAAGAAATATAAAAACCATATGATAATATCAATAGATGCTGAGAAAGCTTTCGACAAAGTGCAACACCCATTCATGATAAAAGCCCTTGAAATTCTGGGGATACAAGGAACATACCTCAACAGCATAAAGGCCATCTATGACAAGCCAACAGCCAGTATCATTCTCAATGGTGAAAAGCTGAAAGCAATTCCATTAAGATCTGGAACAAGACAAGGATGTCCACTCTCACCATTGCTTTTCAATATAATACTGGAAGTCCTAGCCAGGGCAATAAGACAAGAGAAAGACATCCAAGGAATCCAAATAGGAAAAGAAGAAGTCAAACTATCACTATTTGCAGACGATATGATATTATACATAGAGAACCCCAAAAACTCCACAGAAAAGCTAATTCAACTCATCAATCAGTTCAGTAAAGTGGCAGGATACAAAATCAACACGCAAAAGTCAGTAGCTTTCCTATACACAAACAATAAATCTGAAGAAGAAGAAATCAAAAAGACCATCCCTTTTGTTATTGAAACAAAAAAAATCAAATATTTGGGAATAAATCTAACAAAAGAGGTAAAGGACCTATACAAAGAAAACTATAAAACACTGTTAAAAGAAATAGAAGAAGACACAAAGAAATGGAGAGACATCCCCTGCTCATGGATTGGAAGAATAAACATTATTAAAATGGCTATCCTACCAAAAGCAATATACAGATTCAATGCTATTCCAATCAAAATTTCAATGTCATTCTTCAAAGAAATAGAACAATTATTGATGAAATTCATATGGAATCACCAAAAACCCTGAATAGCCAAAGCTCTCCTGAAAAAAAAAGAAGGGAATGGAGGCATCAGACTCCCAGACTTCAAACTATACTACAAAGCCATAATCATCAAAACTGCATGGTATTGGAACAAGAACAGACATACAGACCAATGGAATCGAATAGAAAATCCAGAAATAAACCCACAGATTTATGGTCAACTAATCTTTGACAAAGGAGCAAAGAATATGCATTGGAGCAAAGAAAGTTTGTTCAATAAATGGTGCTGGGAAAACTGGGTCGCTACATGCAAAAGAATGAAGCTTGACCACCACCTCACACCATACACAAAAATCAACTCAAAATGGATTAAAGAACTAGACATAAGACCTGAAACCATAAAATACATAGAAGGAAATATAGGCGAAACACTACGGGATTTGCACATCAAAGACATCTTTACAGACACATCACCCAAAGCAGTGATAGTGAAGACAAAGATAAACAGCTGGGACTACATCAAATTAAAGAGCTTCTGCACAGCAAAAGAGACAATAACAAAAACAAAGAGAAACCCCACCAACTGGGAGAACATTTTTGCACCCAACACTAATGATAAAGGACTGATCACAATAATCTGCAAAGAGCTGATGAGACTCAACAACAACAAAGAAAATAATCCAGTCAAAAAATGGGCAGAAGAGCTTAAAAGAAACTTCTCTGAAGAGGAAATGCAAATGGCCAACAGGCATATGAAAAAATGTTCAACATCACTTGTAATCAGGGAAATGCAAATCAAAACTACCATGAGATACCATCTTACACCAGTGAGAATGGCACATATTAAAAAAACTAGCAACAACAAATGTTGGCGAGGGTGTGGAGAAAAAGGAACTCTTCTGCACTGTTGGTGGGAGTGCAAACTGGTCCAACCACTGTGGAAAGCTGTATGGAGATTTCTGGACCTACTAAACATAGAGCTTCCATATGATCCAGCAATTCCACTCCTAGGTATTTACCCAAAGGACACAGAAACATCAATTCCAAAGAACACCTGCACCCCTATGTTTATAGCAGCACTGTTTACAATAGCTAAGCTTTGGAAACAACCCAAATGCCCAAAAATAGATGACTGGATCAAGAAGATGTGGTACATATATACCATGGAATATTACTCAGCATTCAAAAAAGATAAACACATGCAATTTGCAGCAACATGGATGGCGCTGGAAGGGATCATGCTCAGCGAAATAAGCCAAAAAGAAAAAGAAAAATACCGGATGGTCTCACTCATAGCAGGAATCTAGAAAACTTAAGTAAGGGACCAGGAAAATGAATAACTATAAGAAAGTGAAAATCAAAATCAACAAAAAACTATGAACCAGAGACACTTTTAGGGGGGCGGCGGGGGTGGGAGGGGAGGGATTGGGGTCAGAATGGGGGGGTTGCAATTGTATGGGGAATATAACAATAAAATTTATTAAAAAAAAAAAATAAAATAGACTTGGTGGGAGTGCAAACTGGTCCAACCATTATGGAGAGCTGTATGGAGATTCCTCAACCTACTAAAGATAGAGCTTCCATATGATCCAGCAATTCCACTCCTAGGTATTTACCCAAATGACACAGAAACATTAATTCCAAAGGGCACCTGCACGCCTATGTTTATAGCAGCACTATTTACAATAGCTAAGCTATGGAAGCAACACAAATGCCCAAAAATAGATGACTGGATCAAGAAGCTGTGGTACATATACACAATGGAATATTACTCAGCAATCAGAAGATAAAACATGCAGTTTGCAGCAACATGGATGGCGCTAGAAGGGATCATGCTCAGCGAAATAAGTCAGAAAGAAAAAGAAAAATACCAGATGGTCTCACTCATAGCAGGAATTTAGAAAACCTAAATAAAGGGCCAGGAAAAAGACTAATTAATACAAAGTAAAAATCAAAATCAACAAGCAACTATAAACCAGAGAAACACTACAGAGGGGTAGGAGTGGGGAGAGGAAGGATGAGTGTCAAAATAAGAGGGGGGGTGCAATTGTATGGGGAATATAACCAAAATGAAAATGCTTTTACATTGTGCAAAAATGAAAAATGATGTAAGAATTATATAAAATAAAATATTAAAACAATAAAATAAAATAGTGCTGGGACCTCCCCTGGAGGCGCAGCGGGTTGAGCGCAGCGCTGTGAAGCTTTCTGCTCCCTCAGCAGTATATTTCGGTCAGTCTGCCTGTTCTATTCCCTGCTCTGTCTCTGGTGAATCCTCTCACCCCTGCACCTCTGGCCTATTTCCCAGTTCTTTTACACACACACACACACACACACACACACACACACACACACACACACACGCCTATACCCCAGTTCTTATATGCATGAATAAATAAATCTTTAAAAAATAAAATAAAATAAAATAGACAGTGCTGTTGATTTTTCCCCCTATTCCACTTCCTTCAAACTTACGACCCCCGCTCCTCAACCTGCAGAATGCACTGCTCTGGAAGAGCTCTGCTCACCTTGCTTGAAATGGGTCATTAGTTTTCAAGATGATGTAACTAGGAGTAGGAATTTTTTAAACTACAATGTGACCTACTTATAACTGAGAACAAATTAACAATAAACAGTATTTTAGAAGTTGAAAAAGGTGATGTTATGGTACTGAATACACAGTCTTTTATTTTTCTTCCATTAAGTAATTTGGGTTTTAATTATATAAATACAAGTCAGTTTTATAACTTGGAAGTAATTTACTTGTTAAAACTGTATCAATACTTTCATAAACTATGCCAGAAAGATGAGCCAAGCCAGAGTTTCTCTTACCCTCCAGTCCTAATAAGAATTTCCCCATTAAGCACCAGCTAAGCTTTAAAGTGGAAAAGGCTAAGCTTTTTATAGGAATACAACTTTTTAAATCCCCAGTTTCCTGTTTTTTATCACCAATTTCATTCTTGCACCCTCACAGTTTGGGCAAATCGTGCTTCCTTCTCAATGCCTCCTGCATCCCTTAGGAGATCATTGTTCTTTTTCAGGAAAGGAAACTGTTCAACTGTCCGAATTTCAAACGAAGCAACTACACACTCCTTCAGCTAATGAGGTTGGTTCAGAAGAGGCAGGTGGAAGTCTATCTGGAAATCTGTTCTGAGAATACACATTAAGACTGGTTTCTCCTTCACTAACTTGTTGGCTCCATTTAGCTTTGACATTTACCAAAAACAACTCAGACCACAGTCTTATCAGCATCTGTTTACCTGCAGTTTAGCTTTTCTTGTGACATTACTTTCTGAACATGGACTGGATCCAGGTTCTAAGTCCCTGCCCAACCAGTAACCAGCTATATGATTCAAGCAAATCACTTAATGGAGTTGAACCTCGTTGTCCTCATTTGGGCAAAAGAAGTGAGTCATTGTGCCACCTACTCACAGTGTTGATCTCAATCCAGGAAAGGTATGGCGAAACCACACTGGAAACTTTAGATGCCTGTACAGATGTAAATAGCATCATTGTTAAAATTTGTGCCCCTGGGCCTCCCTGGTGGTGGAAGGAGTTAAGCACAGCACTATGAAGCTATTTGCAGCCTCTGCAGAACGAGTTTGATCCCCGGCCAGGGAGGTGACCCACATGGCGCAGCAGACCTCTTCTGTCTCTCCTGTTGCTCCCCTCAGCAGTGTATTTCAGTCAGTCTGCCTGTTCTGCTACCTACTCTGTCTCTGGTGATGCCTCTCACCCCCCCACACCTCTGGCCTGTACCCCAGTTCTTCTATGCATAAGTAAATAAATCTTAAAAAAAATTTGTGCCCCTGACCCGCACCCCAGGATGTTAGTTGTCACCTCATTGCTCAACATTCTGATACTGATCAGAGATCCTGAACTACAATAACTTATAGTTTGATGCAGAGAAAACACCTCTTTATATGTATTCAAGCTAAGAGCTCCTGTGGTCTACTTTCAGTTGCAATCAAGTATCCCAATACAGAAACCAATACCATGGGGAGAGGAGGTTGCATTTTGATACATTTACCAAAAACAACTCAGACCACTGTCTTACCAGCATCTGTTTGAGACATCCTTGTTCCCATGTAGGAACCTTCACAGAAACACTTCTGACGGTGCCAATCAAGCCTTAGGTTGGACCCTTTTGTTAACTGTCTTTAAGGGTCCCCTTCTCATGGGGTCTGGCTCGGAGTGTTAGAAAATGCTTCAGAAATAAGAATTTATGGGCCTCCCCGGTGGCGCAGCGGTTGAGCTCTGGGTTGCGAAGCTGCCCGCAGCCTCTGCAGCGCCGGTTCAATACCCCGCTGCTCCCCGGCCACCGGAGGAGGGTCCCACATGGCGAGCAGACCTCTCCTGCCGCCCGCTGCTCCCCTCAGCAGTGTACTTCGTCATTCTGCCTGCTCTGCTCCCTGCTCCGGCTCTGGTGAATTCTCTCACCCTCCCGCGCTTCTGACTGGACCCAGTGCTTGTACGTATGTATGTATAAATAAATAAATAAATCTTTAAAAAAAAAAGAAATAAGAATTTATACTTACCTCTACCGTTACTTTTGCCTGCTATGGTCACATTGAGATAGCCTGTCCACACCTTGATAGGCCGGAAGAGACTTGCTTTAATTTTTTCCAGATATTTCATTGTTAATAATAGTGCAACTGATTTCTGTATGTTGGTTTTGTATCCTGACGCTTAACTGAATTTGTTGATTAGTTCTAACAGTTTCTGGTGGAGTCATTATGACTTTTGTACATATTTATAAACAGAGACAACTTTCCTTTTTCCTTTCTTACTCAATACCTTTTATTTCTTTTTCTGACTTAATTGTTCTAGATAGGACTTCCAGTGTTACATTGAATAGGAATGGTGGGAGTGGCCACTTTTCTCTTATTCCTGATCTTAAAGGAAAAGCTTTCAATATTTCACCACCAAGTATGATGTTAGCTGTGAGCCTTTAGCACATTACAGTATATGGATAGGGCCTCCCCGGTGGTGCAGCGGTTGAACGCTGGGTTGCAAAGCTGCCCGCGGCCTCTGCGGCACCGGTTCGATCCCCGGCCACCGGAGGAGGGTCCCACATGGCGCGCAGACCTCTCCTGCCGCCTGCTGCTCCCCTCAGCAGTGTACTTCGGTCCTTCTGCCTGTTCTGCTCGCCGCTCTGGCTCTGGTGAATTCTCTCACTCTCCTGCGCTTCTGACTGTACCCAGTGCATGTATAAACAAAACAAACAAACAAACAAATAAATAAAACATGCCTCTATAAAAAAAAAAACAAAACAAGTATATGGATAATTTTTATCATGAAAGGAGGTTGCATATTTTCAAATGCTTTTTTTGCATCCATTGAGATGATGATATGATTTCTATCTTTCACACTACTTATTGATTTGCATATGTTGAATCTTCTATACCAGGGATTGTAAGTGTTTTATTTTAATAGTTGAGTGTGTGTGTGTCTATATTACTGTACATTTTATTTCTCCATTTATCCATTGGTGGGTAGTTGGGTTGTTTCCCACTGTTAATTATAACAAATAACTTTGTGTATAAATGAATATTTAAAGTTTTGTATATTTTCATTGTTCATAGGTATATACCTAAGGGTGAAAGTGTTGGGTCACACGGCAATTTTATGTTTAACATTTTGAGAACCACCAAACTTTTTTCCAAGGTGACTGTCCCACTTTACATTCCTATCAGCATTATTTAAGAATTCTAATTTCTTTCATCATAAGTAATATTTTTTTACAATTAAAGTAGAGAAGCTCAAGGCCAATGTTATTCAAATTTCCTTTTATTGATTATAGTCAATTTTTCAGTAGTTTGAGATGATTTTGATTCCCGGTTCTCCCAATATTGTTTTTATTTGGTTTAATTCTGTGGAAATGTCAGCCTGATTGGAGCTAGGTGGGAATCTAACCCATATTTGTTCATCACAACGACATCATGAACAACATCAGACACTGTTTACTCCAACAAACTTTAGGTCTCCCACTTTCTGTAGACTCTAGTTATAATATATAATTATATTTAATTTATATAATATAGTAATGATCAGATTATAGGTAAAATGTAATTCACTTAGGAAGTTAGGAGTCACTAAATGCAATCTCCTTAATTTTAGAGAAGGAATAACAAAACGAAACGTCTTGCCCAAGGTCACTGGGTAGAGTCAGGGACAGGACTTGAATCCAATTCCATTTTTCACCTTGTTATTTTTGCTATTCTCCACAGCATGTCATTCAGAGCTCGGGTAGAGGGAACAGATACTTGGCTGTGGACAGGGTCATTTCATGCAAGGCAAACATCTCCAGTGCTTTCCCTACACCGTAACCACAACCTTTCTGTGACATACCCTTTCTAGCTAGCCTACCATGGTTCCTTTGAATCAGTTCTTTTTTTCTTAAATTAAAAAAGTATAACATTTTTACTTTTAAAATACCAATAAAACATTTTTTTGTCTTTTTTTTTTTTTTTTTTTTGGGACCCTTGCCGGCAGCCAGGGGACGAACCGGCAATACAAAGGCTGCGGCCAGCCTCACAGCCCAGCACTCAACCGCTGCATCACCAGGGGAGGCCCTAAACCATCTTTTTAATAATGTGTTTTAAACCTTTTGTTGTGGATGGAAAACTTTACTAGTCTATATGTACTATAATCTTTGTAAAAACTTTTTATATATTCAGTCACTTCTTGTTTTCTTCATTATTTCACAAACATTATCAAGAATGATTTTATCATATCTGTGTGTTTGTTTTAGTGTTGTGGTTTATAATTGTTCAGAATCAGAAACTTTTACTCCTGTCAATTGTCTGGATATCATTTTACTATTCTAAAGGTAATCTTGAGTCCTTCTATATAACTATCCTATACTTTTCCATTATGAAAATTTTTATTTTGGTGGAAGAAAGAAGCAAGTAGTGGCTACTGTGCAGTTTCTTCATTGTCTTTTCCAAAGAATGTATCCTAGTCATTCCTTTTTCACTTTCCGATTTAGAGCATCATCATTAAAATCCTCTTTTTATGGTTCTCTTATGTTAAAAAGGAGGAGGAAATGCCTTAGGTACTGAATGAAATAAGCAGCTCCAAGATGCATTGTTGAGTGAAGCAAGCATAGTACACAATCATAAACATTGGTGCTATCTTTTGAGTAACATTTGACATAAAGAAAGTAGGCCATAGTTCATTGATTCTAAAATGCATATATTTTTTATGTTTCTGAAGTCAGAGTTCGGTGAGAATTTGACAATAGGGGCTTTAAAAAACATTTTTTTGTGTGTGTGGTAGTAAACATAATAACTGTGCATCCCTGCAGTCAATGGCATCTTAGATTTTATGAAATATATTACTTCATTTGACTCCATATACAAAGGTTTTTCTCTGGAAGGACTTGCAAGAAACTGGTAAAACAGATTGCTCATAGGGAGGGAAACTAAGTGGCTGGGGAACAAAGGTAACAAAATTTCTGTCACCTTCCTTTTTGTGTCTTTCACACTTTGAATTACATAATGATGTTAACAAATAAAACAAATTTTCATGATAAATTCAAATTTAAAAAGTGCAAAGATGTTGGCAGTTACATGTGCCACAAAAACAGCATTCTGATTCATTCCTGTTGATGATAGAATTTAGAAATAATATTGAGATATTTGGAAATAGTCATAGTCCAGACCATACTGAGCGTTTTATAAACACAAAGCATAATAATAAATCTCAAATCAGTAAATCAATTCTAGCAATCATAGGTGCCAAAGAGTAGCTGATAACTAGTAT